>NC_138864.1:103729700-104123114 GCF_965194805.1 Balaenoptera borealis
TACAGTAGCCAGGTCATGGAAGCAACCTAAATGCCCATCGACAGACGAATGGATAAAGAAGATGTGGTACATATATACAATGGAATATTTCTCAGCCATAAAAAGGAACAAAATTGGGTCATTTTTAGAGATGTGGATGGACCTAGAGACTGTCATATAGAGTGAAGTAAGTCAGAAGGAGAAAAACAAATATTGTATATTAACGCATATATGTGGAACCTAAAAAAAATGGTACAGATGAACCGGTTTGCAGGGCAGAAATAGAGACACAGTTGTGGAGAACAACCATATGGACACCGGGGGGGGAATGTGGCGGAGGGGATGGTGGGATGAATTGGGAGATTGGGATTGACATGTATACACTAATATGTATAAAATAGATAACTAATAAGAACCTGCTGTACAAAAAAGTAAATAAAATAAAATTTAAAAATTCAAAAAATAAAATAAAATAAAATGCCCCACAAGCCTTAGAATCACAAAACTGTATTCACCCTGCACCTCTCCTCACCCTAGATTTCTCCTCTGCAGAGCTTGGCATTTTCAACTCTTTAACTGTATCTTCTTGTTTTTACTTCTATATACATAAATAAAATACATATAATGGTAGTTTTTGAGTTTTCAAATGTAGACAGTATACAGTTTTAGTTGGAAGGTGAGGACCTCTATGTCTTATATCCCCACTTCCCCATACTCTTTCTCCCCACTCTGTCTCCCAACATAGTTATATCATAATTATTTTTCAAAGTAGTGTTTCCTGCTTACATTATTGTGACTTTGTAGACATTGGTCACATAAATCCTGTACTATACTCTGATTTTCTTTTCTTTCTTGTACAGTAAGTCCCCTACATCTGAACCTTCAAGTTGAGAACTTTCAAAGGTGGTAACGTATTATAAACCTATTATAGTGCAGTACTATATAGCCGATTGTGTTAGTTGGGTACCTAGGCTAACTTTGTTGGACTTACGAACAAATTGGACTTAATGAAAGCACTCTCGGAACGGAACTCGTTCGTATGTAGGGGACTTACTGTCTAATTCTTTGCTTTTCTTGGTGTTAATAATGACTTTTTTCCCTTTGTCTATATGCCTATTTGTCCTTTAGAGGCTTTTCTCAGATATTTGGTGACATTTGCTGTCCATTCATATTTAAGCGTGCACTAACATGGTATTTGGAAACTTTGTACAGAACTTGGCCTTACTGATTTTCTGAGCTTTACTGTTAACAAACTAGGTTTGTTTGCCTGCCGTGCAGCAAGCCAAATGCTGAGATGCCGAGGTTTGCAGCAGAGAAAGAGTTTATTCACAAGGCAGCCAAGAGAGGAGACTGAGAACAAGTCTCAGATCCGCCTCCCCAAAGGTGAGGGGCTTGAGTTACTGACAGGATAAAGAAGCAGGATCGTCTTAGGCATGGAGTGCCTAAGGTGATTGGAGGTGGGCAAAGGTGAGGTAGTTGGTGTTCTGCACAGGCGCATTTGTGTTACATGCTCCTTCATAGGATGCATGTTGAAAAATGGAGGTGCTTAGTGTCATCTGAGGATGGAGTATTCGGCCCTCTGACGTTAAAAGTTCATTCATCAGACACCTGCACAGGCCCAGTTTTGGGGTCGGTGGTCCCAACCAGTCTTAGCCAGCTTGAACTGAACAAGAGTTGACTCCAAGGTACTGAAAAACAATTTAAGGCCCCATTACTATTACTATAGTGACCTGTATATAGAGTTGTTATCTATAGGGGTGGTTAAAGAGTCTTGTGATATATTACCTAGGCTACATGAGGCTTGGAGGGTATGCATTTAAAGAAAGAAAAGAGGGGCTTCCCTGGTGGCGCAGTGGTTGAGCGTCTGCTTGCCAATGCAGGGCACACGGGTTCGAGCCCTGGTCTGGGAAGATCCCACATGCCACGGAGCAACTAGGTCCGTGAGCCACAACTACTGAGCCTGCGCGTCTGGAGCCTGTGCTCCGCAACAAGAGAGGCCGCGATAGTGAGAGGCCCGCGCACCGCGATGAAGAGGGGCCCCCGCTTGCCGCAACTAGAGAAAGCCCTCGCACAGAAACGAAGACCCAACACAGCCATAAATAATAAATAAATTAAAAAAAATAAAATAAAGAAAGAAAAGAGTAGTCTCTAAAGTGAACTTAATCAGTTAAGGCAGTGTACAAGTGGAGGGCTTTTAACAAGCTGTTCCCTTATCTGTTGTTCTGTAAAACAGGCTCAAGAATTTCTGCTAGTCACTCTCTGTTAACCCTATGGGGCACCGTTTCATTATCATAAGTTCATCAGAGGTACACCCAGAGATTTGGTTGGGAATTTGTATTGGATAAAGCATAGCTAACTTCTGTAACAAATAGACCCTAAAATAAGGGCTGTATAAAGTCTCAAACACAATGGAAAGTTTTTATTCACTTTTTCTGGTGAATGGGTGATTTTGCTCTCTGTAGAGATTTAGAAATATAGGCTGTCTTTATCTTGTGATCCTACTGTCACAGGGTCTTATAGTACCCACATTGCAAAAAGGGAAAATGAACTTTAGAGAGGACACATTGCTTTTTGAATCTGTATCCTATAAGTGACACACATCATGTCTGCTCAAACTAGAGTGGCCAGAACTAGTTCAATGCAGAGTGGGCTGGGAAATGTTGTCTCAGGCCAGGCTACTATTTTCCAATGACAACTCTGGGCTGTGGGAAAGGGAGTATTAATTTTGATGGCAGCTATCTCTGACTCTGAAAACATCCCTGAAAATCAGCATCTGTAGATCTTTGCTGTGGGGCTTGCCTGGTGAGTATAATAAACTGGATTGCCACATTCTTTTAATTAATACAATAAGTCATTGCTTCTTAAACTTTGATATGTCTGTAAATACATAGTAGAGTACACTCTGTGATTCCATAGTTCCAGTGTAACATTTCAGTTTCTGAATTTCTAACAAGATCTCAGGTGATAAAAATTCTGCTACTCCATGGACTATACTTTGAATAGCAAAGACCCAAGTTACAACACTCTGCCTCCGTCTATTCCATTTATTTCTGAGTCCAGAGCCTTTTTGATTAAGCTTCTCCAGGGAATAAACATCCTCTCTAATGCTAGTGTGTGTGAGAGTAATTTCCTGGTGGAAAGGAATGGGGAGGATCCCTAGTAATCTTGCTCTTTATGCAGCTCTTTATAGTGGATTTAACATCACTAAAAATGAAAATGGGGGAGTTTTGAAGAGTACTCGTGACTCAGGTATCAAATCTTTAGGGAATGGAAAAAAGTGACTTGGGTCATTTAGATGTAGGATCTTTAGAGAGGAAGAGAAGAGAACATGTTGGAAGTGGCAGTTAGTACAAGAAGAATATCTACCACACCTCCATGTCCAGTGGTTAGAGGAGGTAAGGAGGCCAACACCAATTGTGTGGAAGACTGGTTAGAACAATAAAGTGATGGGAATAGTCAGAGACGAATTAGAGAATCCAGTGGGTTCCAGAGACCAAAGCAGAAAAGTTTTAGGAGTTATGGAAGGGCGAAAGGTGGGTAGAAAAGGGGCTAGAGAGCATTCTGGGAATTGAAAGCTGGGAGATGAGGAATAACCTAGAGAGCCAAGCTTCCTGTGGTGATTGATATAAAAAGATGCAGATTACAATTAGTTTAGTCCTAATGATTCTGAACAGATAGCAGTAGAGTTCAGGAAAAGAGGGGATGGGGTTAGAGGTTAGGGCATGTCAGGAGCAAGTTCTGGGTCTCCAGACTGACCCCCGTTGGTGGAGGTCTACAGAGGGAAGGTCTGACTCTGAGTGTGTCCAGGAATTTTACCCAGGAAAATGAAATAATGTACCTGGCAAAAAAAGGAGAATTTAGGTAGGTGTACAATGTAGAAACCCCTTGTATTATACTGCTATTGTGTAAATTACACATCTTTCGGTTTTTGTTTGATATATTTTCTACCCAAAGGTGGATATTATCACAACTTGGTTTTTTATTACTATTTTCTAAATGTGTCTAATTGTTTTACATAACATTTGTGGATGACTGAAAATAATGTGACATTTCTAAGGGAGATGTAATACTGTATAAAATATAGGCTGCAAATCTCCTGAAACTTAAATCAGAGCTGATCCATCACTGTATGCTGTGTGAGTTGGTTATTAAAAAATAAATAAATCATAAATTCTTCGAGCAAAGTTAATAACAAATATAAAGGCTGTGGCAGACTAGCCTCTCTTCTTCTGATTAACTGAAAGAGATTGATTTAAAATTTATACTATCAAGCAAAAGGCAATTTCTGTATTATCCCCAGGTAGTTACACATTGGTTAGAAACACAAGCATGTACAAAATTCTCTCCATGATACACACTTACTCTCAAATTGTTAGTTCATTTCATCATCAATCATTTAGTCTTTCATTCAGGAAACGTAAGCTAGCAGTGCAGTTCGTTTATGGAACACTGTTTTCATACTTAGCAATGTATGAGACTGAATTCTTCACTTTGTTAAATTCAGCCTCATTTAGTGCAAGGGAATTGTAGACACGTGTAGGGACAGACACTAAAGTGCTGAACAGGCAGAGGGTAAACATAGAAATTGCTCTTTGGAATCTTCTCTAAACAAAAAGCTCTGAAATGATGGTTTTTAACTGTTAAGTCTTTTTGTTTCCTCCTAATGTAAAGGTGGCTAAGACCAGATTCCCTCAGCTTTTAAGATATTGAAGTTGAGATACTGCCCAAGTAGCAGTCTCTCTTGTTTCCTCTTTGTTATTTGTAACTACTTCTATATTCAATTTTGCAACAGGGATTTCCAAAGCACACAAATGAATAAAATGAGTTTATATAAATTCTGGAACACTTAATATCCTGGGTAAAGGTAGAATATTTTAATTATGTAAGTAGTTCCTATCACCTTGAGGCTCAACTGCTTCTAGGCAGCTTCTTTATCAAATGGCCCTAGCTTTTAAAACATTGCAAATAATTTGTATACTTGTGAATTTAATCACCAGTTTGGCAGAATTTGAAAAGGAATATATTCAAGTCAAACTTGGGTGTGTGGGGGGATGTTTCCAAAGAACCAACTGTGAGGGGATTTTTTTCTTTTTAGCAGTTGCTTTGTATTGAAGTTCTTGCCTGTATTGCATTTTCTTCTCTTTTGCACTGCTTATCTAATTGCCTGCTGACATATCCATTATCTTTTATAGTCATTTCAAGTAGCAAAAGGATTAGTTGCATATGATTTTTACCACTTCTCTTGGACTTGCAACCAGTTCGCCCTGATTGCTTCATTTTTAATAGCCTACACAATGCAATTAAAAATCTAACACCACTTTGGGTATAAGATGGCTGTGAACCAATGGAGAAGGCAAGCTGAAGACTTTGACCATGATACTGTGTATGCAAGGAAAACTGCTTCCCTTGGTATAAAAAGACATGAACAAACAAAACCACAACATCTAGAATGTAGGAAGTCATGTGGGAAGAAAAAAAAATGTTCTTTGTTTGTTTTTGTTTTTTTTTTGTTTGTTTGTTTTTTTACAGAGACCTATGCAGTTATTGTAAAACTTCCAAGTTCCTTTGTCAGACACATAGGTGAGATTGTGAAACATATTTTCAAGGGCAGGAAAATGTTTTTATTGGACTGTCTTTCTATTTGAATAGAACATTGTATCAATAGTCACTCCTCCTAAATTGTAGAGTCTAGAGACATAGCTCAGGATAATAATCACATTTACATAATCCTACATCCGTTTTTAAAAAATAGAGCAACCTCAATGAAATATTTCTTCATGAAACTAAAACAGATGTTTTAATTTCTTCAAGACTGAGAAGAAATAAGGCTATTTGATGTTGTTAAGATAGCAATAGATTGCTGTTGTTTTAATCTTTTCACTTCCCTCCCTCCCTTCCACCTTCCTTCCTTTCCATAAAACATCTAGTTCACTCTCGGGGAATGAATTAAAGGAGTCCTTCACTTAGTGAGATGTTAAATCTTTTGGGACTTAGAGTGTCATATACTTTTTCCTAATATGGCTTGGATAGTACATGGGGCTCAAAAGAATACAAAAACTGTTTTATGCCCACTGGAAATCAAAGGCTATATCAAATATTGAAATGTATGTGTGATGGTTAATTTTATGTGTCAACTTGACTGGGCCTTGGATTGCCCGGATTAAACATTATTTCTGAGTGTGTCTGTGAGGGTGTTTCTGGATGAGGTTAGCGTTTGAATCTGTGGACTCAGTAAAATAGATGGGTGGGCACGATCCAGTCCATTAAGAGGGCCTGATTAGAATGAAATGGGGAGGAAGGGAGGATTTGCCCCATTTCTGCCTGCCTGCAAGACTGGGACCTTGTCCTTCCCTGTCTTTGGACTGGGATTTACACCACCGGCTCCCCTGATTCCTAAGACTTTGGACTCATACTGTCTATCACTGGCTTTCCTGGGTCTCCACCTTGCAGACAGCAGATCATGGGACTTAGCCCCCATGATCACATGTGCCAACTCAAAGATAGATAGATAGATAGATGATAGATAGTTAGATAGATCTATTGGTTTTGTTTCTCTAAAGAACCATAATTAATACAGTAAAATTTTCATTTATGAATATTTTTAGTGAAAACACAAAATCCTCTATTTGATTACTGAAAATAAGAGGGCAGAATATTTGATGGGGTGATCTATACTTAAAGCAAGATTAGAAACTTCTCAGCCTTGATGGCCAGGGGAACCCCAAAAATATATTTTGGGGAGGAAGAGAAAAGGGAATGGAAACAAAATCAAAGAAAGAGAGTAGGAGAATAGGGAAAGGAGAAAGAGTAAATGACTTTTTCAGTATCATAATGGGTGGTTGACAAAAAGCATCGTGATGGGACATGGAAGAGACCCACTGACATCACCTCATGAATTTATGACAGCAGCTCATTCACCCACAAACATTTATGGTGGAACCAGTATATAGCAGACCTATTTGCATAAATGGCAAGAGCTTGGTTTCTAGGTTTTTCAGCTACTGCATAGTAAAACAAATAACCATGTAAACAAACAACCAAAAGTCCAGAGGTAGGCAAGAACAGAACTTAATAAAGGTAAAAATACAACTGACATCAGTGACTGCAAATCTAATTTAGGATAAGAGTTAATAAAGACACAACTAGGAGTTGTCAGAGTCAAAATCTGGAATGCAACCTGCAAAGATGAGAGAAGACTGACTCTGAAAAACCCAGGAAATGAATAGGAACTCTTTAAACTGTATGACTTCTTTGAACAGAGGATGGTTAGCATAGGAAGTCTGTTGTCAGAGTTGAAATTCATCACTTATATTCCAGCAGCTACTAATTTTCATAAGAAATTAGAAAAACTTAAATAAAGATATAATGATAGGGAAGTGAAGGATTCACTGGGCTCTCTGATAACATCCAATGACTCAATTAAGTAATCGGAAAAAGAGAACCTTCAGTTTTAAAACTGATGAACAATGAATTACCTGATATGTTTAAGGGGAATAAAAGGAAAATCTCTTCTAATCCCATTTAAGAAACTCTTTTTAATTCAAAGATCATTTTTAAGTTACTGTTAAGAATTTTTAATATGGCAGTATAGTACAAATTACCAGGAAGCAAAGCTTAGAAACAAGCTAAATCAATTTATCAATCCAATATTTATTAAATATCTACTATATAACCAACTCTTTCCTTGGAATTATAAAAATAATAGGACTGTTTTCCTGAATTCGAGAAGGTAATAGGGGATACATAGTTTTGTGTACTGTAAAAGTGAGTCAGATATTCTGAGAGCTTATCTTTGAAGGAATCTCTTTCAGTTAAATTTTATATCTCAAAGCTCAAAATGTAACTCTTAAAAATTAATAAATGTTTATAAATTTAAAAATCTTCATATTGAAGAACTGATTCATATTGAATCATTTCAGAGAAATATTATCATAGTTAAAGCCCTTACTATATTTGTAATTTTATTGTGTGACACAAAGTTCTAAAAATCTGAGACAGATGTGAGTAAGAAACGAAAGTCCCCTATGTATCTTTAAAAAAAGTATTGTATACAGTGGACAGTGTGATAATGCTCTCATTTAATGACAGTATCAATTTTAGAGACCATACATTTAGGCAGTTGTCCTCTTGGAAGAATTTGAGAATGGCTGTATCCTACACTCAGAGTATCTTCCCTACACAATTACACATAATCCATAATTTACCAGGTAAAAGAGCATGGTGTTTAAATACGCAGGCTGTGCTGTAATCATATGAGGTGGAATCCTAGATTTGCTTTTTTTTATCCTCCCTTTTGCCTCATTCATGGAATTCGAATCACAGTATAATTTTCCCCATAGGCTTACTAGGATGACTAAACGATTAAAGTTTATAGTTTGAATGTGTGAGCCAAGAAAGTTCTCAATAAACATTTAAATAATATTATGTGAAGTGGGAATGCCATCCTATGAGGTTAAAGGGAATTTTTCCCCAAATTTTCCCTCTCTACTATATTACCACTTACAAATTCTCTGTAACATGAAATTTAAGAGTTTTGGGCCTTCTCTGATTATCCGTCTTGAAATACTGAGACTTCTGGTGCAGACGCCTTTTAATCTTAAGTCACCCCTACGGCTGCAGGTTCTCCTTCCATTGCCATCTAAGGTCTGAAGAATTAGCTTGTCATTTCCTACCCTTCTTTCTTGTTCATTTTGTAATCCTGAGACAACAGCATGGTCACTCGAGGGCAATTTAAATTTCAGGTCTCTCAATCCCATGAGAATAAACATTTTTATCATCTTTATCTCCTAATTGTTAACAAATGTTCTTGAGAAAACACAATGTCACATTTGAATAATTTGCGTATATTGAGAAGGTGCCAGGTTCTTTTAAAAAGTCATTAGTTTGAGCAAAAAAATGACTGGCATGAGGCTTAGTCTTATCATCTACACAAATCCTTAACAGATCTGTTAAGTTTTGTTAGTGATTCTGTTCATGCCTATGTTCAAAAGTTATAGCAACTTGGGCTTCCCTGGTGGCGCAGTGGTTGAGAATCTGCCTGCTAATGCAGGGGACACGGGTTCGAGCCCTGGTCTGGGAAGATCCCACATGCCGCAGAGCAACTAGGCCTGTGAGCCATCACTACTGAGCCTGTGCATCTGGAGCCTGTGCTCCGCAACGAGAGAGGCCGCGATAGTGAGAGGCCCGCGCACCGCGATGAAGAGTGGCCCCGCTTGCCACAACTAGAGGAAGCCCTCGCACAGAAACGAAGACCCAACACAGCCAAAAAATAAATAAATAAATAATAATTAAAGGTGTTAATAATTTTTAAAAAAATAATAATAATAGCAACTTATCAAACCACCTCTCTATTTCCACTCACAAACAATAACTTTAGCATCTTGTTTGGAAAGACCAAAATTAATTCACAGTACCTCATAAATCAGCCAGGATCCTTATCTCTCCATTAAAAGTTGATATGTACCCTTTATCTGATATTTGTAACTTTTTTTTTGGAAAGGGACAGTGAAGAAAAGCAGATTCAGTACTAAACACAACAAAACTCAAAAAAGAAGCTTGTAAAGGAAAAAAACTCTTTCTTAATAGACATGCTTTGCTATGTATTGACTAATACTTTTGATAAGGATCACCTATAATGAGAAATCTCTACATAGTCTGAAATTTATTTGCTGTTCCATTACGGCTATATATATGCCACCTAAGTTGCCAATGATACGTTCTGAAAGAGTGTCACTTACCTTCTACTAATATGAAGCAAACTTAGATTGGGGGTGGGTGATTTTTTAGCACAGAAAGTGACCCTGGAAATCTAGTTTCTGATTTACACATAGTTAATTTGCACCTCAATGATGAGAAACAGCATGGCATCTGCTGTTTTCAGCAGTATACTGGATTAGTTTCATGACCATCATTAAATATTTAATAATGTTATACATCTATGCATATAAAATTTAATCCTGATTCTTTTTACTTTGCGAAGTAGCTGCTCACAATACTTCTGTTCTCTAAATTTCTCTAATCTAATCAGCCAACTTACCTAAAAGATTCAGTTAAGCAGCTGGGGGTAGGGGAAAGAAAGGGCAGAGGTTTGTCCTTTGCTAGTAATTTGAAGACTTAAGACAGTGTTTATCAAAATGTATTGTGCAGACTAATCAATGGGAATGCTTGACCTTGCCATATTCTCAAAGTGGGTCTTAGGAGTCTACATATAAACACACACACATCTTTTGATGCAGGAGGTTCCTAGGTAACACTGAAAACATGACAGTATCAAGGGTGATTTGAGCTGGGGAGGTACAGGTGGTTTGTATGGTGTACTGTCAACCAAGAGCAGAAAATAGTTGTAGAGACCTGAGACCAAGAGGAGACCTAAACTGTCCGAATTGGAGAGGATGAGAAGAGCCAGGAAATACTGAACTGAAAGGTGGAAACCAAGAGTAGTAGCTGCGACCAACAGAAGGTAAGGTAGGAACATTTATTCCAAGAGGAGAGTAGGTAGAAGTAGCTTCTAGCAAGGCAGGGTTTAAGAGTGATAGGACAGTAGGAGCCAGCATTCTAGCATTTTTTTTCAGTTCCTAGAGTGGCTGGTAATCTTAGACAACTAATGTTCATTGCTCCCTCCCTCCAAAAGTAATATTCTGTGTAAAATTGTATAGTTGATTTGTCTATACATCCTAACTGAATAAGGCTATTGATTACACATTAATTATTCTAACTCAAAACAAGGACTTGTCTTTACCTTCATTTTTTTCCTCCTTCCTTTTACTTTTTCCCCCTCTGGATGATCTTTTTTAGTATCCTTTCCAAATGACCCCCTGTTAGAACGGCCTTCAGCCACGTCCTTCATTAGTCAAATTTAAAGGAATGGTCTTTCGCCCAGTCTTCTGCCCAGCTTCCTCACGCTAGAGACCGCTTTGTATACCACGTGGCTTCAGACTATCAGAGAAGGGCAGAGCCCCTCTCTGCACTGCTGTGATGTTGGAGCCGTCTGTCCTCAAGGAGCATGAGCCCTTGCTGGCTCTCACTAGAGCACCAAGTTAGTTCTTTTTCCTTGTTCATGGAGTGATGTCGGCCCAGGCTAGTTCACTGGCAAGTACAATATCACCAATGACATAGTGTACCAGAAACCATACCTGAACAAGTTAAAATGACGTTGCCTCCAGAAACACATTACTTTCACATCAGTAATTTATTCTTTAGTCTTTACAACAGTCCCTGAAAGAACAGTTACCGAATGAGTTATTTCCCTCTGAGTTCTTCTGAAAGGTCCCATTCAGATATCTGAATGCAATGAAATCATGTTTTAAAACTCATTCTAGAGTGGAATTCAGAGTAAGTCAGATTGATCTAGATACTCACAAAATGAATTTAATTACTGAAACGTCAAAATTATTCTCATTATGTGTTTCTTCCATATTGTTGTCCCCAGAGCAGATTACTCATAGTATTGTAATATCAGACTGTCCACTCTTCTGCTGCAGTACAAGTTTGCTGATTACACTGGTGATGAGAGAGCCCCAAATTGTCTGCGTCTGTGATTTATGTGAATTGGTATGAATCCAGAATATAAGCAAAGTGAGACTCAAAGCTGTATTGAGGTCAAAAAGAAAAGCAATTGTTCTCGGTTTGAGTTAGAGTTTTTTTTTTTATCGTTGTTGAATAAAATAATTGGGTCATATTATGAAGGATTAAGAGTGAAAATCCTTAACTGAACTACATACATTACAAATTGATTTAGATGAACCAGGTCTAGCTCTAATGTCCCGCACACATGATGTGCTAAAATTGTGTAATGACCCATGCACAGATGCAGCAGAGGAGGAATTTAACAAAATTGGCATTGGCTTTTACTAGATCTCAACTGGTCAAATAGCATTTATCTGATGTGAAGAATGGACTCAGTGAATTATCAAACAAACAGATGCTTTTTCTTTGGATGTGGTAAGTCTCTTTGGATTTATAATAGCTCATCGAAGAACATAGCAACCTATAAAATTTTGCTGCAAGGTGAGGAAATACCAAGCAGAGACAAGTTATTAAAAAGAGAATACATCACTTTGAACTCTAAATACTTATTCTTAACACATGATGCCTCATACAGCAACAAATAATATGACAGTTGTATATGATTTATAAAACATTTTCTTGTTTAGAAAAACAAAGTGATAAAATTGAGTTGATGGATATAGTAGCTGTGAGACAGAATCATTCTTTGTCTATGTAAGCTGTATGTAATAAAAACTCTAAAATAATGTTCTCTATTTCTTAAATTCAGTTGCTGGTGCTATTTATATTTTTCAGTCATCTGGCAAGTAAATCTTCTCTCAGTACTCTAAAAATCTAAATCATTACTGTTGATATTCAGGAAATTGAGAAGTATGATTGCTAACTCAGCGATTTCAGTTGTATTTTTTTTGAATGTGAACAAAAGAGGAATGTTGTGGTAGGTAGAAAAATGGCCACCCAAAGATGTCCACATCCTAATCCTGGAACCTGTTAATATGTTAACTTACATGGCAGAAGGGACTTTACAGATATGATTAAGTTAAGGATCTTGAGATGGACATCTTATTTTTCTGGGTTGGCCCAGTATAATCACAAGGAACCTTAGAAAAGGATGCAGGAGAGGCAGAGTGACAGAAGCAGAAGTCAGAGTGATTTGCTGGTTTTTATTGAAGATGGAAGGGGGCCATGAGCCAAGGAATGGAGGCAGCCTCCAGAATCTTGAAAAGGCAGGGATACTATTTCTCCCCTAGAGCCTCAGAAGGAATTCAGCCCTGCTAACACCTTGATTTTAGCCCCGTAAAACCTATTTCAGACTACTAAAATGTGAAATCATATTTTTGCACCGTTTTAAGTCACTGAATTGGTGGTAATTTGTTACAACAGCAATAGAAAACTAATATAGTCTGTTGCCTTATGGCCACTGTTGTACACTGTCTAAAGAATATCCTTTATCTTTGTCATAATTTTCCTGAAGTGCCTTCAAGTATGTGGAGAATTAAACACTATTTTCGACTTTTGACATATCAAGTCTAAGTTCAGGCCATGTTTCCATGTCCCATAACGTGATGCTCAGTGAATGCTCAGCCCTACCACAAGATGTCTTTTCTCCTGGTTGTTGGATATTTTTACTTCAGTAAGAAAAACCTCATCCTTTGTGGTCAACAATTAGCCTTATCGATAAACTGACAACATTCCGCAAATCCGACAATCCAGAAGCAAAATAAAATCTGTCTCAGATGGATTCATGTGCTCTGAAAAACAAACAAGTAGTCTTTCCCTGTTTGAAAAAATATCAACTTGAAAGTAATTTTTAAAAACACAACAAAGTATAACTGTGTATTTTCTGTGGCTTAGCTAAACAGTAGATTGCAATTAATGAGTGGAAATAAAGTATTGTTTTTCTAAATGATTTTACAAGCTTTAGAACACTTGGCAATAAAAATGGGATTCCTTTAAAAATAATTAGATGAGTGCTTCCCAAAGAATGTTAAGAGAAACTAGTCCTAGAGAGCTCACTTTAAAATGAAAGAGGTGGCTTTATGTTTCACAATGATACTAGCTTTACCCTCTTCGACTTTAACAGCAGCATATTATGAAAGCATGTCCAGAAAATTATATTCAAATTTAACTAAGCTTTTCCTCAGTTATTTAATTATGGGACTTTTAAATTTATTAACTCTAAAGAAAGTTAAGCCAAATAAAGATAAAATCTATTTTATAAAGCCAGTGGTAAATAGTGTATTGATCAACTTTGAATTCAGAGAGACCTCTTAAAATTATTGTGATAAGGCATAATAATTTCTATTAGTTCTCACCTTGAGATAATCTCCTTATCCCCATTTTACAGGTATAAAAATAAGGCTAAATAGGTTATGTTACCTGTCCTTGCTTGGCTTACATTTGTGTAAGTGGTAGAAATAGAATCAATGAGAATAGAACTAGTCTGTGCTTTGTGTGCTATGGTATCTTGCTTTTTTCTGGCATTTTGAAATCTTTACTAACTATTCTTCCACATTTTTGACTCATACGAATAAGAGACTTTCATTTTATCTTAAATCAAAGAAAGTTTCAGGGAGGCCAGAAAAGAAGCATATGGTGCTTCTGGTGGTTTATTTGTCTCCCACATTTCCCCAGAGTACTACTTCCCATACTATAGAGAATGTGATGAATTTATGGTGACACTGAATAAAAAGTGAATACCACATTAAGCAGTAATAATTCATAGACTCTAAAAGAATTGACAATCAGATAACAATCTATGTGTACTGCAGAACTGAATTATCTGTCTTGACACAATTTCAGTGATTTCTAATTCAGTCTTTTAGAATCAAAATCAATTCTATTATTAGCATATTTTGATTTCACAAAATTTAATGTTTAATTGCCCAAAAAGGATAGATAGTAAGACTCCAATACTATATGTCCCAGAAGTGAAAAACTGTAACTTTTTTAATATTAATAATTTGTAGTTTTTGTTTGGTTTTTAAAGTGATCAGATCTATATACATTGTGCTTGCAAAAGGTAAGTATGGACTTTGAATCTGTCTTCATTTAGGTCCGTCATATTAAGTCCAGGAATGGTTATGATGGTTAAAATTGTTTGGCAGTAGGTGACTTAATTATTCTTATAAACATGAAGCTTAAAAATTGTGCCGTCTTTATAGAGTCCAGGGAAATTTGCCGTGCATGAAGTACCACTTGTTAATCATAAATGACCATTTGTGTAAGATAACATTATCATGGTTGTGGTATATGGATGGATAGATAGATAGACAGATAGATAGATAGATGATAGACAGATAAAGGTACTTTCCACCATGAGTTTTTATAAGACTTGTGGTGCCACAAACAATTGCTGAAACTGAGCCTGGTTGCTCACTTTGTGTTGCCTGTACCCTAGCTGGCTATGACCAGAGATTTCTTTCAACCAAATTCATCTTCCCATAGGACTGGGGCTTCCTCCTCCAACAAGGGGATTCCTCAAGACTTAATCTCCAAGTGTTGAAATGCTAGTATTTTCGGAACAACTTTATAAATAGACGGCCCCCAAATCCAGCAGTTCATTTATTCCCTCAATGACAAAGCTGTTTACCCATGTTTGTCATATAAAAAAGGAGACTCATAGTAGGAAGGGCTTAACGCTTCAACAGGCTCAATGCTTCTGCACACGTCTCTGTGAAATGATAGGAGGATCAGTGGCTCCTAAAAAAAAGATCACTTGTTGACCTTGGCCCTATGTAAGTTTTCTCAGTAAAGTATATCCTTAAGCCATGTCATACATTATGAAATTCATCTTGAATCCTGGTGCAGAGCAGGTAAAGACCAAGAAGAGATATGATTTGCATGGCAAGACTTTTTATGATGTTTCAGAACTTACTTAAATTATAGTTTCTGTATTGAGAAACTGACTTTTATATGAAAATAAATCAATGAGAAAAAATGATAGTTCATCATTTTTAGCTTGAGGGAGAATGAGGAAGTTATGTGAAGATCAATATTTAACAATACACTTTGTCATCTTATTCAGGGAAAAGAAACATAAAAAGAAATATTGTGACAACTGTAGATTCACAAAATTCACAAATTTTTATAATATGCTTTATTTTATTGAATAAAAGCATCCAACATTCCATTTTTCAATATAGTATATAATCATAATTTTTAAGCCTTGTAAAATTCTCTTCAACACTTCATGTAAATTATCCTAAACCTTTTAGGTTAAGTCTATAATGTTGGCAACACATTTTACAAAATTAAATTCAGATTTTGAAAGCACACTACTCCAAATGCTACCATACCATATGTAAATGACCAAGTATATTTGGTGATGTTTAATATGGGTAAGTTCACTTTCTGGTTTGCCTGGGACATTTCTAGTTTATTGTCCCGGCATCCATCTGGTTTAGCACTTGTCCCAGATTTTTCACTTTTTAACTAGATATTTGTATAAATAGTTGTGTTTGTAAATAGTGCAGGTGTGGTAAAACTCAAAAAGTATTTTATTTCCAGTTGCTATCACAGTCTCATAATCTACCTCAAAATTTTGGTTATTTAAGAAGATGACACTCAGAGCTGCAGAGGGTGCATTTATGTATTTATATATCTTTTCTATAAAGCATGACTTTTCATATAAATCAAATGACTCCTATATTAATTGACCTATTGACTTAATTCTTGTTTTCTTACATACCGTGAAGAATGAAGTGATAGATGTTAATGTCTTGTCTCTATTTGTACAAGAAGAACTTCGAAAATAGTTAAATTTTTCCAGTTACAAAAAATTACTGTCATCAAATGCTTCTTTTTTTGCCCATTAATTGAGAGAAAATACAGCCCTGGAAATTTATTTTGTTAAAAGTAAAACATCTAACATGTTAATTGGAATTTCAGTTAAAATCAACATGAATGATACAACTATTTTAACCAATTTTGGTGGAGCGCAGCTTTATGATGAAAACAATATTCACACTAAATTAAGAAATCTACAGAGCGAAATGTACTTGGATTGGGAGCACACATACATTTTAATTATATCCAAATAAGATGTATGTTTCTACCAATGGAAATAGAAGCTTGAAGCTGTCAACATTTATAATTTTTGCCCATACATATCTAGGGTAAATTAAAAATTTTATGGCAAAACCAATGTTGAATAAGCACACAAACAAAAGCTCAGCATAACAGTATGTGTAGCCTTCTGTCTTTATTTTTTATAATACTTTGCATTTCAGAAATGTTTGAGCTGTAAGTATTTTATAAGTCTATCTAAGTGCACTAAAATATTACTGATGTTTTGTAAATATTTCTACTAAGTTTGTTTATGTTAAAAATAAATGACATTTTAACTCAAAAGATTGAACTTTAAGAAAATCTCAGATTTGAAGATTTTAGTGAATTGCAGCAGATGAAAACAAAGCTTACAAACAGGTAGAAACTAAAATTTATCCGTGTAAGAACAAGAAAAGAATTGAACAAATTAAATGAGAGTTCAAGTGATTTATAATATTTAATTTAGAAATTCTATAGTTGTGCTTTAGAATATCTCAAATTGTAGACTTTTGATACTTCTACTTTTAATTGGATGAATTGATAGTCTTTGCCTTCTTACTATATCTTTAATGTCTATCTTTAAAGATATTTTTAAAATTGAAATTTATTGAAATATTCAAAATAATCTTAGATAAGAACAATGAATTATATGAGTTTTGTCTTCTGAAGATATTTATTAAATAAATAAACGGATTCAAGGCCAAAAGACAGTAATTGAAAATATCCTGTGTTTAGTAGAGTTTATTTTGAGTTTACAAGGGACTTCATCTAGAGTATTTTCATATTAAAAAAATATACATGGAGAGAATTTTCAATGGAATTTGTCAACAATTTCAAATTCATTGGCTGTGAAAAACAATTTTGAAAAAAATTGTATGCAACTTTCTTTAAAAAATGAAAAGCAATAAGACCATATTTAAAAAAACACATTTTACAGAAAACTCTATTGGCATAGTTTTAGAAACAGATACAACTAAGAAACTGATCAAAGTATGTGAAAAAGTATGTGTACCTAGAAAATGGTACAGATGAACCAGTTTGCAGAGCAGAAACTGAGACACAGAAGTAGAGAAAAAACATATGGACACCAAGGGGGGAAAGCGGTGGGGGGATGGGGATGGTGGTGTGATGAATTGGGAGATTGAGATTGACATGTATACACTGATGTGTATAAAATGGATGACTAATAAGAAAAATAAAGTAATTAAAACAAACCAAAAAAATAAAAATTAAAAAACATTTTACAGAGAAGTCTATTGGCATAGTTTTAGAAACAGATACAACTAAGAAACTGATTAAGGTATGTGAATAAATGCCAAGACTAATTTGTTTTATTGTTTTTAATGGTTCAGAAAGTTAATAATGAGACTTAAATTTTTGCTTTAATGTGTATGGATGTATATATATCTTAATTTTGTAAAAATAATATTAATTTTAAAAATCGTTTTAAAAGATAACTCATAATAAAGGCCTACCAATTTAGTAAAACCAATAGATACTCAATAAAAATATTTTATAAAATTATATTTAAAAATTATTTTTAGTAACTCCCTTTACTGTCAAAAATCTCCCAGTTGGGAACAATAAATTATATGATCACCCCAGGTTGTATATTCTTGCAATTCTTTACAGTTATCTTCAGCCAAGATTTGGTCATTTGGTTTCAGACCATACCACTGCTCCTTGCATTCTACTCCTTCCCACTGATTTCAATTTCCTTTTTATTGAGGTATAGTCTCTCTAATTCTTTAACCAAGTATGTGCAAGTGATAAAATTTTCCACTATTTGAAAGAAAATGCCTTTATATCATACATATTCTTGAATGATAATTGAACTAGTTACAAGATTCTTAGGTGACATTTATTTTCTCTTAGCACTTTTTTTTTTAACATCTTTATTGGAGTATATTTGTTTTACAATGGTGTGTTAGTTTCTGCTTTATAACAAAGTGAATCAGTTATACATATACATATATCCCCATATCTCTTCCCTCTTGTGTCTCCCTCCCTCCCACCCTCCCTATCCCACCCCTCTAGGTAGTCACAAAGCACCAAGCTGATCTCCCTGTGCTATGCGGCTGCTTCCCACTAGCTATCTATTTTACATTTGGTAGTGTATATATGTCCATGCCACTCTCTCACTTTGTCCCAGCTTACCCTTCTCCCTCCCCATATCCTCAAGTCCGTTCTCTAGTAAGTCTGCGTCTTTATTCCCGTCTTGCCCCTAAGTTCTTCATGACCTTTTTTTTTTCTCTTAGATTCCAATGCTAACACATATATATGGAATCTCTTAGCACTTTTAAGATAAGTTTTCATTGTCTTTGAACCTCTTTCATTGCTGTTGAATACTGTCAGTCTAATTGTTCCATTCTTAAGTAACTCATCTTTTGTTTATGGTTGCTTTCAACACTTTTTCTTTGTGTTTTATGAGGAGCAATTTAACTTTTAACAAGATATGGATTCCTTAATCAGTTTGCTTAGAAATAAGTGGCCGATTTCAATCTGATAATTCATGTCTGTACTAAGTTCTGGATGATCCCAGGCATTATGTTTTTCAAATATTGCCTCAGTGGCATTCCCATTGTTCTCTCCTGTTGGAACTCCTCTTAATGAATGTGATAAACTCTACTGCCTGGCCAGTCCACACCATTCCTAGATCCCTTCCTTCCTTCTTATACACTTTCATTAAAAAGACTAGAGCCGCTAAATGCTCACCTTCCAAGTCTTGCTTGACTCAGTGAGATGTTAAATGGAATTGTGGTGTTGGGGTTTCTGGGGAAACTCTTTTATGATGAAAAGGGAGATTCAGCTAGTGTTTCTCCTTTCCCCTTCCTTCTTCCTGCCACAAATTGAAATGAAGTGAGAGGAGCTTCAGCAGCCTTCACTTGGACCAAGTAAAAGGCTGAGGTAGAATCAGAGATGGTGTCTGATATACCTAAGGCACAAATCTATTGCTTATTAGCTGTCTCCATCCAAATTTCTAATTATAAAATAAAATAATCTCAGTTTCTTTAAACAGAGTCTGTGGAAAGGATTTAGGTGCTGATACTTTACTTGAGAGGAACACACCAAGATGAGGATGAGAGAAACATGGAAATGAAGCAAGGAAGGATGCCAAGCAGGTTAATGCCATGCACTACTACCTGAGTACCTGTTTATCAAGAGACACAAAGAGACACAAGAGGCACATAAAATGCTTTTAAAACATTGAAATAGGAACTTTACATCAAAGTAGTTCACTGGAGAGATAATAGAGGGCCTCCTGCTTCCTATGAGATCACATAATGGGGAACACATGATGGGGAAGCTTCATGGGGATCTCTTGAACTTCCATGTCATGGTGGCCAGCCCTGGGTGGCCGTTCATGAAGCCATGTCCCATCCGCTGTAGCATAGTATTTCATCCATGTCTAAAAGAGGAGAGGCAGTCCTGAAAGGTGGTGTGTGGACCAAAAGAGAGGAAAGGAGATATTTGGGAGCATCTAAGAAAATACAGAACTTCCCTATTTAAAATTCCAAAACTTATCCTGAGTTTTCTCATACATCTTCCTTTCTTTATTTTCTTATCATAGGATTTATTGCTAGCAAATACCATTCATTCATCTACTATCTTTCACCCTCTAATAGTTTGTAAGCTCCATGAAGTCAGGATTTTTATCTATTCGGTTGTTGTTAATCTGCTATTTCCAGGCACCAAGAACATTAATTTCTTGGTACATAATATATAAATGAATTGTAGCCACAATGTCTTGCCCTAATCCCTTGGATATTAATAACTGTTTGAACGAGATTCATCTTTTGGTGATTTGGACAGCTTAGACTCATCCCTATTGGATGTTTCCCACATGGCAGGTAATGAGGTTGATTTGACCTAGTATTTTAGTGCACTAGAGCATTAGTTTTAGAGTCAGATGGCCTGGATTTAAATTCTAGCCCTTCTACTTATAGTTGTGTGACCTTGTGAAAATATGTAAACCACTTTTAAGTTTCCTCCTTTGCCAAATGATACTACTAATATCTGTTTCTTAAGGAATGTATACAATACCATATGTAAAGCATTTTCACTGACACCCAGTGAGCCCCTGGTGGTGTTTTTTATCCTCAGAGTCTAACCAGAAAAACAGAAAACACTCAAAATATATACAATAGAATTTAGTGTATATAAGTTGTTACACTGGTGATGGAAAAGCAGAGACAATGAATAGAAAGCTGTGGTGAGACAGTCCACAGACAAGCAGTAACAGGATGAGCAATAACGATAGCAGGATGTTGCTACCATCTCTAGACACTGACACAGAGACGTAAGGTAATGTTATGAGAACTCAGGGGCCAGAGTCAAGCGATTGGAAACTGGTGCCTTGAAAGAGATACACACACGGCCTGATGATCAGGATGAGATGATGCCTAAGGCTGAGATAGACAACACATCGTCTGTTTCCTCTCTTCTTTCACCCTTCTATCCTTCCTTCTGTGGAGCCCAACAGAAAGCCCACTGATAAAAGATCTTGAAAACACAGTTTATGGAATCAGATTACCAATTTTACGGAGCCAGAAGGAGAAGAGTAAGATCTGATGGCAAACAGGCTCATGTTCTGCTTCATCTTATCTATCATCATTGCCAATATGTCAGCCTTTCCCAGTTCTGTTGTTCAATATGATTCAAAGGATTTTTATTTCTTTACTTTCTACACTATTGCATTTTAGAGCAGAAGTCATACTTATATACTTGGTATAATCCACCTTGCAAAGTGTCTTGTTCATGGAAAATACTCAAGTATTCAAGGAGTAAATGAGATTGATTCTATCAATCCATATTAGGACTTTACAATCATACCTTGACCATTTCACCAACTTAAAAGTTCACCTACATACTTCTAATTTCATTTTATGCTTCCCTGTTAGAATAAATCACAATTTTTATGCAAAACAAGTGTTCCATTTCCATTACCTGCTCTCTATGCAGAGACATCATATGATCAAGGGTTATTACCATGATAAAGAGTTTCTAAGAACTTTTTCTTTATGCTCTATATCAGTTGTTATCAATGAATGGTTCATTGTATCTAGACATTGTTCTTTGTATGTTTCTCAAAAGCCGACTAGTTTCAGCATTAGTGAGTCACATTTTCTTAATCTCATTTGAAATATTGTGAATCTAAATTCTGCCCATTTAACAAGTAGTAAGTTTTTAGAGTACTACCTCTCAACTGTTGCTTAATTCATGAAGTTTCATATTGCTTTTATGAAAAGAATACCTTATTTTCTAACTTTGGAATCTTTTTCTTGAGAATTTCCTCAAATTAACGTATGTTCAAATGTAATGCCATTTGTATATAGGATATCACACTATGAATCCTCTACTTTTCTAGCTATAAATACAAGTCAGACCTAGAAAAAGATACTTTTCTTTATTATCTTAATCTATTCTATTTCTAAAATTACTCTGCTTTGCACAGTGAATGCTCCTATGTGCTTAAGAGATTTTAATATTAAAATCTATGTAATAATGTTTTCACCAACATAGTGCACATTTCTCCTGGCATTTATACACTCTTTATCTTACTCATTGTACAAATACAGTGTTTGGAACTGTGAAACTTTCCTGTTATGCACATGATATAGGATTTCAAGGATAAAGAAGTAGGAATAAATAGCAACCCTAATTTCTCATGTTAAATTGGATTTAATAGGGCTGATGTTTTGTTAGAACAGCCACAACCCCTATTCATGCATTTATTATAAATGAATCTCCTGCTAAAATACTATGTAACCCCCATGTGATATCTATATCTTTCTTTCTACTGAGATATTTATAGAACCTGGTATGCCTTTAATATTTCCTGAAAATTGTCCCATGTTTCAAACATTATTGGTAATTAGTGGTTTATAGTGCACTATATTTCATCATCCTTTTACCACTTTAATTATTTTAGCGATATTCATAGGGTAAAGAATCTGAAAATTGCCTAGGCCCAAAGCAAAGGCTGAGTGGGATTGGGACTGTAGCTAGTAAAGCCATGGAGAAAGGAATTGAATCCAAATTTAAGGCAAGGCAAGGTCATGGATATGAACCAGATTTAGAATTTATCTCCCATCCACACTTCCAAAAAAAGACAGTGAGAATAGAAACATGAGATAAAATCTAGAGAGCAAAAGAATATGTATAGTTTAAAATCTAGAACATGTTCATTTTTAGGAGAGAATGTAAGGAGCTATGTTCTAAGCTGATGTGTGACTTTGGAATTTTTTTCTTTTTCTTTTTAGCCTCCTTAAGCGTGGTTAAAATTCCCCTTGAATCACTTATAGGAAGATTGTAAGTCTGCAGAATGATGATATATTACATATCTAACTGACATAACATAATTTTCTTAAACTGCATGTGTTTACAATATGTTTTTTCAGATCCTGCCCGTAAGAGGATCGATATTCAGTTTATCCTGTTGTTAGTTGAGGAGACTCAATTTAATGCTACTTAAGGAACCAATTGTTTTATTTTTATGCTTTTTGAATCCTATGCTTTCAAGTGCTGTAGAACTATAAAGTGCAATAGAAATATAATGTGAACCACAAAAGTGAACTATGTATTTAATTTTAATTTTTCTGGTAGGATCTGTTCAAATATTTGCCAATTTTTATTTTATTTATTTATTTATTTAATTCATGGCTGTGTTGGGTCTTCGTTTCTGTGCGAGGGCTCTCTCTAGTTGCGGCAAGTGGGGGCCACTCCTCATCGCGGTGCGCGGGCCTCTCACTATCGCGGCCTCTCTTGTTGCGGAGCACAGGCTCCAGACGCGCAAGCTCAGCAATTGTGGCTCACGGGCCTAGTCGCTCCGCGGCATGTGGGATCTTCCCAGACCAGGGCTCGAACCCGTGTCCCCTGCATTGGCAGGCAGATTCTCAACCACTGCGCCACCAGGGAAGCCCTTGCCAATTTTTAAATTGAGTTGTTTGCTTTCCTATTGTCTATTTTGTCATATAGAAGTATCGCATATATTTTCCTCCATTCTGTGACTCATTGTTTCATTTTTCTTAATGATGTTCTTTCAACAGAGAAAAGGTTTTTAAATTTGATACAGCTCAATTTCTAAGTTTCAAAGGTTTTTTTTTTGGCCTGTCTCCCCAAATTTTACAAAATTTTCTGCTGTATTTTCTTCTAGAAGTGTTACGGTTGTTTATTTATGGCTGTGCTTTAATTTATGTTGTTATTATTATTTTTTGTGTGATGTATATAAGGTCAATGTTGATTTTTTTTTCCCAAATGGATATCCGGTTTTCCCAGCACCATTGTTTGAAAGAACATCTTTCTCCATTAAATTGCTTTGGTACCTTTGTAAAAAATCAATTAACCATTTATGGGTAAGTTCACTTTGAACTCTGTTTCCATTGATCTGTATATCTATATTTCACAAATACTGGCTTTATATTAAGTCTTGAAATGAGGTATTATTCTTCAACTGCATACCACAATTTGTCTTTTCCATTCATCCACTGATGGACATATGGGTTGTTTCCATCTCTAGGTTTTTATGAATAATACTGCTGTAAACATTTGTGTACAAGTTTCTGCAAGGACATATATTTTCATTTCTTCTGGACATATACCTCAGAGTAGGACTGATGGATCATATAATACCTCTGTGTTTAACTTTTTGAGAAGTAGTCAAACTCTTTTCCACAGTGGCTGCATGATTTTACATTACCACAAGTAGTGTATAAGGGTTCTAATTTCTGCATGTCCTCACCAACACTTGCTACTTTCTGTTATTTTAATTTGTTTTTGATTGCAGTCATACTAACTAGGGGGAAGTGCTATCTTATTGAGGTTTCAATTTGCATTTACTTAATAACTAAGGATGGGGAAGATCTTTTCATTGTTGGCCATTTATCTATTGTCATTGGAGAACTACCTATTCAAGTTATTTGCCCTTTTTTTTCTTTTTAATTGGGCTCTCTGTCTTTTTGTCATTGAGTTGTAAGGGTTCTTTATGTATTCTGGATACTAAGCCCTGATCTGATATGTGACTTGAAAATATTTTCTTCCATTTTATAGGTTACCTTTTTACTTCCTTAGTAATGTCTTTTGAGGAACAAAAGTTTTAAATTTTGACAAAGTCATATATATATATATATATATATATATATATATATATATATATATATGCGCGTATGTGTGTGTGTGTGTGCGTGTGTGTGTGTGTTTTGTTGCTTGTGCTTTTGGTGTCAAATCTAAGAATCCATTGCCAAATCCGAGGTCATGAAAAACTACCTCTATGTATTCTTCTAAATGTTTTATGGTTTTAACTCTTATATTTAAGTCACTGATCCATTTTGAGTTAATTTGTATGCAGTATAAGGTAGAGGTCCAATTTCAATCTTTTGCATGCAGTTATCTAATTCTCCCAGCACCATTTGTTGAAGGACTAATCTTTCCCCATGAATGCTCTTGACACCTTTATCAACAATTGATTGGCCATGGATGTTTGGGTTATTTCTGGGCTCTCAGTTCTATTCCATTCATCTGTATGTCTCTTCATCTGCCCATGGATACATATTTTCATTTCCCTTGGACAAATACCTAGGAATGTATTTACTGAGTTAAATAATACATGTGGTTTTAAGTTTTTAAAAAACTTGTCTTTTCCTCATCATGATCAGTATCCTGCAGCTGGGTTTATTGCCGCTCTGTGCAAATATGGATTTCTGTTGGTGAGGAACAAATGAAAGGTGGTTAGTGTTTAGTCAATGAAAAGTATCTGTTCCAGTGTATTTCACCAGATGCTAATACAGTCTAAGTGATGAATTTTGAACCACACTGGAGAATTATTTTGTACCCTTAGACAGTGCTAGATTAATATATATTAATTTCCCAGACTCGAATTCTCTCATTTTCAGTATTACTTTTTGACTATCAGAGCCACCTTTAGAAAAAAAATACCTCATGACAGATATATCTAACTGAAACATTGTATTACAGTTTTTGTTATCAACATTTTAGAGTTATGTTCATTGATGTTTGTGTTGTGTGTGAGTGTGTGTGTGTGTGTCTGTGTCAATGTGTCTGTGTTTGTGTGTGGTCTCAAAATTAGGTTAATGTCAACAAATTTTCATTTGTTTTACTTCCAGTCCTGAAAGTGGTATTTTCTGAGGTTCTGAAAGTGTGTGCTCTTTCAGGTTACTGTACTCTTCTGTATTACATACCGATGATTTGCAGTCCAGTAGGTCAGAAAATCCACTACATGCTTATACCGGTATGACAGGGAATTATCCTTTGACTCACATTTCAGTAGTAACAAGCTCTACTATATAATACTGTGTATTAATGTAGCTGTTCTTAGTTTCTAGAGCTGACTGTAGGAAAAAAGTGAAATGAGTGAAGTCTGTCTTCATTCTATATTTATTTTATTCCTTAAGTTATATTTTCTGTCTTCCCCTCATGAAAACTTTTACTGGAGAAATATTCTGAGGAGATTATGACATTAATCACTTTAATTATTATTCTGCCAAGGGGAATTTGCATTTAACAGAGGTTAAAGGGATAAAGCACTAGTAATAGTAGAATTTTAGCACTTGAAAATTGGTTGGAGAAGGGCTCTTTGGGAAAAAGGAGTGCAAAAAGGGGGAAAGAGGTTGATGCTTTTAGAATCATACCATTCAGGAAACTCTTCTATTTTGACTAAGCCAATTCAGAATGGCCCCTAAATAGCACCACTCACCTCAATTCTGTCTTTTCCTTAAAAAACAAAACCCAAAAAAGCAAAAAACAAAACTGATATATGCAAAGTTAAGTGGAGTACACAGCTATAGGCTATTTTTATTTATCTATAAAAGAAATTGAGTTTGTGTCATTTGATTACAATATCTAGGTCAGCATTTGCATCCGGTACAAGATGGTTAGCTCCATCTGGATTCAGGGCAACATGGAACTGGCTGTACATTAGATAGATAGAGTAGATTTACGAATGTCAGATACAAAATAGAGTTTGAATAATAATTTACTGCTTTAGTAAAATTCAACTGTACATCCCCTTTACCCAAGAAGAGCTTGATAAATATCAAGTGATTATTTTATATTCTTTAAAAAATTGTATATATCAATATTGAAGCTTCTGAATATTGGAAGGTAAGGTGAAAAACTCAGTACTAGAAACCAGTCCTTTATATTATGTTTACCAGACAATTGAGGAACTCTCAATTTGTTAATACATGAGTTTCAAAATATCAGAACGTGAGAATTTATAATGCACCTGGAATAGATATCACCCAGATAAAAAAATAACTTGCCAGGGTAAAAAATACAGAGAAAAATAAAAATTTAATTGAAAATGTAAGGTTCTAATATTTCATTCTTATTTCCTTTAAAAAATAATTAATTAATCTTGGATTCATGCAATTTCTTTCAAAATATATGTGGTTGGATCCAGAGTAGAACACAATGACGCAGCTATACAATATTCAGACATCTTATTATCGATGGTCTAGGTTGCAAACTCCTTCAACAAAGGTGGAATATACTTATAACATATAAAACAATATAAATAACATGCATATAATATGCATATTGTTATGTATAAGATGGTAAACCAAAGAATAAAAGAGTTACTGAGTAAAGCAGTTTTGCTGTTTTCTGTGTCACTATACAAAACTGTATAATATTTTGCTGATTGCAGAGAATATACCATCATGGAATTATAAGGAAAAATTAATCTATATTAGATATGCATCATTTGTTCTTTTCTTGACTAGTTCTTCCTATGAAAAGTGTAGACATCTTCAAATCCAATGGAGAAATGCACATAAGAGTTATTATTTATATCTTGTGAAAGCATGAAAGTTAAATATCATACTGAATTCTTTGTGATGGATCTTAAAAAAGACAATTGTCTTCACTGAAGCCCAGTAAAAAAGTTTATGTACAAGGGATCAATACCACTCAGACCTGAGTTTTAGAATTTTTTGGCAGCAATTTCAGTACTGACAAAAAAACTATATATAGTAAAGGAAATGACCCAAAGAACAAGGGCCCTGTTAACTACTTACGTCCTTTTAGGATTATTGTCCACACCATTGACATTAGCCTCATGTTCAATTTGTGTACTCAAAGTCTTCTTGTGCTAAGATGGGGAGCTTGGCTAAGAAGATATGTGCCTTTAAAATGTCCACTTAGAGACAATAATTTTATAATGACTACAAAAATGAAAAGCAATGAGTAATAAAAGAACATTGACTTTTGGGGGGAAATAAGATTGTCCTTGTTCCTTTCACATAGTTGGATGACTCTCACATCTTGACAAATAAAGAATAGTATAGTCAATCTGCTAGGAAAGAAGAAGCATGCTGATAGCAGAATTATGCTAACCAGTATCCAAATACATTCTAAATGGAAGGGTTTCTCAGCTCAGCTGACCCTGCATACTTGCTGCCTGCACAGAGAAAACAAACAGTGTAAACTGTCAGGTTGCCCAGACTAATTATAATTTATATATAACTTGGTTCTATTTAGCTAATATAATTCACTGCACACAAGATTCCCACTCGCCTGGGAGAATCTCTAAACTGCTATTTAGGGGCAATAGTTTTGAATTAATTACCTGATATTTCTCAAGCACCATGTTTGAAACCATCAGAAACCTTGAGCTGTAGTACTGGTTCTTGGATTTATTAGCAGTTAAACTTGGAAAAGTCTCCATTTCTCAATGTCTCAGTTCCCTTAGCTCTCATGTGTGGATAATTTATATTCTCTTTCCTGAAGATAAAATGTGATAATAGATCAAAAAGTACTTTTGAAGCTGTAAATTGATGTACAAATGTGAGGTCTTATCATCATCATCATCCTGCTGACATAAGCCACTCAGTGGCTGAAAAGAACAGTCTCCTGTTACCTTACATTGCTCTCAAACTCTCCTACCTGGTGGATGCTTTTGGGGCTGTCATCTGTCAATGCATGGAGTTGGGACAAATTCCACAATGTGACATGGTGTGGTCTAAGGGATAACCTGTGTGGTCAGATTTAACCAGGCAGAGAATTCGGACAGTCATTAGTTTCCTATCATCCTATGGAGTGTGAGATCCATTCCATTGCTAGAGAAAATACCCTTCCATCTGTGAATCTACTCATATAGGGTAAGTTTGAAGAAGGGCTCTACTCAGGGGAAAATAAGCAGTCTGTTTGGCATAGACAGTCTCTGTGCAAGGGTACCACTTGCTTCCAGAAGTGTCTGGGAAAGCCAGTTTCCCTGCACCTGTTGACTGAGGGACAGCTGGGAAACAAAGTCAGTGGATGTCATGTGGTAGGCAGAGGGAACTGCTAATCCTATAGAAGGCTGAATATGGTTCCTGTTCTAGCTGGGACAGTTAGGGAGTGCCCTGAGACCCAGCTATCTTGTTATGCAAGCACTGAACACCCAGGATCTTTTACAGGCAGCACTGATTCTTGTATGATACTGACTCACTACCTATTCTTCTTTGAGAAAAGACCATTTTATTGCTTCCTAATTTCAAAGACTGCATCTATAGGAAAATCTCTGATTACTGCATCATGCCCAACCATCTCAATTCTACCTAGTTTATAAGAGGTATTTTGGCACATAGGGTAAGAGTGCATGGGCTTTGGAGCAACGCTCCTGGGACTCAGATCCCATTTCCTCTGCTTGTGAGTTCTATGACTGTCAGCACGTTAGCATCTCTGAGCCTCAGGTTACTCACCTGTAAAGGCAAATAACAGAAATACCTATCCCATAGATTTAAGTGATGCAAAAGATTTAAAGCTCTAAGAAGAGGACCTCCTGTATATTAAATACTTAATAAAAGTTGCTATTTTTATGGACCTATGCAAATGTAATCACTAAGCATTAAAAGTCTTAGAAGCAACACTTGCTGACTGAGGTAGGGGATGGAACCTCCCATTTATTGAACACATATATTGGTCTCCTACACTGTGCTAGGCATTTAATCCTCAAATAATCATGTTTTCTTTGTTTAAAGATGAGAAAATCGAAGCTCTGAGTGACTGACTGAGGTTACACAGCAGGTAGCAGATAAAGGAGATCTTAGGACCACCTGACTCCAGTGGCCTTTCTGCTTTCTTTGTATTATTCTGTGTCAGAATCTTTGCTCTTCTTTCAGTCTTCTCTCTTCACTTCCCAATCAGAACAATTTTAAAGGACATTTACACATCGTTCCCATGTGCATGCCCAGAGGAACTCTTGGAGAAATATAATTATCCAGAAAAAGATGTGTATGCCTTCTCCTTATATTCCTACATATAGCTATGAAAGAAAAGTATTCTCTTTACAAACACATATTTCTTCCAATGTTTAAACTCCAATAGCAAATGCTCACATAGAGATACAAATAGCATTCCTCTACTCACTAATATACACATATGCATATGAGAAATCAAGGTGTGAGTAGAACTGGCATATAAAGCAAAAGTTGATCGTATCATGTCTAGTAAAAGTTCAAAGAAAGTTATACAGCTCAAACTTAGCTGTTAAGACTATATGTAGAAAATTAATTTTGAATATAGTTTGTTGTTTGAACTTTGAGAGAAGTAGCTGACCAGTAACTGAAGGAAGTAGGAATAAAAACTGGTTTCTGGGAGAAAGTATGGAGTTCTGTGGACAGTTGGTAGAAGAACAGACATTGCTTCCTGGTCTAGGAATGTGCCAGAAGTTAAAAACAACAACAAAATCCCAAAAAACAAAATCAAGCAAAGAGCAACAGAAGAGGCTCAAGTCTACGGCCTGATTTGAGGTCTATGTCTAAGTAATGTTATTTCTTTGAGAAGGGAAATGTGAGTAAGGACACAGCACCTCTGTTTAAGGAATGATGTGTGAACCGTTCTAGCGTCTCTTTCCCAGCAGGACTCAGGGTTGGCCAGCTCCACAGCCAGTGAAGAAATTACTGCTGTAGAAATTCAGCACTTCAGTGACCAAACCAGAAATTAGCCCTCCCCATAACCAGTAGCATCTTTGGAAGGCTAACGTAACAGTCCATTGAGTGCAACCTCCCAGTTCATAGGGGACCCAGAGGATGACAGCTTCTGAGAAAATGTAGGCACTCTCTCTGCCCTACACCATCAGGCACTGAACCGAAGTAAAGGAATCACTGTGTAGGGCTGGTGTTCCTGGGGCCCAGATACAGAATAAGGATTTTTAAAATTTGCTTGAACGCTGACTATACATCCAGGCTCTTGTAGCCTGAGGGACCAATTTTTTATAAACACATATACACACACCTATTACTAGCATAAACAAGCTCTACATTGCACATATATTTACCTGAGCTAAGGGTAGTCGAGGTCTTGTACTACAACTTAGAAATCATTCATGGAGAGCTGATAATCTAGGCCTTCATCTGAGTTCCAAAGCTATGGATAGAACTACATTTCAGTAAACTTGGTTTCCTTTACAATCCTATGTATTTAATTTTATTCAGCTAAAATCAATATTCTGAGAAGGATCCATATAAGCTTTATCCAGCTGTCAAGGGATTATGGCATAAAATATGCTTAGGCTTGTGCTCCAGGGGATTCTGGTGAAGGCAGGAAGAGGAGCTGGCAGATACTGTAGATGCATTTCAAACCTCAGAGATCTAGAAGAGGTAGGACAGGGTCCCTGACCACGGACATGTCGTATCAACATAATTCTTCCTTTAAGATAATGGTTGGTCCCACTATGAATATAAAAGTCTTCTCTATTATTCTTTCAAATAATCTATATTCCATGTTTACTTTGCTACCTCTTGAATATTTTTTGTGAAATATTTATTTCAAATAAAACACTTATAAAATTTTCATTATTTATACCAGCATATCCACTTATTAGATTTGTAAGAGATCTCCAGAGATAGTTGAAAACATGCCGTGATATTAATGTAAGCATCTACTCTTTATTATTTGTCAAAATAAGTTATATCAGAGAAAATAATGCACATTTCTTACCTGATTATAATTTCCGGTGTCACATATCATCTTCAGTGAATACTAATTGCTACTAACTGGCATTTGATTGAAGCAGTTAAGAGGTGGATTCATTCTGTTTCACTAATTGATTCAAGTTGGGTTTTGGCCAAGGCTTATAACCTAAATGTCCAATAATAAGGGAATGATTAATTGAATCTTAGCACATCCATATGATAGAATAATGTGAAGCCATGAAAATGGTGTTTTAGAAGAATACTTAGTAAAATTGGCAAATGCTTATAATAAATTTACTATCAGTACGACATGGAGATTAAAATCTAGATTCATTATCCTGGCCTCTAAGGTCCTGCATAATTATGGGCTCCTACACAACTATACTTTCCATCTTACCTCCCTCCGTCATCACACTTCATCCACATTGCTCTTTCGTCTATTTCGCTAACATTCCAAGACATTTTCCACTGTCAGGACTTTGCATTATCTGTTCCCACTGCCTGGAAGGCCCTTCCTTATATCTTCACATGAACAATACTTTCTTGTCACTGAAAAGGGCCTTCTCTGGCCACTTACTTCCCAGTATATCCCTTTATTATATTATGTATTACATCTTACTATCTGATATTGCTTTACTTATTTTTAGTTTATATTTCTACACTTCCTACTAGATTGCAAGCTCCTTGAAAGCAGGGACCTTGTATTTCCTGTTCAGTGTTTTATTCCAGTGCCTTGAAAAGTATCTGGCACTTAGTAAATGTCCACCACATATGCTGAATGAATAAACAAATAAACCAGTACTCTTTTTTAATTTCAAAAATGTGCTTATTTTAGAAATCTTCCAAAAATATAAAGAAGAAAATAAGAACATAAATTCCTGATAATGACTTCAGAGATAATTATCATAGACATGTTAGTATATGTTAAGATACAGACAAGTAAATGTATGACAGTTGGGGTCATTTAACTGCACTCCCTGTTTAGTTCTCCTCTTTTTCTTACTTTTTTCTCTCTTCTCTTTCTCAGAAACAAAATATAAATTTCCCTCATAAATTCCTATATAACAGTTTAGTGATAATTTTAATTTCTTGGGAAGCACCACACCATAGCTTATTAATGTATTTATTTGCCCAAAAATAGTGCTCTCCCAAACAGGAATTTTGGCACTCATGTTTTTCTGCTCTTCTAAAATGTGGAACAGAGCACAGTGATGGGATCGTGCTGGGACACAACCACATTTTCCTTTGTGGTGGGTCAGAGAAGACCTTCAGGAGGATTTGACTTCTCAGCTGAGACCTGAAATGTGTCCAGATCAGCCACACTAAGTTTATATGGTTGGAGACCTGGAGGGTGGGAGAGACAGAGAATCCCAAACAGAGAGAACGACTATATGTGTAAAGGCCCTGAGATGAGAGAACCTTGAACTTGAGAAGAAATAAAAGTTATTCCATGTTACTACTAGTGCATAATGTGTCAGGGACTTTTGATGCTGGGGAAGTAGGCAGAAGCCAGAAAAGGAGGGCTCCATGGTAAGCAGTGTATCATAAGGGCAAGAAGTCTTTTGAGTGCTTTCAGCACTCAGAAATATCATGGTGAGTTTTTCCAAAGATCATGCCCACTGCTCATGATGAAATATGGAAAGAGAAAAACTTTTGCCACTTCTGTGCCTATGCAAATATATAATGAGTGTTTTTTCATATCTAGAGAGAGAAGACAAGAAAGCTTATGCAACATGTGTTCTGGACTTACTTCAACCACGCACGCATCAAGCAGCGGACAAAAGGAAATAAAGGTAAGGTGTCTTTGGTGGCTGCGAATTGGGAGACTCTTACTCTCTGTGTCAGAGTCGTCTTTACTCGTTATTATGCCATTACCAAGTTAGAGGGGAAGGGCCACCATGACTTGGCTGGCATGATAGCTATCATAAAGGGATCATAAAATACTGTCTTTCCTCATGTATAGCAGTGCCATCTGCAGGTTCCTTCTCTAGATCAGGGGTCCCCAACCCCTGAGTCCCAGACCGTTAGCAGTCCGTGGCCTGTTAGGAGCCAGGCCGCAGAGCAGGAGGTGAGCGGTGGGCGAGTGAGTGAGCGAAGCTTCATCTGCCACTCCCCGTCGCTCCCCTTTGCTCGCGTTACCACCTGCACCATCTCCCCCCTCGCCTGCCCTGGCTGTAGAAAAACTGTCTTCCACGAAACCGGTCCCTGGTGCCAAAAAGGTTGGGGGCCGCTGCTCTAGATGATCTTTACGTGGTCAGGAAGCTCCAGCAGGATCTCTATATGCAACCCCACCCTGCTTTGCTCCAGAGATATAAAGATATGTGCTTTCTCCTGGTGACTGTTCCACGTGCTGACCGGAGACAGGCTCATACTTAAGGCCAGTTCCAGATTGGCCGGCCTCCCCCTCCATCTGCTGCTCTCAACCCAGTAACTTTCAGAATTTCCTTGATACCTCCGGCATGTGGATGGTGCCCTTCTCTCCTTCTGGTAACTTATTTATATCTCCCTCCACCCTATTTTCACAAATATTTTAGTTTTTTCAAAGATGATATGGGTAGAAACAAGGTTTTAAAAGGGATAGGGTAGGCAAATTACTGTGAGTAGGCAACTCAGCATCATGTCTTAGAAATATAATCGTTTTTCACAGTATAGAGGGAGATGGTCTATAATTTGGGGCACATTTCTAGCCTTTTGTAATTCACCAATATTTATTGAGCTCCTAATATATATATATTTAATGGGGATCAAAGATAAAAAAGTCCTTCCCCAGGACAAATAAAAAAGCCAGTCCCCTTAGTCTGGTGCTTCTTCCCTCATAGCTACTCAAAGACTTCACTCTTTTCCCTATTCCTGTCTTTTCTTGTATTAGTTTTCTATTGCTGCTGTAACAAATTACGAAGAACTTAGTGGCTTAAAACAACATAAATTTATTATCTTATAGTCCTGGAGGTCAGACATATGCAATGGGTCTTATGGGCTAGAATCAAAGTGTCGTCAGCAGAGCTGCATTCCTTCCTGAGACTCTAGGGGAGAATCCATTCCCTGCCCTTTCTAGCTTCTGGGGGCTGCACCTATTTCTAGGCTATGGTAGCATCACTCTTACCTCTGCCTCAATATTCACGTCTCCTTCTATGACTCTGACTCTTCTGTCTCCCTCTTATGAGGACTCTTGTGATTACACTGAGCTCACCTGGAAAATCCAGGGCAATCTCCCCATCTCAAAACCCTTAAACTTAATCACATATGCAGAGTCCCTTGTAACATGGTGAGTGACATATTCACAAGTTCTGGGGATTAGGGCAGCAGCGTCTTTGGGGGCGGGACATTATTCTGTTTACCATACTCCTGCATCATGAATTTAGATCATTTTTACTGTTCTTTATTTCTTCTAATTTACCTTTATGCTTTCATTTTCTCATCTGTAAAAAGTAAAAAAAGTCGTACATACCACCTAGAGTTGTTGGGAGGAGTATGCCTAGAAAAATCTGGCACACATCACACACTTCAGAAGCTCTTATTGCTTGGGGAATAATATAATTTTACGACCACCTTCATGAGGTTAAAAATGCCATCATCCACTCATACTGATGGTAGGTGGTAGGACTTATGGGGCGATATATGATAATTTAATATGATATAATACTTTAGTAATTGATTCTAGGAACATATATGCTTACATTTTGAACAGTTTAATCTTTGAATTACCCTTCAAGAATCATCAATATTTTAGCAACTCTAGCAGAAAATTATGAACAGATCATTTGCAACTTTGGCTTTCCTTCCCATCTGTGACAGGGTAAAACATCTGCATTTTCAGTTTTCTTTCTGCCTTGTATGTTCAGGAAAATTATGATTGTTTTCCATTGAGATTTTCCACCCCAGCTACATCTAGTGAGTATCCCCTTTGTGTCAGCTGTTTCTTTAGGTTTTTGTGATATAGTTTTAAGATAATAAATAGAGCATGATAAATTTAGGACAAATAGAGAGAAAGATACATAAATAGAGTGACGCTGGGAAGGGCTTTGTCTACTCAAGAGGGGGTAGGAGCAGTAGTGGCTTAAAGCAAAAGAAGTAGGGCTTCAGAGTAAGTGGGGTGGGAGATTTTGAGGAAACCACTTGTAATTCAAGGGTAGGATACCGATGATGACAGAAATGAAAATGTTTTAAAGATTTTCAGCACAATGAAAATATGTTTCTTACCCTTTGACATTATTTGAGAGATTCTAGTAAACAGTGATTTATTTTCATTACTTTCGGTTGTTAGATTATATTTTTTTCAAACCAACTCCATGCCTTGACTCGTCATGCAGAGTTTAGCTTATGTTTAAATTATACATCATCCAGTGGATATATTACATTCTCTTCAAATTTCTTAAACCCTGCATGTCAGTCATACTCATAAAACCACTTGCATCCATCTGCCTTCTCCTCCAGCAATCTTTATCACTCCCTATCTCTTTCCTCTCACAGGAGGACCTGACCCTTCTTTAGTTCAAGTTCACCTTTTCTACCTGTTCTAAGAATATTGTTCTTAGGTACAATTTACAAACATGTCGTCAAAACACACTCTCACATACACTTTACCAATGCTGCATTGCAGGTGCTCTCATTTTCTCCCTTCTACAAACAAACTTCATTAAGGAGTCTACAGAAATTGCTAGTTCTTTCATGTCCAATTTGCTGCTAAACTCACTTTGATCTGATTCTTTATTTTAATGAGATAGAAAATAGACTTGTAATTATCAAGTCCAGTGACTGCCTTCTACTTAATTTGGCTGCTCTATAGCATAATAATGTTGATCATACTTTTTTCCCCTATAATATTCTTCACTATTATATGTTATTTCTATTTCCCCCCTTCAGCTCACTAATTATTCTCTTTCTGGATTTCCTCCAGCTCTGTCCCTAACCGTTGGTAAATTCCATGGTTCCACCTTTGACCTTTAACCCATTAGACATAATTTTATTTGTGATATTATCCACTACTATAGATTTTATTAACACCAATTTAAACGGCCAATTAAATTAATCTCTAAAGCCTCCTGTGTTTACTATTTCCTTAAATGGAACCAATGAAGTTATTATTAATGGAAGTATCCATACTTGAAAACTCAAATATCCTTGATATGCCTTCCTTCAGGCCATATCTTTTAGCTCTCAAGTCACTAATTGAGTCTTCCCCTGTTAATTATGAAATCCCTCTTCTCTTCTCCATAGCTCTATCAGTTCAGATTTCCTTTCCCAACTCTCTCAATTATTTCAAGTCACTGAACTGAGCTTTCTTGGATATCTCTTACTTTCTGACTCATCCTTTTTTGCAGGCTTGGGCATGGCATTCCCTTCTTTAACACTTGTTTTAAACCTTGGAAAGAAAAGGATAATATGTAAGTCCTTTACGATATGACCACAAAATCCTTTCATTCAATTACCAAGCCACATCTCATTTTAAACTATATTAGCTCATTTTTAAAATGGTATGTAGAGCTGAGAGTACCACTGTCAGAATATCAAGAAGAAACTCTCTAAAGGCACACAACAACACGGCTTCAGGCAGTGTTCCATAGCTGTAAATGCTGGATAAAAGCTCTAACGGACAGATCACTCGAGCACAGACAGTAGAAAGAGGCTAGTGGAATCTGTGGCACTCCTGAGGCATGGTCATAAACATTTGAATGTTAGTGGCTCACAGAGGGCTAACCACTAGCAACACTGTGAAAAAAAGAAATTAGTTATTTGGCAACATCATCACTTCCACTGTCACTTCTAAAACCTTCCTCTTCTTTCTCTGTTACTTCCCTTCTTCTTTTCTCTCTCCCTCAACAAATATGCATAAGATCTTTCAACCTAGGAGCTTGTGACTGGCCCAGGGACCCTTCCTGTGAATGGTTCACCTAGAGATTTCCTGATATTGAATCTTTGCCCAAACTAATCTACCCTACTTTCCGTTCACATAGGATAAGCAGAATAATTTTTTCATGGCAGAATACCCAAAAGGGGGTTCTTCTTGTTCTGTTTTTGTCTGTGGCTACATAGTATCTCTCATCTCCTGTGCGTTTCTAGAACCTTGCCACACCCATGTCAAGAAGCAGAAGTTAATTCCCCTCCTAATTCTGAGCAGACTTTGTGAATTACGTGTGTCCAGGAGAGCGTGGCCAAAAGTATGCTATGTTAATTTAAAGGCTGGCCTTAAGAGGGCGCAGCATTCATCTTACTACCTGAGGCATTCACCTTTGGAGCCCTAAGCTTTGATGTGAGCAATCTAGCTGCCTAGGCTGCCATGCTTTGAGGAAGCCAAAAGTAGTCTATGTAGACTAACCATGTAGAGAAACCACAGAAAGAGGCCCTGAGATTATATGGAGAGAGAGAGCTTCCAGTGAATTTAGTCATCTGCTATTCCAGTTCCAACTCCTGTCTGACTACAGTCACATGATATATTCTGAGGCAAAAGTGTTCAACTAAAGCCAAATTCCTGACCTAGAGTAAATGTAGGAGGTAAAAAAAAAAAGTTGTTTTTTTAAATACATAAATTTGGTATGATTTATTATGTTTCAGTACTAACAGGCACAGATTTTGTTCAGGCCTCTACTCTACAACTGTATATTCAGAGTAAATCCTGTTTTGTCTAAATTAATTGAAGTTTTCTCATTCTCTGACTTGGTTTAAGAATAAGCATGGTTTAAGAGTGACTTGGGTATGGCCAGTAAGTTATGGGGCAATTACTGAAAGGAATCACACGTATAACAAAAGTACATTTTCTTCCATCACATATCTTCTCTAGAAATGGTGTTAATCGATAACAAGCACACTAAGGGTGACAGAATGAAAAGAGAGAAGGGACCTGGGTCCTTGACGCTATTGATCAACTGAATTAGCCAAACCTGGAAATGCCATACTCGGTATCTCTTGTATATGAGGGAATATATTCTGGTTTAGTTAAGAAATTCGACTTAAGTTTTCTGTTATTTGCTGCTTAAATCATCATAACCCTTTTAATACCTCGATATAAATACATGTCAAGGATTGTCACTGTAGCCCTTGCATTATGGTTTAAGAATAAGGATGCTTAGAATAAGCAAGATAAGAAGTGAGAAGTTGGAAAAATAATCTAAAATCAGGGCAGAGAATTGGTTATAAAAATTTACCAGGCTGCAAACATATAGTAGGCTAGTACCAGGCTATCTGAAGGGAGGCAGTCTTTTTAAATTAGGTAAACCATGAGGAATCGTTCAAGTGACTAGTCCCCAGAGCCGTGGCCTTTCAGGGCGTCTGGATTAGTAGGGAGACTGAATAAAATATAAATCACACAGAAAGGTAGCATTCTCATTCTTATGGAGTAACCTAAAACAGAGGAAGAGTGATGGAGTTGAAGTGAGTGAACTGGACAAAATTAACTCAAGACATTCACTTGATGGTGGGCTTGATTCATACTGAGAATTCGAAAGAGAAATAAGATAGCTTACAAGTACTGACTACATGAGCAGACAGTAATAAATAATCTTAAATTAGTGCTTATTTTGTATTAGGCATTATTCTAAGCACTTTATGTTTACCAGATTATTTAACTCTCATCAAAACTGTATGTTAATTCCTTCCCAATTATCAGATAGGGAAACAGACACAAAGAGGCTGAATAGCTTGCTCATGGTTTTACAGCTAGTAAATGCAACCTGAAGTTTGAACCCCATGCATTCCAACCCCAGACCTTACATTTTAAGCTCTGAGCTATATTTTGAGGATGATTTACATGTTTAAGTTTGCAAAAATTTGTTGGCTCAGGAGCTGGGAAGATATTAACCTTTCAGGTGGTGAATAACATTGATCAAACTATGAGGAGATAAAGAAGTGATGACATCCCAGGGGAATTTTCAAATTTCCCTGGGATTTCAAATATAAAGCCATTTCAAATATAAATGCTTTATCAAAAGGAATGAGTATGTTGTAACTGATAGCCTGCTCTAAATAAACCTAGCTTTGGCTAGTCTCAACCAAAATACTTCCAGGTACAGTTAGTGTGAAGTTTTAAGCTACTCTCACACAAATATATAATATTGTCTACAACAGCATCATCAAATACCTCAGTGTGTGTAGAAGGAATTAAAAATTATGATGATTCATGTAGATAAATTTTTTGACTTTAGAAACTGTTGCTGGGAAGAAGATTCTTAAGAAGTTGCATCTGTTGAAAGAAAGAACAGAGAATGAGCGCTGACAAAAAAGAGATATATATGGGTGAGAAGTATTAGAAGCTATAAAGATACTTGTGAGAAAGGGAATTAAGTAGCAGCAAAAGCCAATAAAAAATAACCTTGGCAACAGAAAGTTTAAACATTTGGAGCTAAGAAGAAAGAGATAAAAGTTATAGTAACTGAAAAAAGTTAATTTCCTCACATCGGAGGAGAGTATTTTTCACTCTTGCACTCACTCACAGACATGCTCAGGAAAGGACATCTATTCAATGATTTCAACAAAAGACAACCAAATCTTATATCAAGGCTAAAGGCTAAAAAATGCAAAATCAAATTCTGAGTCACCTATCTTGGAAAAATTGTTCTGAAATCAAAATTGTTCTTCCTTTTGAATCTTAAAAAAAAAGAACTTTAGAGTTAGAACTTTACCTTTAATTGCATAGTATCATTTTACATTCAGAATTATGTAATCTGAGTAATCTTATTCAATTTTATGGACCGCCAATTGTATTATAAGATGTTTGCTCTTAAATAGCCTCAGGCCTTGGCATAAGCCAGGATTCTCTTTGGTTTGGACAGCACACCATCCCATTGGGCATTCCTCTGGAATCGACTATCATTGCGAGGAAATGTCCTCATTTTTATGGCTGGAGAGAATCAGATTGGGGAATTTCTGCCAGGAAAATGCATTGCAGCATCCAAACATATGAGTAAAGAGGGACTGTTTTAAGAACTTCATGGGTTTTTGGTCTATGTTTGGGTGTTCAGAATCATCTAGCAAAGGCAAGGAAAGTCTTAAGTGATGGTAGAAGTAGGCCACCTAGTCTAATTTTGGGTAGGAGTTGAATACATGCCCTTAGATCTTGAAGAATACTTATCAATAAAGATTATGAAATCATTTGGTTATCATTACAGCAGTTTGTCAAATAACATATCAGGAGCTAAGAAAGAAGAAAATCATTTCCAGAATATTAGACTATTTTCCAGGATGCTAACTGAGTGAAGCTTCTATTTGACATCAAATTAAGAGCTATAAGAAGCAGTGCTTAAGTTCAACCCTCTCTCTCTAGTTCAGAGGCATGAATCATAAGGGATGTACCCAGTTACTGAACTATTTATTGTCACCTGTGAATTCTGTTTAAGATTAAAGGGAAGGGATGGAGGGAGGAGGATCCATCACTACAACTAGAAGAAGTGAAAGAACATGTACCAAGCTGCAGACAACAATTAGTTTGCCATATCATAGAGTGCAAATAAGATTATGTTTAACTTGTAAGAAACTACACAACTGTCTTTCACAGTGACTGTATCATTATCGATTCCTATCATTGTTGGGTGAGGATTCTTGCTGCTCCACATTCTCACCAGTATTTGGTTTTGTGAGTGTTTTGGATTTTAGTGTATAGTAGCAGCTCATTGTTTTAATTTGCAGTTCCTTAATGACATATGATATTGAGCATCTTTTAATACGCTTATTTGCCATCTGTATATCTTCTTTGTTGAGCTGTCTATACAGATCTTTTGTCCATTTTTAAACTGGGTTGTTTAGTTTCTTAGTGTTGAGTATTAGAAGTTCTCTGTATATTTTGGATACAAGTCCGTTATCAGATGTATGTTTTGAAACTGTCTTTCCCAGTCTTTGGCTTGTTTTTTCATCCTTTTTATAGCATCTTTTGTGGAGCAGAAGTTTTAAATTTTAGTAAAGTCCTACTTGTCAATTTTTTTCTTCTGTAGATAATGATTTTGGTGTTAGTTCTTACCTTTTTGTTAATAATTCAAATTAAAAATATTAATAATAACTAAATTATTAATTTCCTACTATGAACAAGGCACTTATATAACCAGACTTTCCAGTGATCAACCTCCCTTATTTACACAGACATATTTCATCAATGAAAGGATTGAGACATTGATCAGTGGATTTTGTCGATGGATATTTTAATAAATGAATAGTTCCATTTCTGAAATAATCATTGATCTCCTTAAAATATTATAGAACAAATTTTCTAAGAATTTCTTTTCATTAAAAAAAGGGCATTTCCTGTTTCAGCTTCAACATGAAAAGAGCTTAGCTGTTATTACTCCTGTCCTTAAAATAAGAAAAAGCTTGACAACTGAAAACCAATAACTTTTCTGGGTCCCATCAGAGAATTGAGGTTTCAGAGCAAACCACCATCCCCAAATCTGAAGAGACAGGTCTTTATAGAAAGTCATAGTTGAGACCTGCATATCTGGAGCAGAAGCTGTTGAAGCCATAAAATGTTCCCATAATCTTATACAACATGTCTGGCTTTCAGCAAAGTGTTACAAGGCATGCCAAGAAAATAGGTAAAACCAACAAAAGCAAAAGCTGGTTCTTTGAACAGATAAATACCATTAATAAACCTGTAACCAGACTAACCAAAAGAAAAAAGAGAGAAGATATACAAACTGCCAGTATCAGGAATGGAAGAGGGGCCATCACTACTGATCCCATAGACACTAAAAGGATAATAAAGGAATAGTACCAACAATTTTATGTCCACAAATCTGATAGTTTAGTGAAGGAACTTAATTTTTTAAAAGAAAATCTAACAAAACTGACACTAGGAGAGATAGATAACCTAAATAGCTCTATTACTATTAAAAGAAATTGGATCAATAATTAATAACCTTCCAAAAAAGAATATACCAGGCCCAGATAGTTTCATTGTTGAATAGTAGATTTAAGGAAAAAATAATACCATACTTTCATAATCTCTTCCAGGAAATTATAGCAGAGGAAGCAGTTCCTAACATATTCAATAAGACCACCATTGCCCTCATACCCAAACCAGATAAAGACATTACAAGAAAGAAAAACTACTGAGCAATATCTCTCATGAACACAGACTCAGAAATCCTTAACAAAAGTTAGCAAATTAATTTCCATAACGTATTAAAATAATTATACCAGATATTCAAGGCTGTTTCAACATTTAAAGATGTTGTAATCCATCATGTTAACAGGCTAAAGAAGAAAGATTACGTGATCATATCAATTCATGCAGAAAAAGCTTTTAACATCCAACATGTATTCATGATAAAAAATACCAGAAAACTAGGAATAGAGGGGTAAGTCCTCAAGATGATAACAAGTATATACAAAAGGCCTACAACTGATATCATGCTTAACTGTGAAAAAACGAACACTTTTTCCCTAAGACCCAGAAAAAGACAAGGGTATCCTCTCACACCACTCCTATCCAACATTATCCTGAATGTTCTAATTAGTGCAATAAGAAAAGATATAAATGGCATCATAGGAATTGGAAAAGGAGAAATAATATCTTCAACTTGCAGATAACATAGTTAGCTATGTATAACATTGCAAAGAATTGACAAAAAATCCTTGGACTAATAAATGACTACATCAAGGTTGCAGGATGCTAGGTTAACATTCAAAAGTCAATTGCTTTCCTATATACTAGCAATGAACAATAGGAATTTGAAGATAAGAAAAAGGCATTTATAATAGTATAAAAAAGGAAATAAGACATAAATATAAGAAAATATGGGCAGTATCTATATGGGAAAAACTAAAAAAAATTCTGATGAAAGAAATCATAGAAGATCTAGATAAGTGGAGAGAGAGTCTGTATTCATGAATTAGAAGACTCAATATTGTTAAGATGTCAGTTCTTCCCAACTTGCTCTATAGATTCAACGCAGTCTCAATCAAAATACTAGGAAGCTATTTATCAGATATCAACAAATGGATTCTAATGTTTATATGGAAAGGCAGTAGACCTAGAACAGTCGACAAAATACTGAAGAAGAAGAAAGTTGGAGATCTCACAATACTCAATTTCAAGACAATATAAAACAGCATAGTTTTTGATAAAAGATTAAGCACATAGATCAATGGAACAGAATTGAGCCCAGAAATACACCTGTAGTCAACTGATCTTTGACAAAGGAGCAAAGGTAATTCAGTAGAGAAAATTTGTATCTTCAACAAATGGTGCTGGACCAATTGAGAATCCGTATGCAAAAACTGAACCTAGACAAAGAACTTACCTATTTTACAAAAATTATCTCAAAATAGATCATCAACCTAAATGTAAAATGCAAAACTATATAACTTCCAGAAGAAAATATAGGGTAATGTTTAGGTCACCTTGGGTTCAGTGATGAGTTCTTAGAATACCAAAATCATGATCTATGAATGAAAAAATATTATAAGTTGAACTTTATTAAAATTAAAAACTTCTGCTCTGAAAATGGCAATGTTAAGAGGTTGAAAAGATAAATGACAAATGGGAGAAAATATTTATAAAACATATCTGATAAAAGATTTGAATGCAAAATATGCAAAGGACTCTTAAAATTCAACAATAAGAAAACAAACAACCCAATATGAGAAAATGCACAAAAAGAGACAACTTACTGAAGAAAATATACAGATAGCAAATAGGCATAAGAATGATGCTCAGCATCACATGTCACTGGGGAATTGCAAATTTAACAATATGAGATACTACTATACACCTATTAGAATAGCTAAAATTAAAAAAAAAAATAAAGGATATACTAATTGCTGGTGAAGATAAAAAACAATAAGAACTCTTATCTATCAATGCTGAAAATAAAAACAGTACAACCATTTGGAAGACAGTTTGAGGGTTTGTTACAAAGCTGAACACAGACTTACAATACAACACAGCAATCATACTCCTAGTATTGGAATGGATTCTCATATTAATATTAATTCCATATCATTTAAAAAGTAGACATTTTATCACCAGCTTTTGTATAAGCAAGGGAGATTCTGGTCTTGGCAATAGCCTCAAGTCTGATTTTAACTTTGCCCAAATGATGGTGATGTTCACCCTTCTCAGCAAATGAAATTTTCATCTGTTTTTAAAGCAATCTACAGAATATTTATCTCTCAGCTTGCTTCATAAAAAAGACCTCCCGTGAGACAGTATGAATTATTTTCACACTACCAGAGTGAGATTTAATGACATTTTTAATAAATAATAATATCCTGTTTACACATAATAAAGTATTACCATTTACAGAGTTTCTAGTTTAGATTTACAAAAATGTACTAAATCAGCCATGAGAATCATGATTTATAATTGTTCTATTACTATTTCTGAATCTATTTATGGTAGGAAAGGTTAGTGACTGCTGCTGGCATGGTGGTAGCAGAAAGCTAATGATTCTCTTGTCTTTTAAGAGAGTTAGACTCGGTTCATGTGCAAAAAAAAAAATACCTCAAGGCTGTGCTTTAAATGCTTAGCTCATTTATCTCTCATCAGTTAGGTAAATGAGATGCAGAAGTGGTTTCTAGTTTCTAAATAACTTTTTATGCACTACTGAAAGCCTTAAAGGGTCCTAAAATGCTTTCTCTTGTTAATGAAATTTCACTCATATAATCTGTTCTGTAGTCTAGAAGACTCCTTTTTAAAGCCTCCAGGCAGTATGCCAATGTTTATAAGCTCCTTTTTACTATATATTTACTTGTTTATATGGGGATAGTTATGTAAAATGTTAACATTAGGGATAGATAAGTGAAGGGTTTACTGAAACTCTGTACTATCTTTGCAACTCTTAGATGAATCTGAAATTATTTATAAAGAAAATGTTTTTTTTAAAATGTGACACACTAAAATACTCTCCTTTTACTCCAAAAAGATTACAATGTATATTTGTTTAGTATAAATTTTGAAATGTGTATTCAAAAAGAAATTGCAAATGAAAAAGGAGAAGTAACAACTGACACTGCAGAAATACAAAGGATCATGAGAGATTACTATAAGCAACTATATGCCAATAAAATGGACAACCTGGAAGAAATGGACAAATTCTTAGAAAAGCACAACCTTCTGAGACTGAACCAGGAAGAAATAGAAAATATAAACAGACAAATCACAAGCACTGAAATTGAAACTGTGATTAAAAATCCTCCAACAAACAAAAACCCCGGACCAGATGGCTTCACAGGTGAATTCTATCAAACATCTAGAGAAGAGCTGACACCTATCCTTCTCAAACTCTTCCAAAATATAGCAGAGGGAGGAACACTCCCAAACTCATTCTACAAGGCCACCATCACCCTGATACCAAAACCAGACAAGGATGTCACAAAGAAAGAAAACTACAGGCCAATATCACTGATGAACATAGATGCAAAAATCCTCAGCAAAATACTAGCAAACAGAATCCAACAGCACATTGAAAGGATCATACCCATTGATCAAGTGAGGTTTATCCTAGGAATGCAAGGATTCTTCAATATATGCAAATCAGTCAATGTGATACACCATATTAACAAAATGAAGGATAAAAAGCATGTGATAATCTCAGTAGATGCAGAGAAAGCTTTCGACAAAATTCAACACCCCTTTATGATAAAAACTCTCCAGAAAGCAGGCATAGAGGGAACCTACCTCAACATAATAAAGGCCATATATGACAAACCCACAGCCAACATCATTCTCAATGGTGAAAAACTGAAACCATTTCCTCTAAGATCAGGAACAAGACAAGAAGCCCACTCTCAGCACTATTATTCAACATAGTTTTGGAAGTGTTAGCCACAGCAATCAGAGAAGCAAAAGAAATAAAAGGAATCCAAATCGGAAAAGAAGAAGTAAAACTGTCACTGTTTGCAGATGACATGATACTATACATAGAGAATCCTAAAGATGCCACCAGAAAACTACTAGAGCTAACCAATGAATTTGGTAAAGTAGCAGGATACAAAATTAATGCACAGATATCTCTGGCATTCCTATACACTAATGACGAAAAATCTGAAAGAGAAATTAAGGAAACACTCCCATTTACCATTGCAACAAAAAGAATAAAACACCTAGGAATAAACCTACCTAAGGAGACAAAAGACCTGAAAACTGTAAAACACTAATGAAAGAAATTAAAGATGGTACAAACAGATGGAGAGATATACCATGTTTTTGGATTGGAAGAATCAACATTGTGAAAATGACTATACTACCCAAAGCAATCTACAGATTCAGTGCAATCACTATCAAACCACCAATGGCATTTTCCACAGAACTAGAACAAAAAATTTCACCATTTGTATGGAAACACAAAAGCCCCAAATAGCCAAAGCAAACTTGAGAAAGAAAAACAGAGCTGGAGGAATCAGGCTCCCGGACTTGAGACTATACTACAAAGCTACAGTAATTAAGACAGCATGGTACTGGCACAGAAACAGAAATATAGATCAATGGAACAGGATAGAAAGCCCAGAGATAAACTCATACACATGTCGTCACCTTATCTTTGATAAAGGAAGCAAGAGTATACAGTGGACAAAGACTGCCTCTTCAATAAGTGGTGCTGGGAAAACTGGACAGCTACATGTAAAAGAATGAAATTAGAACACTCCCTAACACCGTACACAAAAATAAACTCAAAATGGATTAAAGACCTCAATGTAAGACCAGACACTGTCAAACTCTTAGAGGAAAACAGGCAGAACACTCTATGACATTAATCACAGTAAGAACCTTTTGACCCACCTCCTAGAGAAATGGAAATAAAAGCAAAAATAAAGAAATGGGACCTAATGAAACTTAAAAGCTTTTGCACAGCAAAGGAAACCATAAACAAGATGAAAAGACAACCCTCAAAATGGGAGAAAATATTTGCAAATGAAGCAACTGACAAAGGATTAATCTCTAAAATATACAAGCAGCTCATGCAGCTCAATATCAAAAAAACAAACAACCCAATCCAAAAATGGCCAGAAGACCTAAATAGACATTTTGCTAAAGGAGATATACAGATTGCCACAAACACATGAAAAGATGCTCAACGTCGCTAATCATTAGAGAAATGCAAATCAAAACTACATTGAGGTATCACCTCACACCAGTCAGAATGGCCATCATCAAAAAATCTACAAACAGTAAATGCTGGAGAGGGTGTGGAGAAAGGGGAACCCTCTTGCACTGTTGGTGGGAATGTAAATTGATACAGCCACTATGGAGAACAGTATGGAGGTTCCTTAAAAAACTAAAAATAGAACTACCATATGACCCAGCAATCCCACTACTGGGCATAGACCCTGAGAAAACCATAATTAAAAAAGAGTCATCTACCACAATGTTCATTGCAGCACTGTTTACAATAGCTAGGACATGGAAGCAACCTAAGTGTCCATCGATAGGTGAATGGATAAAGAAGATGTGGCACATATATACAATGGAATATTACTCAGCCATAAAGAGAAACGAAATTGAGTTCTTTGTAGTGAGGTGGATGGACCTAGAGTCTGTCATATAGAGTGAAGTAAGTCAGAAAGAGAAAAACAAATACCGTATGCTAACACATATATATGGAATCTAAAAAAAAAAAAAATATATGGTTCTGATGAACCCAGGGGCAGGACAGCAATAAAGACACAGACGTAGAGAATGTACTTGAGGACACAGGGAGGGGGAAGGGTAAGCTGGGATGAAGAGAGACAGTAACATTGACATATATACACTACCAAATGTAGAACAGATAGCTAGTGGGAAGCAGCTGCATAGCACAGGGTGATCAGGTCCGTGCTTTGTGACCACCTAGAGGGGTGGGATAAGGAGTGTGGGAGGGAGACTCAAGAGGGAGGAGATATGGTGATATATGTATGCATATAGCTGATTCACGTTGTTATACAGCAGAAACTAACACAGCATTGTAAAGCAATTATACTCCAATAAAGATGTTAAATGAAGAAAGAAAAGAAAAAGAAATTGCCACAAAATTTAGCCTAATAAGTAGTTATAGTCCCAAGTTCCAACTAACACTGTGTATTTTCTCACAAATCACTGTCAATACCATGGTAGTTGAAGACAGAAAGTAAATGTCATCTGAAGTGAGAGAGTAGCATTGACATATATACACTACCATATGTAAAATAGGTAGCTAGTGGGAAGCAGCTGCATCGCACAGGAAGATCAGCTAGGTGCTTTGTGACCACCTAAAGGGGTGAGATAGGGAGGGTGGGAGGGAATCGTAAGAGGGAGGGGATATGGGGCTATATGTATACATATAGCTGATTCACTTTGTTATACAACAGAAACTAACACACGATTGTAAAGCAATGATACTCCAATAAAGATATTATAAAAAAAGAAAATAAATAAATAAAAAATAAATTTAAAAACAAGAAAATAAATGTCATTGAGTTGAAAGTCTCTATACTTTATAGTTTGGGCTGTGATCTTCATTCACCATTTTTATTGTTCTCGATACAGTGTTAATTCACAGAAAGAAAGAAATTATATTGTCTCTTATTGTTTGTCCTCAACCTTTTAGTGTTCCTTGTGCCATTGAAAAAACTCTTAGGCAGAGTAGAATTGTTTTTCTGCCCTTCACTTAGATAAGGTCTTAGGGACAAAAGAAATACTTATGATGTGGGTTTTTTAAAATTTTTGATAGAGCCAAAACTGACTGTAAATGATTGAATTATACTTTCAGAAAAAATAAGGCACAGTTCCAAATTTAGGACCCACCCCTGTAAAGAGGTGATTTATATTTGGGATTACTATTGCTGTTAAATATTCTATTTCTTGGAGGATATTAAGGAATATTCCAGGGCTGAACTTTTTATTTTCTCATTATAATATTTAAGTAAGAATACAATTAATTAAGTGAAAATAACATTAAGCCTTTTTTTATATGATACTTAAATATATTTGAATGGTTATGGGTCTAAGATTGTATTGGACTTTCAACCAAAAATGAATTTCAATTTGGTCTTTGTTATGGTTCCTTTGGGAATGGGCTATGATGTTGATTCAGTTAAAAAGTGAAACTTACTCATAATTCCTGGTCAACATTTCATGACCCTCCAATCTTTGAATTAATTATATTGCTTTATAACTATTCCTCATCTTTTCCTTTCTCTTTATCCATGATCTTCCTCTGACACAGCTATAATGTATGAGTTTTCACAAGTTTATCTCTTGACTCTCTAAAGTGGCTTGGATAAAAATTTTCGTTTCTTAGATCGACTATTGATTAATATTTTTGTCGACAGTAGGGTGTATGGATCTGTATTCATAGTACTTGAAGTAAAGAGAAACTAATAACAGACAGGCAGCTATGGGCTCTCACACCAGCATGGACTTTCAGAAGTGACAAACCAAATTAAAGAAGCACCTGGTAAAAATCGAGAGTTTACTTAGATATAGCTACAAAGAATTTGCAATAATGTTTAGTGAGATTGATCAGAAAGTATCAGGAGCGCATATGAAACTGATTTACTGAGATTCACTGACAAAGGTAGACTATTGTAGGACACTTGGGCTCTTATCCATGGACCATGGGAGGAGAGATAAGATTGGCTTTGAAAATAATTCAGTTAAATACTGACCCTTCTAACATACACATCAAGCCCTAATAATGGGCTTAATTCAGACTTGCTGGATGTTTGAATTTTTCAGAAGCAACAGCAGTTAAAAGAAATGATGTAAGTAAAATCATAGGACAAACAGTATCAAAAGTGTACAAAAGTATATAGCACTCTTTGTAGTTTCCTTAGTTAAGTATTAAAAAAAAAAGTAAGAGTTATATTTCCTTAAGCATTCAGATTCTTTGAAGATATATCCTAATTAGAGAAAGAATGGTAGAACATGATAAATATAGAAGATAATTAATGTATGAATCTGAAAATATTAAGTGCTTCATCTAAAACTAATACTCATGAATTGTTAATTTAGTAAAATTTGCCATTATGTTCAGGCATATTAAACCATATTAAGTAGTGTATCTTAAAGTTATTCACACATTCTGTTAAGCGTAAAGACTTAAGATAAAAGAATGTTTTTTTTAAATGTAGATGACAAGGTTATTAAAATAGCACTGTTATTTTAGTTTTGGAATTCAGAATAGGAAAACACCAATATGAAATAGTAAAGTTTATTTCAGTGTTTTAAAGTCATGCAAGGTTCATTAGGTAGCTATTAAAAGGCAATTTTTTGTTCATCTTGCTTTGACCATATCACCTTAGGCCTTCCAACAGGGTTCTCCTGCCAAGAAACAAATTAAGCACTTATTAGAGGGTCACTAAGGCATCGTTACAGGAGTAATAGCTCACTATAGGTTCTTGTCATTAGTTCATTTATTACCTTCTGTCTCACAAGCTTTATAGAATCGTGGATTTTTAATAAGTGTTGTGCTCATCTCAGCTTTGTTACTGCTCATGGAATTTGTTTCCTTTTTGATTTTAACAGCTTCTTTACAAAATGATAAGTTCTTTTTCCTACATGAACTCCTATAAAATGGCTAGAAAGATGCTATAAACTTGACAATTTAATGCAGAATATAAACAATTATAATATGGATTCTTTATCATTTCTATGATCCCTTGCTTACTTTCCCTTCTTTATCATTTTCTAATTTCCAGTGTTAGGTATATTATGTAGTTCAATAGTTGAACCCCAATGAAATCTGAAAATGTCATTGATAGGCCCGTGCTGTAAAGTTTCTTCAGGTACTTCCAATAGTACACCAGTGTGGACACTCTCTAAAATGGAACTTTTAGAAGAGGAGATCAAGATGGCAGAGTAGGAGGACACTGAGCTCACCTCTCCCCATGAACACAACAAAAATGTATCTACATGAGGAGCAATTCTCACTGAAAACAAACTGGAGACTGTCAGAAAGACTCATATAACCAAGACTATAAAGAAAGATCCACACAGATTTCAGTAGGAAAGAAAGAGAAGCGATTAGTTCAGGACTTGGGCCCCTAGGAGGAGACAGAAGAGGAAGGAGGGGGATTACTTTGTCTCTGAGATCCTCCCTGGAGAGTGAGTGGTTTGAACCACATGTTGGGCATCTAACCCTGGGGTTCAACACTGGCAAGACTAATCCCCTTAGGTGGTGTGAAAACCAGTGGGACTAACAGAAGGTCTTTAAGAAATCTAGACTTCTCTCATGAAGAGCAAGCACACACACTCGCTTACTCCTGGGACCAAGGCAGGGGAAGCAGATTGAAACTGTCTGGGCCTTGGCCAGTTTCCCACAGCCACCACACCACGTGCTCTGGCCCATGCTGAGCACTTGTTCCACCCCCTCTTGCTCTGGAGCAGCTCCCCACTAGGGTGAAGGCTGCTATTGCCAAGGAGGGTGCAAGGTTAGGGGGAACAGAGCTGGCTAGGAACCTGCAATTAATCTAAATGGGGTGAGGGCAGCCATTACTGGTGCTCGAGGAGGCAGTGGATTGGGAGCTGTCTCGGGCTCTGACTGTTGACCCAGACTGCCCCAGCACATGCCCCTGCCCACATTGGTCACCTGCTCTGGTCCCTCTTCCTCAAGCACTGCTCCTCTCTGCTGGAAGGAGGGAGAACACACACACAGTAGGAATGGAACCAGCTTGGACCCGACCCTCAGGGCTTCTGTTTTAGCACCTTGGGACCCAACCCAGCCCATGATAGGGTGGTGGCAGGCTCTGAGCATAGGAAAAGCCCTAGCTCATACCTGGTTCTGGCTCTAGCTCCTCTATCTCCAGCTCAGCTCTTCCCCCAGCACACCCTGGGGGAAAATGTGACCCATGTTCAGCTCTCCCACCAAAGCTATTGGGCACATGTCGACTGCATAGGGATACTCCCAAATAAGGATACCCCTTCAGGACCAGGATAAGCAACTGTTTCACCAAATTTCATAGAGGCAGTGAAGGTTAATCAAAATGAGAAGACAGAAGAATGTTTCAAAGGAAGGAACAAGAAAAAACCCCTGAAGAAAACAACTAGTGAAACAGAGAAAAATGATTTACCAGATAAAGAGTTCAAAGCATTAGTAATAAGAATGCTAGCTGGACTAGGGACAAGAATAGATAAACACAGTGAGAACTTTAAAAGGAAGTAGAAAATACAGAAAGAACCAGTCAGAGCTGAAGAATATAATAACTGAAATGAAAATCATACTAGAAGGAATTAAAAGCAGATGAGGAGATACAGAAGAAAATATAAGTGATCTGGAAGATAGGATAATGGAAATCACCCAGTCAGAACATCCAAAAGGAAAACAAAGTAAAATAATGAGAATTAAAAAAAAAAAAAAAATAGAATAGTTTAAGGGACCTCTGAGACAACCTCAATTGTACTAACATTCACATTATAGGAGTCCCTGAAGGAGAAGAGAGATAGAAAGGTGTCAAAAATATACTTGATGAAATTATGGCTGAAATTATACCACACCTGAAGAAGGAAACAGATATCCAGGTATAAGAAGCAAAGAGAATTCCAAACAAGATGGTGAGATGAACCCAAAGAGATCCACACCAAGACATATTATAATTAAAATGGCAAAAGTTAAAAAGAGAATTATAAAGGCATTAAGAAAAAAAGTCATCTAAAAGGGAGCCACATTAAGCTATCAGCTGATTTTTCTTTAGCAACTTTACCACTCAGAAGGGAGTGGCATGATATATTTAAAGTGCTTAAAGGGAAAAACCTACAACCTGAGATACTCTATCCAACAAGATTATCATTCAGAATTGAAGGAGAAGTAAAGAACTTCTTAAACAAGCAAAAACTAAAATAGTTCATAAATACTAAACCAACCCTAAAAGAAATGTTAAAGCATTTTCTTTAAGTAGAAAAAGAAAAGGCTACAACAAAGAAGTAACCACCTATAGGAAAGGAGAAATCTCCCTAATAAAGGCAAATATATAGTAAAGGTTGTAGATTAACCATGTAAATAAGCTAATACAAAGATTAAAATATAAAAATTGTAAAATTAACTATAAACTACAGTAAACAGTAGAGGAATATACATGAAAATGTAAAATATGACATCAATGGACTTCCCTGGTGGCACAGTGGTTAAGAATCCGCCTGCCAATGCAGGGGACATGGGTTCGATCCCTGGTCCGGGAAGATCCCACATGGCACGGAGCAACTAAGCCCATGCACCACAACTACTGAGCCTGAACTCTAGAGCTTGTAAGCCACAACTACTGAGGCTGCATGCCACAACTACTGAAGCCCGTGCACCTAGAGCCCGTGCTCCGCAACAAGAGAAGCCACAGCAATGAGAAGCCTGCGCACCACAACAAAGAGTAGACCCCACTTGCTGCAACTAGAGAAAGCCTGCATGCAGCAACGAAGACCCAATGCAGCCAAAAATAAATAAAATTTAAAAAAAAAGAAAATGTAAAATATGACATCAAAAACATAAAACATGGGGGAGGGGAGTGAAAAATGTACATCTTTTAGAATGTGTTTGAACTTAAATGACTACCAGTTTAAAACAAGTATATACAGTTATAGGTCAGTGTATATGAACCCCATGGTAACCATAAGTCAAAAACCTACAAGAAATACACAAGAACTAGAGAGAAAGGAACACAAGCATACCAGTAAAGAAAATTATCAAAAAACAAGGGAAGAAACAAAAAGAACAGAGAAGAACTACAAATACAACTAGAAAACAAGTAACTAAACGGCAATAAGTACATACCTATTGATAATCACTTTAAATGTCAATGGACTAAATGCTTCAATCAAAAGGCATAGGGTAGCTGATTGGATAAAAAAACAAGACCCATCTATTTGTTGCTTACAAGAGACTCACTTCAGAGCTAAAGACACACACAGACTGAAAGTGAGGGGATGGAAAAAGATATTTCATGCAAATGAAAATGACAAGAAAGCTGGGGTAGCTATACTCATATCAGACAGAGTAGACTTTAAAGCAAGTCTGTAACAAAAGACAAGGAAGGACATTATATAATGATACAGAGATCAATACAAGAAGAGGATATAACATTTGCTAACATATGTGAACCTAAAATAGGACCTAAATATATAAACAAATATCAACAATACATTAATCGTAGGGGACTTTCACACCCCACTTACATCAATAGACAGATCATCCAGTCAGAAAATCAATAAGGAAACAGTATCTTAAATGACATTTTAGACCAGTTGTACTTAATAGATATCTACAGAACATTCCATCCAAAACAGCAGAATACACATTATTTTCACCTGCACATGGCATGTTTTCCAGGATATATCACATTCTAGGACACAAAACAAGTCTCAGCAAATTTAAGAGGATAGAAATTATATCAAGCATTTTTTTTCTGACCACAATGGTGTGAAACTAGAAATCAATTATAGGAAGAAAACTAAGAAAATAAACTTGGAGACTAAACAACATGCTACTAAGAAAACCAATGGGTCAATGAAGAAATCGAAGAGAAAATCAGAAAACTTGTCTTAAGAGACAAGTGAAAATAAAACACAACTTTCCAAAACCTATAGGACACAGCAAAAGCTGTTCGAAGAGTGAAGTTTATAGCAATTCAGGCCTACCTCAAGAAACAAGAAAAATCTCAAATGAACAAACCTAACCTGCCAGCTAAAGAATTAGCAAAAGAAGAGCAAATGAAGCCCAAAGTCAGCAGGCAGAAGGAAGCCAACAATAAAGATCAGAAAGGAAATAAATAAAATAGAGACCCCCCCCCCAAAAATAGAAAAGAACAATGAAACCAAGAGCAGATTTTTTGAAAAGATAAACAGAATTGATAAGGCTTTAGCCAGGCTCATCAAGAAAAAGAGAGAGAGAACTTGAATTAAAAAAATAAGAAATGAGAGAAGAGAAATTACAACTGATATCACAGAGATATAAAAAAAATCATAAGAGAGTACAGTGGTCAGTTATGTGTCAACATATTAGACAACCTAGAAGAAATGGTTAAGTTTCTAGAAACATACAATCTCTCAAGACTGAATCAGGAAGAAGTAGACAATATGAACAGACCAATCACCAGTAGTGAAATTGAATTAGTAATCTAAAAACTGCCAGCAAACAAAAGTCCAAAACCAGACAGCTTTACAGGGGAATTCTGCCAAACATATAAAGAGGGGCTGATACGTATCCTTCTCAAACTATTTCAAAAAAATTGAAGAGGAGGGAATGCTCCCAAATTATTTCTATGAGGCCACCATTACCCTGATACCAAAACAGACAAAACTACAAAAAAAAGAAAAGTACAGACCAATATTTCTGATGAATATAGATACAAAAATCCTCAACAAAATATTAGCAAACAATTCAACAATATATTAAAAGGACCATACCCCATGACCAAGTAGGATTTATTCCACAATAATGAACAATCAGAAAGAGAAAGCAAGAAAACAATTCCATTTAAAATTGCATCAAAAAGAATAAAATACCTTGGAATAAATTTAACCCAGGAGTTGAAAGACCTATACTCTGAAAACTATAAAACACTGAAGAAGGAAATTGAAGTTGATACAAAGAAATGGAAAGATATCCTGTGTTCATGGATTGGAAGAATTAATATTGTTAAAATGTCCATACTACCCACAGCAATCTATAGATTTAATGCAATCCCTATCAAAACACCCATGACATTTTTCAAAGAATTAGAACAAATAATCCTAAAATTTATATGGAACCACAAAAGACCCCGAAGAGCCAAAGCAATCCTGAGAAAAAAGAACAAAGGTGTCATGTTCTCTGACTTCAGACTGAACTACAAAACTACAGTCATTAAAACAGTATGGTATTGGCACAAAAACAGACACATAGATCAGTGGAACAGAATAGAGAGCCCAGAAATAAACCCACACACTTATGTTAATTAATCTACAACAAAGGAGGCAAGAATATACAACGGGAAAAAAAACAGTCCCTTCAATAAGTGGTGCTCGGAAAATTCAACAGGTACATGTAAAAGATTGAAATTAGAACATTTTCTCACACCACATAAAAAAATAAACTCAAAAATGGATTATAGGCTTAGTGTAAGACCAGAAACCATAAAAGTTCTTGAAGAAAACCTAGGACAATACTTGACATAAATTGTAGCATTTTTTTTTTTTTCGATCTGTCTCCTAAGGCAAAGGAAACAAAAGCAAGAACAAGCAAATGGGAACTAATTAAACTTAAAAGCTTTCAAAAGCATTGGAAACCATCAACAAAACGAAAAGACAACCTACTGAATGGAAGAAAATATTTGCAAATGATATAAAGGGTTAATATCCAAAATATATAAACAACTCATACAACTCAACATCATAAAAGCAAACAACCCAATGAAAAAATGGGTTGAAGCCCTGAATAGACATTTTTCCAAAGAAGAGGTACTGATGGCCAATAGGCACATGAAGAGATGCTCAACATCGTTAATCATCAGAGAAATGCAAATCAGAACTATAATGAGATGTCACCTCACACCTGTCAGAATGACTACCATCAAAAAGACCACAAGGAACAAATGGTGGTGAGGATGTGAAGAAAAAGGAACCCTAATACACTGTTGGTGGGAATGTAAATTGGTGTAGACACTATGGAAAATAGTATGGAGGAGGTTCCTCAAAAAATTAAAACTAGAACTACCATATGATCCAGCAATTCTGCTGCTGAGTAAATATCCAAAGGAAATGAAAACCCTAAATTGAAATGTTCATAGCAGCATTATGTACAATAGCCAATATATGGAAGCAACCTAAGTTTCCATCAACAGATGAGTGGTATACGCACACACTCACACACACACACACCCCAATGGAATATTACTCAGCCATAAAAAAACAGTGAAATTTTACCATTTGCAACTATATGGTTGGACCTGGAGGGTATTGTGGTTAGTGAAGTAAGTCAGACAGAGAAAGACAGATACTGTATATTATCACTTATACGTGGAATCTAAAAAGTGAAACAAACTAATGAATCTAACAAAACAGAAACAGACTCATAGATATAGAGAATAAACTAGGGGTTACCAGTATGGTCAGGGAAGTGGGTAGGGGCAAGATAGAGGTAGGGGATTAAGAGCTACAAACTACTATGTATAAAATAAGCTACAAGGATTTATTGTACAGCACAGGGAATGTTGCTAATATTTTATAACTTTAAAAGAGTGTCATCTATAAAAATATTGAATCACCTGAAACTAATATAATATTGTAAATCAGCTCTACTTCAGTAATAAAAAAATAAATAAAATGGAACTCTACATCTCTATCCCTCAGTAGCAAAGGCCATAGGACAGTGGCTCTGAGAAGGCCTTGGGACACTACAATACTGACTCTAAAATAGAAACTACAAAATACCCATGTCCTGAATGTACCTTTAAGTTTCTTTTTCACTTTTCTGAAAAGGAATCTCATTGCCCTTGCCTTCATGTACAAGTTGGTTATTATGCAAGTAATTTGTATGAGTATGATCTCCTTATGAGACAGTCAAGAATCTTTTCATACAGATATAATCAAATGAGGTAAAACTATAGTTTACACTCTCATTTTCTAAGGCATTAACAGTATTGTGTGATAAACAGTGTCATTCTATATAAATACTGTAATGCATAAAAATGATGTTTTAATGACTTCCTCTAAAATTCTTGGTAAATGGGACTAGCTGTAATGTAAAAGGAATTCAAGTGTGGATAGAATAATGAATTTATCATTAACATTCTGTGTTTTTTACTGCAAGGAAGCTCTCTGTTGCTATGCTCTATATTTCAGGACATCATACACTGGAATGCCTGCGCTTATAATTTATACATAAAGGTTCTCGTAGAAAGTCTGCTTCTCATTTTCAACTACATCACAACTTTGATTCAAATAATGTATGTAGAAGTCATAAGTGCTGTTCATCAGTTATGCCTGGTTCTCCTTCCCTGCCACCTTGCATTGGAGAATGGCCATGTGGACTGCTTTGGACAGTGAAATATGAGCAGAATTGACTTGTGTCATTTCTGGACTGAAGCATTTCTGTACTGAGCCAGCATGTGATCCACTACACTTTACCTTCTCTCTGCCATAGTGACCAGCAGTATTCCAGGAAATGACTTCTTTGCCAGCCTAGGTCCCAGAATGAGAATGACTCAGAGCACAGACTCCAGATGACCTGCAAAGGACATATAATGTGAATGAAAAATTAACCTTTATTGTGTTAAGTAATTAAGTAGTTTGAAATAGTTTGTTCTGCATCTTAACCTAGTAACCTGACTGATATAAAAATAAATGCTGCCATGAGGGGAAAACACTTAAGTATGTAGCATTTTTTAAGGGTCTGACTGGCAGATAGCAAATAAATGATCACTGGATGTTGGAAAACATGGAATCTATCTATGTAGTCATGAAACTGTTGTATAGTTGTTGCTGAGATAACTTGGAAAGCAGGCCAACACCTAATGAACTTGCAGCCCTGTGGGAAGAGATTGGAGTATACAGTGTTAGGTGCATGTGTTGGTTGCTGTTGGGTACATTTGGCAATGTATTACAAGAAAGAGATGAGATGAGAAAATAATTGACCAGTTCACAGTAGTTACAAAAGGGAACAGAGAGAGCCCACAAAACTAGGGTTTTGTAGGGTTGGAACAGGCACTTGCTTCTCAATTACAAGGTAAATAAAGTAAAATAAAAATAATATCTAAATATTTTTAAACAATTTGAAACAATATTGAGAATGTTATTGCAAATAAAATATTTGAAAATAATATAAAATAAAATACTGAAAAAAATTGGAGGCTATTTGAAACTCAGCCTTACTGCACAGATCAAATGACAGTAGTTCTCTCTTATTTGCATTTCACTTTCCATGGTTTCAGTTACCCAAAGTAAACCTCAATCCAAAACTATTAAATGTAAAATTCCAGAAATATAGAATTCTTAAGTTTTAAATGTCGCACCATTCTGAGTAGCTTGATGAAAGTAGCACTGTCTTGCTTCATCCTGCCTAGGATTCCCAAACGTTGACAGTGTCTGTTCCTGGACATCCAGCCATCATCATTATCATGGCTCGATGATCCAGAATTAACAGAAGCATATGATCCTCCTTTTGACGTATGGTCAGAAAGTCAGTAGCGGTCTTACTTCATCTCATCATGTAAGCATCTCTCATCATCATAAGAAGAAGGGTGAGTACAGTACAATAAGATATTTGGAGAGAGACCACATTCATATAAGTTTTATTACAGTATATTGTTTTAATTGTTCTTTTTAAATTATTGTTGTTAATCTTTTACTATGGCTAATTTATAAATTAAATTTCATCATAGGTATGTATGTATAGAAAATATCATTGTATATATAGGACTCAGTACTATCCGCAGTTTCAGGAATTCATGGGGGTTCTTGGAACCTTTCCCCTGGATAAAGAGGGCTACTGCGATGTTATGAACATACACAAGGGTGGCTAGCAACGGAGCCCTCGCTAGCTTCTAGTGGACATGAAGTATAAACAATGGGCAGGAAATAAGTCTTGTGGTTTAATTTTTTTTTTTTTTGCAACTGAAGCATAACTTAGCCTATCCTAATAGAGCATCTCAGTGAAAAACTCTCACATTATTTTTCATGTGGTAAAATAAAAATAATTGGCTTATCTTTAACAATCATCTTTAAAAGGCTCCTTTAGTGGAAGTTAACTCAAGTTGATTTGAAATCTGAAGATGAACTGAAGAAACAGAGACTTTTTTATATACATAATTTACAAAATAAGTGTTGTATATGTCAAATCTACTCATTCAGATGCTTGTAGTTATGTTTAAATAATTTGCCTTTTTTAGATCCAGTTTTCTTACTGAGTCTGAGGCATCACTCTGTGTGGTTGATATCATTTATAAAACTTACCTAAATAAATATATTTTGTAATAAATATTGTCTACATGGAATAATTTTAGATGTATTAGTTTTATCAAAAAGTTATTTTTAATGTATTTTTTCTGTTGTAACACAAAACCTGGATTTCTGTTTTCTCAACTAAATTGATTTTTTTTTTCACACCCACACACTGTATTTTATTTTTACAAGAGATAAATAGACTGACACCAAGCATTGTACATGGATGACCACAACAAAAGCAACAATGATTGCAATTACCAAACATGAAACACACTCATACTATGTCATAATATTGACATTCAGTCCAGTAATCCTCCACTGTAACAGCTCCTTTACTTTGCAGTGAAAATTGATTTGTATATTCTTTGCCTCTGAGTCCTTGTGGGATTTTTTTTTTTTAAATTCAGACAGAAAGTCACAAAAATTATACTCATCCTCATCAGTTCACTCAGTCCCATGTAATTAATTTTTTTTTTCATCTTGATCTTTTGTTAGCACTTTTATGAGTTCATCAGTTTTTCATTAGAGTTCTGAAAATGCTTATTCATTCAGTTCAGCAGTACAGTCAGTTACCAGAAACCTGTACTTGTCAGAGTCTTTTCCATGAATTTCTTGAAGATGAAACCCTTTTATAGGAACATATTTGCAAAATCATCAGAGTACACCCAGAACTATCTTTAAATGACGAAAGACTTAAAAATGACCACGGTTAAAGATTTGATGAAAGTTCATAATAATGCAGTTGACAAGAAAATTAGTTATTTCTGAGATATACATTTTAAAGTAATAACTAGGATTATTACTTATAACATTATACCAGAACATATAAGATTTTTAGAAATTTCATGCAATGTCTGAAACATTTATATTAACATATTTCTATACATATTTCCATACAAATACAAATATAAGATTTTTAGAAATTTCATGTAATGTCTGAAACATTTATATTAACATATTTCCATACAAATAACCCAATGAAAGTTTAGTATTAGTTGTTTTGTTTGTTTTTTTATACTGCAGGTTCTTATTAGGCATCAATTTTATACACATCAGTGTATACATGTCAATCCCAATCACCCAATTCAGCACACCACCATCTCCACCTCACCGCAGTTTTCCCCCCTTGGTGTCCATATGTCCATTCTCCACATCTGTGTCTCAACTTCTGCCCTGCAAACTGGCTCATCTGTACCATTTTTCTAGGTTCCACATACATGCATTAATATACGATATTTGTTTTTCTCTTTCTGACTTACTTCACTCTGTATGACAGTCTCTAGATCCATCCACGTCTCAACAAATGACTCAATTTCGTTCCTTTTTATGCTTGAGTAATATTCCATTGTATATAAGTACCACATCTTCTTTATCCATTCGTCTGTTGATGGGCATTTAGGTTGCTTGCATGACCTGGCTATTGTAAATAGTGCTGCAATGAACATTCGGGTGCATGTGTCTTTTTGAATTACGGTTTTCTCTGGGTATATGCCCAGTAGTGGGATTGCTGGGTCATATGGTAATTCTATTTTTAGTTTTTTGAGGAACCTCCATATTGTTCTCCATAGTGGCTGTATCAATTTACATTCCCACCAACAGTGCAAGAGGGTTCCCTTTTCTCCACACCCTCTCCAGCATTTGTTGTTTGTAGATTTTCTGATGATGCCCATTCTAACAGGAGTGAGGTGATACCTCATTGTAGTTTTGATTTGCATTTCTCTAATAATTAGTGATGTTGAGCATCTTTTCATGTGCTTTGTGACCGTCTGTATGTCTTCTTTGGAGAAATGTCTATTTAGGTCTTCTGCCCATTTTTGGATTGGGGTGTTTGTTTCTTTGATATTGAGCTGAATGAGCTGTTTATATATTTTGGAGATTAATCCTTTGTCCGTTGATTCATTTGCAAATATTTTCTCCCATTCTGAGTGTTGTCTTTTTGTCTTGTTTATGGTTTCCTTTGCTGTGCAAAAGCTTTGAAGTTTCATTAGGTCCCACTTGTTTATTTTTGTTTTTATTTCCATTACTCTAGGAGGTGGATCAAAAAAGATCTTGCTGTGATTTATGTCAAAGAGTGTTCTTCCTATGTTTTCCTCTAAGAGTTTTATAGTGTCCAGTCTTATATTTAGGTCTCTAATCCATTTTGAGTTTATTTTTGTATATGGTGTTAGGGAGTATTCTAATTTCATTCTTTTACATGTAGCTGTCCAGTTTTCCCAGCACCACTTATTGAAGAGACTGTCTTTTCTCCATTGTATATCTTTGCCTCCTTTGTCATAGATTAGTTGACCATAGGTGCGTGGGTTAATCTCTGGGCTTTCTATCTTGTTCCATTGATCTATGTTTCTGTTTTTGTGCCAGTACCATATTGTCTTGATTACTGTAGCTTTGTAGTATAGTCTGAAGTCTGGGAGTCTGATTCCTCCAGCTCCATTTTTTTGCCTCAAGACTGCTTTGGCTATTCGGGGTCTTTTGTGTCTCCATACAAATTTTAAGATGATTTGTTCTAGCTCCGTAAAAAATGCCATTGGTAATTTGATAGGGATTGCATTGAATCTGTAGATTGCTTTGGGTAGTATACTCATTTTCACAATGTTGATTCTTCCAGTCCAAGAACATGGTATATCTCTCCATCTGTTGGTATCATCTTTAATTTCTTTCACCAGTGTCTTATAGTTTTCTGCATACAGGTCTTTTGTCTCCCTAGGTAGGTTTATTCCTAGGTATTTTATTCTTTTTGTTGCAATGGTAAATGGGAGTGTTTCCATAATTTCTCTTTCACATTTTTCATCATTAGTGTATAGGAATGCAAGAGATTTCTGTGCATTAATTTTGTATCCTGCAACTTTACCATATTCATTAATTAGCTCTAGCAGTTTTCTGGTGGCAGTTTTAGGATTCTCTATGTATAGTATCATGTCATCTGCAAACAGTGACAGTTTTACTTCTTCCTTTCCAATTTGTATTCCTTTTATTTCTTTTTCTTCTCTGATTGCCGTGGCTAGGACTTCCAGAACTATGTTGAATAATAGTGGTGAGAGTGGACATCCTTGTCTCGTTCCTGATCTTAGAGGAAATGCTTTCAGTTTTTCACCATTGAGAATGATGTTTGCTGTGGGTTTGTCATATATGGCCTTTATTATGTTGAGGTAGGTTCCCTCTATGCCCACTTTCTGGAGAGTTTTTATCAGAAATGGGTGTTGAATTTTGTCAAAAGCTTTTTCTGCATCTATTGAGATGATCATATGGTTTTTATTCTTCAATTTGTTAATATGGTGTATCACATTGATTGATTTGCGTATATTGAAGAATCCTTGCATCCCTGGGATAAATCCCACTTGATCGTGGTGTATGATCCTTTTAATGTGTTGTTGGATTCTGTTTGCTAGTATTTTGTTGAGGATTTTGGCATCTATATTCATCAGTGATATTGGTCTATAATTTTCTTTTTTTGTAGTGTCTTTGTCTGGTTTTGGTATCAGGGTGATGGTGGCCTCGTAGAATGAGTTTGGGAGTGTTCCTTCCTCTGCAATTTTTTGGAAGAGTTTGAGAAGGATGGGTGTTAGCTCTTCTCTAAATGTTTGATAGAATTCACCTGTGAAGCCATCTGGTCCTGGACTTTTGTTTGTTGGAAGATTTTTAATCACAGTTTCAATTTCATTACTTGTGATTGGTCTGTTCATATTTTCTGTTTCTTCCTGGTTCAGTCTTGGAAGGTTATACCTTTCTAAGAATTTGTCCATTTCTTCCAGGTTGTCCATTTTATTGGCATAAAGTTGCTTGTAGTAGTCTCTTAGGATGCTTTGTATTTCTGCGGTGTCTGTTGTAACTTCTCCTTTTTCATTTCTGATTTTATTGATTTGAGTCCTCTCCCTCTTTTTCTTGATGAGTCTGGCTAATGGCTTATCAATTTTGTTTATCTTCTCAAAGAACCAACTTTTAGTTTTATTGATCTTTGCTATTGTTTTCTTTGTTTCTATTTCATTTATTTCTGCTCTGATCTTTATGATTTCTTTCCTTCTGCTAACTTTGGGTTTTGTTTGTTCTTCTTTCTCTAGTTTCTTTAGGTGTAAGGTTAGATTGTTTACTTGAGATTTTTCTTGTTTCTTTAGGTAGGCTTGTATAGCTATAAACTTCCCTCTTAGAACCGCTTTTGCTGCATCCCATAGGTTTTGGGTCGTCGTGTTTTCATTGTCATTTGTCTCTAGGTATTTTTTGATTTCCTCTCTGATTTCTTCAGTGATCTCTTGGTTATTTAGTAACGTATTGTTTAGCCTCCATGTGTTTGTCTTTTTTACGTTTTTTTCCCTGTAATTCATTTCTAATCTCATAGCGTTGTGGTCAGAAAAGATGCTTGATATGATTTCGATTTTCTTAAATTTACTGAGGCTTGATTTGTGACCCAAGATGTGATCTCTCCTGGAGAATGTTCCGTGCGCACTTGAGAAGAACGTGTAATCTGCTGTTTTTGGATGGAATGTCCTATATATATCAATTAAATCTATCTGGTCTATTGTGTCATTTAAAGCTTCTGTTTCCTTATTTACTTTCATTTTGGATGATCTGTCCATTGGTGTAAGTGAAGTGTTAAAGTCCCCCACTATTATTGTGTTACTGTCGATTTCCTCTTTTATAGCTGTTAGCAGTTCCCTTATGTATTGAGGTGCTCCTATGTTGGGTGCATATATATTTATAATTGTTATATCTTCTTCTTGGATTGATCCCTTGATCATTATGTAGTGTCCTTCCTTGTCTCTTGTAACATTCTTTATTTTCAAGTCTATTTTATCTGATATGAGTATAGCTACTCCAGCTTTCTTTTGATTTCCATTTGCATGGAATATCTTTTTCCATCCCCTCACTTTCAGTCTGTATGTGTCCCTAGGTCTAAAGTGGGTCTCTTGTAGACAGCATATATATGGGTCTTGTTTTTGTATCCATTCAGCTAGTCTATGTCTTTTGGTTGGAGCATTTAATCCATTCACGTTTAAGGTAATTATCGATATGTATGTTCCTATGACCATTTTCTTAATTGTTTTGGGTTTGTTTTTGTAGCTCCTTTTCTTCTCTTGTGTTTCCCACTTAGAGAAGTTCCTTTAGCATTTGTTGTAGAGCTGGTTTGGTGGTGCTGAATTCTCTTAGCGTTTGCTTGTCTGTAAAGCTTTTGATTTCTCCATCAAATCTAAATGAGATCCTTGCCGGGTAGAGTAATCTTGGTTGTAGGTTCTTCCCTTTCATCACTTTAAGTATATCATGCCACTCCCTTCTGGCTTGCAGAGTTTCTGCTGAGAAATCAGCTGTTAACCTTATGGGAGTTCCCTTGTATGTTATTTGTCGTTTTTCCCTTGCTGCTTTCAATAATTTTTCTTTGTCTTTAATTTTTGCCACTTTGATTACTATGTGTCTCGGCGTGTTTCTCCTTGGGTTTATTCTGTATGGGACTCTCTGCGCTTCCTGGACTTGGGTGGCTATTTCCTTTCCCATGTTAGGGAAGTTTTCGACTATAATCTCTTCAAATATTTTCTCTGGTCCTTTCTCTCTCTCTTCTCCTTCTGGGACCCCTATAATGCGAATGTTGTTGCGTTTAATGTTGTCCCAGAGGTCTCTTAGGCTGTCTTCATTTCTTTTCATTCTTTTTTCTTTAGTCTGTTCCGCAGCAGTGAATTCCACCATTCTGTCTTCCAGGTCACTTATCCGTTCTTCTGCCTCAGTTATTCTGCTATTGATTCCTTCTAGTGTAGTTTTCATTTCAGTTATTGTATTGGTCATCTCTGTTTGTTTGTTCTTTAATTCTTCTAGGTCTTTGTTAATCATTTCTTGCATCTTCTCAATCTTTGCCTCCATTCTTATTCCGAGGTCCTGGATCATCTTCACTATCATTATTCTGAATTCTTTTTCTGGAAGGTTGCCTATCTCCACTTCATTTAGTTGTTTTTCTGGGGTTTTTTCTTGTTCCTTCATCTGGTACATAGCCCTCTGCCTTTTCATCTTCTCTATCTTTCTGTAACTGTGGTTTTTGGTCCACAGGCTGCAGGATTGTAGTTTTTCTTGCTTCTGTTGTCTGCCCTCTGGTGGTTGAGGCTATCTAACAGGCTTGATGGGAGGCTCTGGTGGTGGGTAGAGCTGACTGTTGCTGTGGCGGTCAGAGCTCAGTAAAACCTTAATCCACTTGACTGTTGATGGGTGGGGCTGGGTTCCCTCCCTGTTGGTTGTTTTGCCTGAGGCAATCCAACACTGGAGCCTACCCGTGCTCTTTGGTGGGGTTAATGGCAGACTCTGGGAGGGCTCACGCCAAGGAGAACTTCCCAGAACCTCTGCTGCCAGTGTCCTTATCCCCACGGTGAAACAGAGCCACCACTCGCCTCTGCAGGAGACCCCCCAACACCAGCAGGTAGGTCTGGTTCAGTCTCCTCCAGGGTCACTGCTCCTTCCCCTGGGTCCCGATGCACACATTACTTTGTGTGTGCCCTCCAAGAGTGGGGTCTCTGTTTCCCCCAGTCCTGTCAAAGTCCTGCAATCAATTCCCACTAGGCTTCAAAGTCTGATTCTCTAGGAATTCCTCCTCCCGTAGGCGGACCCCCAGGTTGGGAAGCCTGACGTGGGGCTCAGAACCTTCACTCCAGTGGGTGGACTTCTATGGTATAAGTGTTCGCCAGTCTGTGAGCCACCCACCCAGCAGTTATGGGATTTGATTTTACTCTGATTGCGCCCCTCCTACCGTCTCACTGTGGCTTCTCCTCTGTCCTTGGACGTGGGGTATCCTCCTTGGTGAAGTCCAGGGGCTTCCTGTCAATGATTGTCCAGCAGCCAGTTGTGATTCTGGTGCTCTCGCAAGAGGGAGTGAGAGCACGTCCTTCTACTCCGCCATCTTGGTTAATCTCCCTAAATTGATTTTTTTGAATATATACTTAGAATGCCTGATACCTCACAATTATTTACATTTCCCTGCTCCTCTGATCCTAATGACAGCTGGAGAGAAATCACCAGTTTATTATTATCTCAACAATTTCGTCTTTGTTAAAGACACTAATTGACTACTATGATTCAACTTGTACTTTAAAAATAGGTGAATCAGCTGCCTATTTCCCCTTATCCCCAACCCCTGGCAATCACCAGCCTACTCTCTGCCTCTGTGTGTTTGACCATTTTAGATACCTCATGTAAATGGAATCATGCAGTATGTGGGGAGTTGCTAATCAACGAATATAACGTTTCAATTATGCAAGACAATTAAGGTATCCAGAGAGCCTATAGTTAACAATGCTGTATTGTACACTTGAAAATTTTAGAAGGGTAGATTTCATGTTAAATATTCTTACTACAATAAAAAATGTGATTAACATGTTTAATTTTTTATGTTTAGAGACAATATAGTTTTTGAAATTAATCTTAGTAATAATATTTTGAGAAAAATCTTAGGTTTAAGTAGCGGTGACAAGATTTATCATAGGAATTTTCCTTATTCTGCATTTTCTGAAATATATTCTCAAATATGAGGCACGTAATTTAATATATTTAATGTCACTCGATATTGTTAAGAGTATTATAACATTTTATTATGAACTACTTTATTTCTAGCGTTTCTGACTGTAAAATAGCTATTAATTTGTAAGATTCTGTGATCTGTCCTGATAGATTTTAATGCTATATGTAAGAAATTAATACTTCAGTCATTGTTTGAAGTACATAATACTGTGTTTTGAAAACTTTCTCAAGAATAATAATAATTAAACAAATTAACAAATAATATATATTTAATATAAGGAACACATGCGCCAAGTTCTTCTTATGTGGAAATAATAAAGAAGAATGAAAATCTGAGTTGTTACAAAGTCTGAATTTTAGAATTAAAAAGTTAATTTATTTAATTAAATCTATAACTCCTTCCAGTTGGACCAAATCAATATTGACAGATTGGAAACCAACTTATAATGCAGGTGGAAGGATGTAAGAAGAATGATTAGGACTTTAAATGATTGAATGTGAATGGATCCTTCAGATGTGCTTAAAAACAATTTGTTTTCCTAAACCCACTGAAGTCTTTTTTCTAAAGTTATTCTTTGTTTAATTCCAATCATATAGTGATGATTTTAAAATGAGTACGTTGTTACCAAAGAATTGAATCCAAAAAACCTGCCATCTTTTAGTATATTTTATTTTTTTTAATAAAAATTGTATATATTTAAGGTATACAACATGATGATTTGATATACATATATATAGTGAAATGATTACTACAGCCAAGCTAATTAACATATTATCTCTTCATGTAGTTACCGTTTTTTTGTGTGTGATGAGAGCACCTGAAATTTACAAATTCAGGTAAATTTAAGCAAATTTCCAGTATTCAATACATTATTATTAACTTTAGTCATCATGCTATACATTAAATCTCTTCATCTTATATAACTTCAACTTTGTACTCTTGAACCAACATCTCCCCCGGTAACCACAATTCTACTCTCTGCTTTTACATATTTCAGCAATCCAACTTCTGTGTATATACCCAAAGAAAATGAAATCAGTACCACAAAGGGATATTTGCATTCCCACCTTCATTGCAGCATTACTCATGATAAACAACCAGAGTGTCCCTCAGTGAATGGATAAAGACATTGTGACACACACACAGAGGAATATTATTCAGCCTTAAAAAAAGGGAGATCCTCCCATATGCAACAACATGGATGAACCTGGAGGGCATTACGCTAAGTGAAATAAGCCAGACACAAAGAAAAAAAAAAACCCGCATGATCTCATTTATATGTGGAATCTAATTCCATTGAATTAACATCATTTTTTCATAGAGGAAATTTAAGCTACAACACCTGAATTACTAAATATTTAAAATCAGCATTGCCTGAATGATTGTTTTCATTGGAAGTAATGCAATCAGAGAAAGTAATCAATAACCAGTATCTCAGGAGATTGTAAAATTGCAGGTTTTTACAGTGACGATTAAATTGTTATCTAACCATAAAGCTTAAATGGAAAATTTTGCTTTGATGTCATTCATGGTGATTAACATACAAAACATAAAGGTCTCTTTGTATAATTGATTATAAGAATGTTGAGATTGACATTTTTTCATGCAACCTGGTATATTCAAGTACGAAAGATCTGAACATTTAAAAAAAAATTAACCAACATGTTAATTTATGTGCTCAAACTCTGACTTGGCATTATTAGTTCAAACATATTTTTTATGAAGGAGAGTATAACTTCTGCAATGGAAGATTCAGTATTTGCAATTTTGATTATTCTGTAAGAACTTAGAAGTTCCATTTAGGTTAGTAGAGTATGATTTTGATGAGGTGATGAGGTGAGAATTTAAATAATTCACAGTGGTTTTTTTTCTCTCATTTAGTCAGATAGTGAGCTTATGTGAATGCCCTATAAACTCATCTCAGTGCACTTTTCTTGTCCTCTACTTGTCCTTACATAAGCAGTGACTATTAAAATGATAGGAGGCACAGAGGTAGAAAACAAATTTATGGTTACCAGGGGGAAAAGGGTGGGTGGATAAATTGGGAGATTGAGATTGACATATACACACTACTATGTGTAAAATAGATAACTAATAAGGACCTACTGTATATCACAGGGAACTCTACTCAATACTCTGTAATGATCTATAATGGGAAAAGAATCTAAAAAAGAGTGGATATATGTATATGTATAACTGACTCACTTTGCTGTACACCTGAAACTAACACAACTTTGTAAATCAACTATACTCCAATAAAAATTAAAAAAAAAGAAACTGATAGGAACTTTGAAGACTTCAGAAGTTTCTTGGTTAATGTTTCCAGAGAAATAACAAAATTACATATATTGTATTTAAATAACAGGATTTATTTTAATAGTTTTATAAATGACCTTGAATAATGACATTGTGCAAATGATTATACAATGACCCTTGTATAATCATTCAGGATCTGAATGAGGCACTTAATTTTTCAAAAAATGTTTGCTGCAGTTTGTGAGGAAAATTATAAATTACATATAAAACTGAAGCTATTTAATCTTTCTGTATGTCAGCTTCCATATAGGAAATTGATGTAAAGCTGTCTTTTTCCCAATTTGGTCATAGATTGGTATGAAAGGATCCAACTCTTAGAAAAATCATGTCATAAAAATTGTTCTTACCTTACATGTGAGTTAATGTTCAAAAAGTTCTGAATAGATATTTATTGAGAATTCCAGTTGTGTGTTCCCAGAGAAAGAGGAGTATTTATGGTAGCTGGTGAGCAAAGGTCTCGGAACAGCTAACTAAAAGTTTTCCCTCAGACCATTAGTATTCACAGAGTTATTAATAGGTATTCCAAAGAAAAGTAGAATTTCAGGAGTAAATATATTGATTAATGTTGGAGTTGAATGAATTAAACAAGTTTTCTTACTGTAGGATTCTTCAATGCCTTTAATGTTAATGTGCATTAATATGCGTTGTAAGTTACAACATATCATGTTTCCGAAATGTATTTTGCCATGAAACCTCTAATGCTTTTGAAAAGCTCACAGGACATTTAATTTTCTCTAAGGTAACAAATAGTGCTTATTAGGTCAACACTGTTTGGACTACTTCATATGCATTAACTTTTCTAAAGTTATGTGTGGAATCTGAAAAAAAAGTGTAATTTGCTTACAACTTCCAAATATGGATGTCTTTTTTAACATACAAACAATATTTTAAATAGATTGTCACTCAATGGACATGTCTTATATTTATCCTGCGGCTTTTTGAACCTCCTGGCATGTAACCATATCCCTTTGCAAAGTCCAGTTTGCAAAGTGCACAAAATGTTGTCTCATTTGGTCTTTACTGAAACTTTCTAAAGCATAAAGCTGAGGCCCAGAAAGATTCACAACCTGCAGGATTGGAAGCCTGTAAAGGGAAGAACTGAGATTTGAATTTGGGATCTGGCGGATAGTGATAATAGATGCGTCCAATGTCTGTGGAATGGTATATTATACTATTCCTTTGGAAGTTGTCTGCTGCTTTCAAGTCTTCCATATTTTTAATTTTTTTGTCTTCTATATTTTTCAAATCTTCTATAATTTCTGCTTTCAAGCCTTCCATATTTTTAATTTTTTTGTCTTCTGTATTTTTCAAATCTTCTATATTTTCTGCTTTCAAATCTTTCATATTTTCCATTTTCCTTTCTCCTTTGCTCTCTAACTTGTTTAACCTTTATTCTCACTCTAAGAGTTGTCCTCCTTCCTCTTTTTCTCCATGACTCCTTATCATCCTAGACTTTCTACAGGAAATGAATATTAAAATATTTGATCCATTCTCTAGTCACCAATAAACACTACTTATTGATCATTTTTTTCTCTCTCTCTTAATGGGTTTTGTGTTAAAAGCTACAAAGAAAAAGATAAAATTTAAAAGTCTCCTTCCTGTGGTTCTAGTATAGTTATCTCTGGGAATTAAATTAAAAATGATGAAAAAAATTGATTAAAAAGAAGAGAATTTTTTGAGTATGTAAATGTATGAAATGAAATTTTTAAAATCTATTTTTCAGGGAATATCCTAGACTGTACATACTAGTCATTTTATCAAAGTTGCTATGTAGCATCCAAAATTAGTGTGTTGGAGCTTGCAGTGGAGAAAGTAGGAATTAACCTACTCTGCTGTTGTATCCCAGGACACCTTCCTCCAGACATACAGTACAGCATAGATGCAGTGAAAGAGTAAAGGTAGTCAAGCAAGGGGTTGAATGGGATGGGTGCCATAGTTGAGAGGCTGGGGAGTTGGGAGGAGAAGGAGAGCCCAGCCTACAACAGTGGTGAGGGCATCCTGGTGATGGAGAAGGGGGCAAGGATAGAAGTAAGGAACATCATATGATGTGCTTTGAAAGATAAAAATAATATTTATAGAAAGCCTATGAGAAGTTATTTTCTGTAATTATCTGTAGAGAGATTGTTTTCTGTGATTATCTGTAAAGATATTAAAAATAGAAGTGAAAAATATGGTATTTAGAATTGGTCATACCTGAATTCAAGTCCCACATCTGCCACTTACCAATGATATGACTTGAACAAAACTTTTAAGCTCATATAAACCTCAGTTTACTCATTTGGAAAATGGGGATGTGTGAGATAAACTCTCATAGGTTTTAATTTATCAGTTAAATGTTCTACTTCTTTTAAAGTGCTTGGCACTAAAAGTTCTCAATAAATGCTAGCTAAAATTATTGGTATCAGGGAGGCTGCACATGTAAATCTGGGACTCCCTGAATATGTGCTTTAAATTTTTCAGACCCATTTGCAGTTGTAAAATCAGCTCTTTCCTTCTGGCGGAAATGCTTAGTTTATCAATTAACTTTATAATAATTTCCCCTCCTGCTGTAAAAGTGCAGCTTTAGTAAATAATGACCCGAGAACAATGCCAGGAAATGTACTACATTTTCCAAATGGATTTCTTTGATTCAGTCAGTAACTATTAATTAGAATATGTAAATAAATTCTAAAACTCCAATTTCTTTTTTTAAATTAATTTTTGTTAGAGTATGGTTGATTTACAATGTTGTGTTAGTTTCGGGTGTTCAACAGAGTCAGTTATACATATACATATATCCACTCTTTTTTAGATTCTTTTCCCATATAGATCATTATAGAGTAGAGTTCCCTGTACTATACAGTAGGTCCTTATTATCTATTTTATACACAGTAGTGTGTATATGTCAATCCCATTCTCACAATTTACCCCCCCTCCCCCCTTTCCCCCTTGGTAACCATAAGTTTGTTTTCTATATCTGCGAGTCTATTTCTGTTTTGTAAATAATTTCATTTGTACCATTTTTTAGATTCCATATATAAGTGATATCATATAATATTTGTCTTTCTCTGTCTGACTTCACTCAATATGACAGTCTCTAAGTCCATCCATGTCACTGCAAATGGCATTATTTTGTTCTTTTTTTTTAATGAAATTGGATACTATACTATTTTAAGTTTGTATTTTTTAGAAACAGTTGTTCCCAAACACTGATCAATTTGACTGCTTTCATCAAAACCAAATAGGTGAATTCAGGCATAAACCTATGTAATTAAAAAAAAAAAAATACAATATAAGATTTTTTTTTTTTGTCAAAAAGATATTGTGGCCCAATGTAAAATAACTAAATGATGTGTTATCTTGTAACCATTAGTAAATTGTTGATCTAACATTGATATGCCAATAATGTGCTATTCTTCTACCTTTGTTAGCTTTTATCACAAATAACATTTAGAAGGAAATAATAGGAATCCAGTTAGAATTGTTAAAGTTAATATTTTTTGAGTATCTGCTGTGTTTCTGGCAATGTATTAGTTTCTCTATATGTTTAATGCATTGAGTATATGATATTATTTGTATTATTTTATTCGGATGGCAAGAATAGATTCGGAAAGCTAGTTAACACACTCAGAGTCAGATAGCTGTAAGTATGGCAAGTCATGGAGCTAGAATTTCAACCCAGTCTGTCTTATTCCAAAATCTATTTTTCTAACTGCTATACCTTGCTGCCTTTTTAATCATTGTTCAAAACTGAGCTTTCTTACACATTGAAATTTTCAGTTTGCTGTGTTATGAATACCTCACAATCCAATTCCTGCCACAGAATGTCAATATAAAAATCAGATGATCGGCTGATAATAGTAATAGTAGCTAACATTTACTGAGTAATTAATAGTCTGTATTATGTGTTTCAATATGCAGTCTTTAATATTTATAACTACCACTTGAAGAAGTAGTAATTGCTCTTACCCCCATTCTACAGATGAAGAAACTTAGCCTAAAGGAGGCAAATATGTTGTATATAACTAGCAACTAGTAGAGTTGTGATTCAAATCCAGGTATGTCTAATTCTGAAGCTCTTTACCACTTTACTGTTTTGCCCTTTGGTATCATGAAGCTATATATTATTTAGTAATTCTTATGATGAGAAAAACATATCCCAAGAACTGAGAGAGACATTTCCAGACCTGAAATTATCTAAATACCCTGACAGGTAATGGCTAGTAAACCAAAATTCCTCAAACCAAGATTTTATGGGCTTCATATTTATGCTCAACTCAAGATTCAGGTTAAGGTGACTTGAAAGTTTAAGATGCCCTGGGGTAGGTGACGTGGCCCATTGATTTGGAGTTTTACTCATCTTTAAATGTATGGGTACAAATTACATACAGCTATGTATCTCCTTACTTTTCAAGATAACTGAGCTATGATATTTAGCTGAACAGCTGTGTCCTTCTTTGCTTTCCTGCCTTCAGATAAGCCGCTTTTTATAACCCAGAATGTTCCTTGTCTTCTCCACTCACAAACCTTTTAATATAGTACTTGAAAGAGTCTGGCCCTAGTGGCTCTCTCTGAGAGTCAGCTTAAGGTAGTGGTTAAGAAAGGGAACCTGGAGCCAGACTGCCTGGGCTGAGATCGCCTTCTAGGTATGACTTTATTTAACTTTCCAACCTTTTTGTTCTTCAGTTTCCTCATGTGCAAAATTGGGATAATAATAATAATAATAAATTTCACAGAGGGCTGTTATAAGAATTAACTGAGTAATTTTTGAAAATATGTAGATTGATGTCTGGAATAAAGTAAGAGCTGCACAAGTACTTACTAAATAAATTTTTAAAAAATAAGACTTTCACTGATAACCCTGATCAGTGTGCTCTCTTTGTCCCCTATTTCCTGATGTACTAGATTCAACTCCTAGGGCACTTACCACATTGCCTTTTCTCATAATTACTTATTTGTATACCTTTTTACTTATACTAGATTTTAAGCTTCTCGCTAAGAGACAACTTCTTCCATTGCTTCAGGTTATTGTTCAATATCTGATACGATCATTTGGTGCCTTCTCTGTATGTGGTAGGTGAAACAATATTCTTACAAAGTTGTCCATGTCCTAATCCCAGAACCTGTGAATATGTTACCTTACCTAGCAAAGGGACTCTGCAGATGTAATTATATTAAGGATTTTAAGATGGAGAGATTATTCTGGCTTTTTCAGGTGGGTCCGTTGTAATCACAAGTGTCCTTTGAAAAAGGAGATAATGGAAGCAGAGGTCCTAGTGGTGCCATTGCTGGAGGGGAGGCTGTGAGCCAAGAGATGTGGACAGCTCTCCTGGTAGAGGAAAGGAATGGATTCTCCCTTAGCTCCTCCAAAAGAGCTGACACATTGCTTTCAAGACCTCTGGCCTCCAGAATTGTAGGTCAAATTACGTTATTTTTAGTTTGTGTTATTTTAAACCACTAAGTTTGTGGGTGCAGCAGCCATAGGAGACTAATCAAATCTACTTCCCGGAATGAAAGATAATGAAAAAAAAAGATAAAACTAAAGGAAAGAACAAAAGAATGAAGGAACAAAGGATGCTTTACTACAAATTACACCTTTGTGGTTATTATGAGTAAGAACCAATAACTGAATAGACAGAATTAATCATCACAAATTATAGTGGGCAGAATATAAAACATCCACTGTTGGGAACAAAATTTAAAACAAGTACATTAGTTTTAAATGTACTTGGAAGTTGGTCAGAGTTTTTATGAAAGTTCCTTTATCACGAGCAAGGCATTGTAAGAAAAACAAAACCTAAATTAATACTGTAATTCAATTTAAAAATGCAAGAATCACAACCAAGTACAGAGTTTCTTTTTATAAACCCAATTTTAGAAATGGTGAGTAAAAATTTTAAAACTTATTCTCTCCTAAGCTACAATATGTAGTTCTTTCCACCATGTTTCCCTTCCCTCACTCTTCCATTTCCATTCCCTGATTCTGCTTCCAACCAGAAGCAGTTGCATGTAGGGTAGTCATGAGGGGAGAGTAAACAGAAGGGCAATGGCAGAGATGATACTGTCAATCTCGTTTTAATAAAAAGTCTACAGAAATGCTGAACAGAAGCTTTAATAGCATTTCTGGCAATAACCACCCCTGTTCCCCATGTATTTTGAATCAGATTTAATTTGAATTAAATAGAAATAAAAACTCTTTACCATTGCACCCTAATGACTGTAATTTTCTCTCAAGCTGTTGCTTACAGACACAGTATGCTGCACCTTGGAAAGAACATTCTTATCCTTTTCTAATTGAGTCTCAAGGCTAATGTCTTTATTTAAAAAACTCACTTATTTTTGAAGGCTGAACTTTAATACTCTGAATTAATATGACATATAAGCCCTTCTGGATTTTCCACAAGAAGAGAAATTCCTAATTTAGATGTCTTCCTTTAGTTACAATAATTCTAGCCAGTCCAATGATACCACCCAGTTTGTCCTTTTGAGGGCTGTAATACTCCTGTCAGCAGCTCCGTTGGAGCATTTAACTCACCAGATATCTGTAACCCTGATTGCCAGAGCCAAAAATGTCTCCAGTATGACTTCAAGTAGTTCAACTCTCTGGTGCCAGATGGTATGCAAATAGAACCCTTCTCACAGATACAGATGTCACGGTGCACAGAGCTTGTTCGAGTATCTATATCTACTCCTGCTGGGAATATAATTTGGTAGAAAAACTCTTTGGCCGACCTGCCTATGATCTGTAGACTATAGACTCATTCCCAGATGACAGCTTTAATATGTACTTTTCTATTAATCAAAATGAAAAAGAACCAAAATTCAAAATTAGGGATGAACATATATTTTTGAAGCTGGATCAAAGGAGAGACTTGGTAAAAAAATTAGAAAGATAACTAAAAAGAAATATCACTGAATGAGAGATCTAATGCTGCCAAGGAGAATACCAAACTGTTTACAACTAATGGAGTAAGGGAACTTGTTTGCATCCAAGCATCAGCTCCTTGATATCTAAAGGAAGGCAGTAATGAATAGAAGGAATATCAGTGTTAAGAAAAGTATCTGAATTAGGTAAGAGTCAGTTTTCAGAATGAATAACTGAATCCAAACCCTATATCCAGAGTTTTCCATTGTTAATATCTGAGCAGTTTTTAAGGACTTTTCTTTGGTTCCAATTCTACCCCTTGGGGTGGTAGAGTAGGATTATTTTTCTGTTTTTATGTAGTTTTAGATCATCCCACAACCTAACTTATTCACTTGATCATATATTCAAAGATTTGAAGAAAATTTTAGCCTTTGACACTTCGGAAGATAAATTTGCTTTAAAATAAAATTATTTATAATTTTACAGCCCAATAAAAAATTTTAAATTGTGATTTAAAAGTGTCCATACCACTATCCTTTTTATTAGAAAAACATATAAAATCTGAAAGTATTTTATATACTCAAGTATAATCTTAGGAGTGAAATGTAAGGCTATGGAGAAGCAGGATATATATTTTCTATGTTTTTTTTCATTGCTGTAGTTGTGCTGGACTTCAGTCTTTAGCATGGACTAATAAAATGATATAGTTTTTTGCTTTTGCCATGTTATGCAATTTGTCAGGTTTAACCAAATATTGTCAGGTAATTTAACCAGATTATTGGTATACCAACAAAATATTTTTAGAAATCAGCCTAGAGAAAACCAGAAACTATACCCTAGAGCTAAGCCAATTGGTTGGTTTGTAGACCTCTTTGTAGAATTGGTGTATTTGTTTGAATTTGAATTTGAGGTAGAGTATTTAATGTCTAGGAAATAATGAAAAACTATTTTTGCATGTAAATCCTAAATGTGGTGCTATTCTTATAAAGAAAATGTCTAAGAAGAATGAGCTCAATATATTTAAAAATTTTATAAGCAAACCCACTGTTCTTTAAGCGTTTAAAATACTGCATCAGGGACTTCCCTGGTGGTCCAGTGGTTAAGCCTTTGCCTTACAATGCAGGGGGTGCGAGTTTGATTCCTGGTCAGGGAGCTAAGATCCCACGTGCCTCATGGCCCAAAAGACCAAAACATAAAACAGAAGCAATATTGTAACAATTCCAATAACGACTTTAAAAATGGCCCACATTAAAAAAAAAATCTTTAGAATACTGCGTCAGTGACACAAATGAGCTACTAAATAAAGTGCAATTTTTTAACAACAAACCCGATTTAATAAAATAAGTCTCAATTAAGCAGGAGGTTAAAGGTTAAAATATTTAACTAAGGTGATTCTACTGATGGATGAGGTAGACAAACTGGGATTTAAGACTAGTTCCATCAGACTCACGGCAAATTATTTGATCTCATAGTAAGGCTGTGGGAACTCTTACAGCCTTAATTTACTTACCTGCAAATTGTAGCTACCAGGAGGAATTGATAGATACCGGTATAGTGTTTGCTTCATGGTAGGTACTCAGTGATTTTTAGGTATGATAATAATGATGATGCTTAGTATCAATATTATAATATCTAATAACACTACACCTATAGCAAATTCTTTTGTCCATTTAACTTTAATAGACTACTCTTTCCATTTTGAAATGTTATCTTTTTAATGGTCTTATAAAATCTTCACTGATTTTTTAATTCAACTTGTAACCTTTTTTTTTTTTTTTTTTTTTGCTTTTTCTGCCTATTTGCCACATGTTTTTCATGACGTGTGGACTCCCTGTGATACTAGATGAATATCCAGTTACTACCTTTTTCATTAGGCCTTAGGCAACTCTGGCTGCAAATACTTATAAATTTATGTTACAATTTCACTTTCTACATCTTCTTACTTTTATTTTTCACTTCGGTGCCCTATATTTCAGTACAGTATAGTTTTAGTGTGCGGTCTCTTTATTGTTCCTTGGTGAAAACTGAATTTTATTAAGCCCAGGCTCTAATTCTCATCAAGTTATCCCTATAACTATGAGTTATATGCATGAGTTTATGAATATAAAAGAGAAAGTTCATTTTTATCTAAAGCATACAAATTGATCTTATTATCAACAATTACATAATAGAGACTTATTATTCTTCAATTTGCCTAGTGTCTTGCACAGGGCCATCATCAACATAAACCAAGTTCAAGGCATAATGCTTGCGTTCAAGAAGTTGGAATAACTAGTTCAATTCTTTCACCCCACTATTCCCTATCAGATATACAGCGTTACTTATTTTAAAACACTACTGACATCACCATCAACAAAAATACTAGAATTTATTTTTGTAAAAAAATGTGGGAAAACAAGTTAAAAAACAAAAAGAATTTAATTTAAAAATTTAGTCAATATGATGTGTTTATTACATTCAGAGGGCTGATCCCCTGTAAAGTTGCCATAAGTCTCTTTGGTCATCTGATTTTAAGGCAGTGATTTGTAGTAAATATTAGTGTGTATAGGAGTCCCAGCCCCCTTCTCCCACCCATCCTCTGCCATCTCAAGAAAGGCGATACTGTCATGTTCTGTTAGAAAACTGAGAAGAAGGTCTCTGTTGTTTTTGCACCATTAATTTATAATAATATAGAAGAGTATCTTTATTTCTCAATCATCTGTGTACCTCTCCACCTTCTGTGTAAGTGCTATTGTATTAAAAATTGAGGCATGTGGAGGAGGCTGTAGTAAATCAGTAAAGGCAATGTTTTCTGTGCCTCTTAAAATCATGTAATTATGATTCAAATCCTTCACAGCTCATGTATAGTAAAGATAGGTTCTGCACATCTATATTGGCATTTAAACAAATAAAAGTTTATGACTCTGCAGGTTGGAAAGAAATTTCAACCAGTTAATGTAGACCTTGGGGGAAAAATCCATTTTAAACACAATTATTGCTGGAAAACAGGATTTACACTTAAACCATTTTTTCTATTGCCTTAAGATAGTATGCAAAACATTTGAAAGGAGTGATGCTTTTAGTTTGACTACTTCATTATTATTATTGTTCTTAGTTTGCGGGACAGCACTGAAGATAAGGGGCCTTTGTAAAGTACAGTAAAAGTCGAGTCCTTCACTACATGTCATTTTAATTTTAGCATCTTGTTCTATATTTCCTCTCAGGGAGACAAGGATACTACATAAACAAAATTTATCAAAATCCTAAGATTGTGTGCTTATTGGAGGAAAGGAATGGCAGTGATGGTAAAAGATGAAGGGGAAAACATAAGCAAGTAAATTCAAATAAGAGTAAAATTTTATAATGAAGATGGCATATCCTAAACTAAGGAATAAAATTTATTTAACTTCATGCTCCTGAAATTTAAATGAATAAGTAAGTATATATATATATATATATATATATATATATATATATATATATATATATATATATATATATATATATATGTGTGTGTGTGTGTGTGTATATATATATATATATGTAAGTATATATATATATATATACATATATACATATGACATATATACCAGTATATAAGGGTCAAACCACCTTCACCATTGTGGGCAACCTCAAACATCATTACATAGGTATCTGGTATACGAGGCTTCCCCCAAAACAGATTAGGGATACATGCATGCCATCAAATTGAAATGTAGGCATTTTTGCTTATTCCATGTGTTTATCTCATCGGTAGTTTACATAATTTTTCTAAAATGCTATTCAATTTAAAATGGGGTTTCAACTGCCAAAACCTGTCAATAAGATATTTTAAACATTTGATGATATTCATAATATTTGGTTTCAAAAATTAAAAACAAAACATCTATTTTGGTGATTTAACAGAGACTCATAAGTTAGTATGTCTGCTTTTACCTATTATGTTGTTATATTTCCAGTGAAAAATTGATGTTTGAAATTTCAAGGTTGATGTCTTCAGGAATAGGTTATCCCTCAAACAATGAACATGATTTTTGAGAATGACCAAAGTAAAAGAAAAATGCCATAAATCCAGGAGTGTGTTCACAAAGGGAAGAAGTGCCTTCTCTATCTCTGAGTACTGGGTGTTCACAGCAAGCCGTGCACTGCGGGAGACTTTTGTTTGTTTGTTTTAAAATTTTACAGAAACTTTGGGAGGCTGGAAAGGTGGAGACAGGGAAGGTATATCTGCTTTGACGCTATATACTATATAATTCTATATACTTTGAGCCTGGAGTATACAGAATTTGGTTTTACCTTTTCTGTGGTTACAGTGATGTTTTTCCTAAAGATAATTGTTTCCTCTCAGGGAGGGGCTTATGCCCACACTTAGAATGAATTAATGTGAGAATGCTTTCAGCAGCCATCACCTTGGAGAACTTCAAAGAGTGAAGGTCAGGTCTGAAATCAGCTGTCTGGTAGAAGTTAGAAAAGGAAATATGTAACTTTCCCTGAGAATTTCCAGAAACGCTTGGATAGGACAACCTGCTTTCAAAAGAAAGAAAGGGAAATCCCACTGCAGCCGTTGCCATGACCACGATGCTGAAAGGAAAGAAGCAGAATCAGCAGGAGCAGCCACGGCCACTGCAGCCTCCATCTCCAGAGGGGAAGAGACCCCAGACAGGATGGGGGCTCACTGCTCTTCCCAGAGGCCCTCTAGGACCAAGGGGACCCATGATTGCACCAGTGGGGAGTCTCCCGTTTCCTCCTTAGGGTAGAGGCCCAATTCAAGGAGGCTTAGGTCCCTGGTCTGGCCCATATGGTCATGGTTGGTGGGGGAGTCAGTGCTGAACCTCCTTTTCCTGGACCAGGCCAAGGGGGTCCCTCCAGGGGAGGCCTTCACAAAGAACAGAGAAACCCTTGAACACTCAAAACTGGCCCCTTAACAAGAATGCCTGCCAGCCCAAGGATGGACCCCAGGTTATGGAAGACAGATCCCACCACCCTCTCTGCCAACACTGCCAAAAAGGGCCATTGTTGATATGAAGATCTCTGTGCCTTCTGCCACCCAGGCATCAGTGGACCTCTGTGAGAGTGTGCCTTCCCACCCAGCCTGGAAGGGGCCCTCTATGGCCGACAGCCATTTATTTCCCTGTGCCTTGTGATGGCTACTGTGTGGCTATTCCCCCCGCCCCATCTCAGTCACTGACACCCGCCCCCAGAGTTGTGTTTCATCACTGGTGCACTTTCTTCTGATCTAGCCTCCAGAGCCTTGCCTTCAGGACCCCATCTTTGCTGCCTTCAGCTGCTTCCTGGATCTTCTTCTCTCTCACCAGAGTCACTTCCTGAAAGGCCACTCTCCCTGCTCTTGGATTCCATAGTTTCTGCCTCAGTAGCACGATCCCCACCGCTGTGGTCTGTGATCGCTGTGTTTTGTGAGACTCTGCATCCCCTCATAGCTTTTCTCAGCGTCCTTGGCATTTTGTGACTTCCCAACACTAGAGTAAGTTTTTCTGTCAAAATGAGGCTCTTGGTGCCTTCTAGACTTTCCCCACCTCCCGACTTAGGAGAATTGTGAAACTTTCCACAAGTCTCCTTCCCTGGTCCTCCTCATCCTTCTCCTGGAGTCAGTTTTTCTGGGTAGGACTTAGCCCCTGAGATGTTTTATAAAGCCTCTGCGGGGCCTTCTGTAGTTCCTTTCCAGTCCATTTTAGTTAGACTATGTCATTGTGAGGCCATCAGCCCTTTTGTTTGAATTTTGTGACTCTCCACCTGGCCTGCCTTTGGTGGAACCTGGGTAGTACTGTCGCCCTCTTCCCTCTCTGCCTCTGCATCCCTGGTGTTGGTTGTTTTCTGTGAAAACACCAGTGAACAGGTCCAGTTTTTTTTCAGAAATATGGAACCCTTCACGAATTTGCATGTCATCCTTGCGCAGGGGTCATGCTAATCTTCTCTGTATCGTTCCAATTTTAGTATATGTGCTGCCGAAGTGAGCACCAGGTCCAGTTTTGAACTGACCCTGAGGAAATAGGTCAGGAGCTGTGTGGGGAAGAGGGAGGGAAGAGAACCACTGGAGAACTAAGAATAATTTTTTTTTTTCATTTTAACATTTTTTATATTGGAAGTAAATGCAGTGGAAACAAAAAAAGAAAGAAAGAAAGGAAAAGAGGAAGGCAAGACAGGAGAAAGAAAGAAACGAGAGAGAAAAAAGACAAAAGATAACCCCAAACCGTACTTCCTGTGGTAAGGTATAACCAGGAAGCTTTATTTTAAACCCTGAAGAACTGTGGCACAGTTAAAACTGCAGGAACATCTAAAGCTGAATCATATAGCAGCTGGCTCTGCATTTGAGGGAACCTAGGTATCTAAAGGCCAAAATGTATATTCCAGGTTTCTATTTAATTGGACAAAATATATTTGAAATTTTTAACAAGCAATAATAATTACCCTTCTGCACATCTACCACATGCTTGACATGACTTTAAATGTTTACAGCTTTTATGTATGAGGTTGGAATTGTTATTACCACCATTTTTACAAAAAGGAGACTCAACAGTGAAATTAAATAACTTCTCAAAGTTCTCACTGACAGGAATTTTTGAGGACTGTTAGAAATTGCTCCAGATTGAGTTGTCTAACTCTAGACCTTGTGCTCTTTATTGCTATGATATTATTCTGGAATTATGTCCCTTTTAACTTCACAGACCTACTTTGTCAGCTTCTACTGGGAAATATCATTATAGGAGGTGCACACACATGTGGAAACTCTACATCTCTACTCCTCAGTGACCTGACAACTCTGAATTTGGTAAAACTCAAGTGTAATTACTTGTGGCTTTTTATCTCCAAGTGATACTTCTTCCAAAAGCTGATGTGTTGAAAACAACATTACAGACCAAAGTTCTCCAAATATACTTGAATATAATGTCATGGAAATCATTATAGCAGTATAGTGCTATACTTTATCCCTCTTTAAATTATTATAGCATTTAAGTTTGACTATTATCTATTTGTTTTTAAGAGAGTATCTTGAAGAGTATATATTCAGAAAATAATAATTGCTGAATGACTGGATTTGGAAATTTTTCACCCGTGAAAGCTGAATTCTAGCTTCAGACACAGCTTTAGCTACCCTTGAAATAGACTAATGATTTGCAAATGTTAGAGAATATTTTCAGAATGATTTTTTTCATTCTGAATTTTGTCTCTAACAGTGGAGACAAGGTATATATTATGGAAGAGCTGGTAGTAACCCTAAGGGTCATCAGAAGAGACAAGATTTGTATCTACAAAATGTACATGTTTCTCCAGACATAGGATTAAAGTCCCTTCAGTCTGATTTGTATCTCCTCTTTCTTTTCAATATATTAATTTCTTTCCTCTGAGACCACATGACTCCTTATAGTCAAAATTCCAGGTTTATTTGCTTTCTGTTTATTTATCTTCTTTGAGGGAAATAGAAAGAAGATGAACAATCAGTTTATAAATATTTGAGTAAACTGAATTTCACTCTTTGAAATTTTGTTGTGCAACTAGGAACAAAGGGTTATATTTGTTATAATGGTGATGAGGGAAAAAAATTGATGAGCTGATCATTTAGAAATATTAAACAACATTGCTTTATAAAATAATCTCATTTACCTAAAAATTAATGGAGAGGCTGCAGAAAAAATAATGGTGACTTAGGAGAACCCAGCTTCCCCCTTCCCCCACAAAGATCAATGATTGGATAGCTGGCCACAAATAAAAAACAGCTCTGGGAGACCACTAGAGTCCACTTAGGAAGTTTTAGCAGCACAGTGGAAAAAACTGAAATAATCACACAGAGGAGAAGGAAGACAACTTCATTTTGCTTGCATCACCCTATCCCCAAGCCAGCACTCTTCAGTGCCAAGGAGTTTACCAGGTACAAAGAGTTTCTCTCACCAAGAAAGGAAGGGCAGAGTGAGCAACCACCTTTTCCAGCCTCTTGGGGGCACTGCATGAAGATCTCGCTTAGGTTTCATCCCACCCAGTCTGGCAAAGCTGAGATGTATAGAGCTGGCTAGGAACAAGTAAGAAAAACACAGATTAGCAGACATGCAGCAGGAGTGATTGTTCATAGAGACCTGGATTAAAGACTTAAACATAAGACCTGAACCTGTAAAACTCCTAGGACGAAACATAGGGAAAAATCTTCTTGACACTGATCTTTGTAGTGATTTCCTGGATATGAAAAGTACAAGCAACAAAATCAAAAATAAACAAGTGAGACTACACCAAACTAAAAGCGCAACAAAAGAAACAGTCAGCAAAAAGTAAAGGCAACCTATGGAATGGGAGAAAATATTTGCAAATCATATATCTGATAAAGGGTCAATATCCAAAATATATGAAGAACTCATATAACTCAATAGCAGAGAAAAAAAAAGCCTGATAAAAAATAGGCAGGCAACTCAGTAGACATTTTTCCAAAGGAGACACACACAAATGGCCAACAGGTACATGATAAAAGCCTCTACATCACCAATCATCAGGAAAATGCAAACCAAAACCACAATTAAATATCTCACACCTGTTAGCATGGCTATTATCAAAAAGACAAAAAATAGCAGGTATTGTTGAAGGTGTGGAGAAAAGGGAACTCTTGAACACTCTTGGTGAGAATGTAAATTGGTATAGCTGCTGTGGAAAACAGTGTGGAGGTTCCTCAAAAAATTAAAAATAGAACTACCATATGATCCAGCACTCCCACTTCTGGGTATATATCCAAAAGAAATGAAAACAAGATTTTGAAGAGATATCTGTGCTCCCATGTCCGTTAGAGTATTATTCAACCTATTCAAAAACCTAAATGTCCATCAACACATTCCACATATATATGAAAAACAGAATATTATTCAGTGAGAAGTCCTGCCTTTTGCGACAACTCTGACGAGCCTTGAGGGCATTATACTAAATGAGATAAGTCAGACAGATAAAGACATATACCTTAAGATGTTACTTATACATGAAATCTAACGGAGAGTCGAAAAGTGGTTACCAGGAGCTAGGAGGTGGTGGAAACGGGGAGATATTAGTCAAAGGATACAAACTTTCAGTTATAAAATTAACAAATTCTGGGGTTCTAATGTACAGCATGATTATAGCTAATAATACTGTATTATATACTTGAAACTTGCTAAGGGAGTAGATCTTAATTGTTCTCACCACAAAAAAGAAATGGTAATTATGTGAGGGGCTGGAGGGCTTACAAGTTAATGTTATGGTGGTAATCCTTTTGCAGTATATAAACATCAAATCGACACACTGTACACGTTGAACTTTTACAATGTTATATGTCAATTATATCTCAATAAATCTGGGAAAATAGAAATAAATAAACAAAGGAAGGAAGAAAGGAAGGAAAGCAGCAGGCAGGCTTTAGGGAGTATTTTGGAATCATTAATCAATTCCTTATGCCATCACGTTGTTTTCTTGGAAATATAAGAATGACTAAGCAATATATTGACTTTTTGTAGGTATAAGTAAAAATACAACATTACCTTGTTACTTTATTGTGAGATCTAGTTTATTATTAGAAACATAAATAACTACAATTCACAATGGAACCTGCACTTAAACATGAAACAGGCTCTCACATAGTACTGTTAGTTGATTATGAACCGGTCAGCTACCTTGAAGTATGAGAGGTCTCAGTTGGAACATATACCAGGTTTTTGTCACAGTGTGTTAATCCAGATATTTCAGTGATGTAAGTAGTTTCATTGAAACCTCATCAAGATGACTGCTAAAAATCTTATATTTGCTCTTTATACTAAAATTCAACTCTAGAGAAAATTACAATATTCCCCTGCTCTACTTATAAGCAGTAAGACTTAGAAACTAACTTGAGTCAATATCATCCAATATAGGATTACAATTTAAGGTAGTATTTTAAGAGAGTGTCATATCTCAGTTTTTGAGGAAGAAGTGCCATGTGGAAATACTGACAGAGAAATATGTGAGAGCTGTTTTTAGTCTGGAATGGAAGGGTTCAGTGTCGGTCACCTTTACCTTCCATGCCCCACTGCCAAAGCTGGGAACTAGTTTTCCTAGAATGTGTGGTGTTAGGTTAGGGTTTGTTAACGAGAAGAGATTAGTTGAAACTTAGAAGCCGTTACTCTTGGGAGCCAAGACATCACAGCTAAGGCGCCCTCCAGCAAACTCCCTCTTTGTGATAGCGGCAAACAAATGTAGCAGCTTCTTCGCCATCTGCATAAGCTCTGCAGTTCTCTACCTGCTCTAGTTTGAAGTCATTAGTAACAATTTCTCTAATTCTTTGACTACAGTCCTCCAGACTTTCTGTCCAACATGTACTTCTACATTTGTTTCAGCTCACATTCCTTTTTTTTTTTTTTTTTTCTGGTGTCCTGCATTTTTTTTTTTAAATTTTATTTATTTATTTATTTATTTTTGGCTGTGTTGGGTCTTCGTTTCTGTGCGAGGGCTTTCTCTAGTTGCGGCAAGCGGGGGCCACTCTTCATTGCGGTGCGCGGGCCTCTCACTATCGCGGCCTCTCTTGTTGCGGAGCACAGGCTCCTGACGCGCAGACTCAGTAATTGTGGCTCACAGGCCTAGTTGCTCCGCGGCATGTGGGATCTTCCCAGACCAGGGCTCGAACCCGTGTCCCCTGCATTGGCAGGCAGATTCTCAACCACTGCGCCACCGGGGAAGCCCTGGTGTCCTGCATTTTATTAGCTGTGTGATTTTCAGCAGACTCTTAACTGCTCTGATTCTAGTTCCTCACCTATAGTACAGCATGCCTGTTAAAAATTAAAGTTTAAATGAAAAAATATCTATTGTGCATTGTAAACTATAAGTCATTTTACAAGCATAACCAACTATCACATCAAGTCCAAATCTTTCTACCATTTTTCAAAGCCCTCTAAAACTTAACCTCATTCTCTTCATCCAGCATTTTTTAAAATTATTTTTTATTTTTTTAAGATTTTTATTGGAGTATAATTGCTTTACAATGTTGTGTTAGTTTCTGCTGTGTAACAAAGTGTATCAGCTATATGTATACATATATCCCCATATCCCCTCCCTCTTGAGTCTCCCTCCCACCCTACCTATCCCACCCGTTTAGGTGGTCACACAGCGCCGAGCTGATCTACCTGTGTGATGCAGCTGCTTCCCACTATTAAGCTCACATTCCTTCATTAAACTCTTCCCTGAAAAACTGTAGTGTCTCTATCTCCTTAAGTACACCAAGATTAATAACATTTTTGGCACCAGAAGTACTTCTCTGGGGACAGACTTAAGGATGGGAATCCGACATTCATTCTCTGATCTAACTAGATTTAAAGGTATTGATGATCTCATTGCCAGTGGTAATTAGGACGCAGTGAAGGGCAATATTTAAAAATATACATTTGAGATACCATAAGGTCTTTGAGTTCCAGGGTTTAAGGATGTAGGAATGCTGGAGTGGAATTTTTGTATGTGAACTGTTTTCTCACCCCTAACTAGGTCACCTGTGAGGGTCCAGTGAACAATCCCTTCAGCACAGCTTTGAGGGATATATTATGAGTATATATCTTTTCCTTAGAGCTGCCGTAACAAATTACCACAAACATGGTGGCTTAAAACAACAGAAGTTTATTCTTTCACAGTTTTGGAGGCTAAAACCTAAAATTAATTTGTCAGCAGGGCCCTGCTCTCTCTGAAGTCTCTAGGAGAGAATCCTTCCTCGCTTCTAGTTTCTGATGGTTACTGTCAGTTCTTGGCATTCCTGGTTTCTTTGGCAGCTGAACTTCAATCTCTGTCTCTGTCTTCACATTGACTTCTTCCCTGTTTCCTCTGTGTCTCTGTATTTCTAAATCTCGCTCTCTTTATTAAAGACTATCAGTCATTAGATTCAGGGCTCACTCTAATCCAGCATGACTTCGTCTTAACTTGACATTATCTGTGAAAGCTTTATTTCCAAATAAGTCACATTCACAGGTACCAGGGGTTAGATCTTTGGCATGCTTTTGATGGACAAAAGTCCACCCATACAGTGAAGGAAGCAACAGTATTTTTGAAAGTTATGGGAGGGGCTAGAGGCTGTTCTCTGCAAGCAAAGAATGACAGTGGAGGGTGGTGCTATTAAAATGGGGTTGCTGAATTTAATGAGGTGGTAGAATCCTATAGTGGCAGGACCAAGTGGTGGAACTTAATCACCAAGCCTGGGTATGGTTAGCATAATATGCAGCAGGACCAGAATTGTAAATACTAAGAATGATTTGGCCCTCAGAGATCTTCGGCAGTCTTTGCCAGTATATCATGATATCCTCAGGATTGAAATAGATGGCTAGCTGTCTTAATGTTTACTAGATTTATATAAACAACAAGGTTTGACATTATTCATGGCCCCTCACACAGCTCCCAGATTTGAGCTAGTTCACAGGCCCAAAAATCCTTAAAAGAAGGAAAGTCTAGGTGTTTATGAAGGATTTTCTTACACTGGCAACAGTTGATTCTGCCATTGCCTTTCTAACTCTTCATAAATGAACTATGGTCACTTTTTTTTGGTGACTATATATTGGAGAAAAAAATGATACTCAGCATTGAGTGGATTATTGGGTAATAGCTCTGAGCTAATGCTAATTCTTGGGGTACAACATCATACAGTACAATACAATACGACACAACACAACACAACACAGCACAATTCTACACCACACCGCTGGCCACCATCTGAATCTGAATCAGCCAGTTCTGTACTGGTAATCTGACTCTCAAAAAACAAAACAAAACCAAAAAAGGTGCTGATTTATAGTGCTTTGCACCAGAGTACAAAACAAGAAAAGCTGAGATGGTCCCATGGTCAATTTTGGCTCCTCATACCAATGAATCATTATGCAAATAGCAGGACTACTGCATTGACTGTAGAATTTGATCCTGCTTATTAAGGGTTATTGACTTTATTTGTAAATAAGTGTTGCTTAAAAGGTGGTTATGGAAACCAAGTTAACAAAGGAGCAAACTATGCTGGATAGCCTGGTGACAATTTTTCACCACCACTGCCAAATCTGGGAAACATACATTCCAAAATCCCCTTCTCTGTATGGTTCTAGATTTGACTTTGTCAGTGAAAGGAAATTCTGTGAGAACTGGAGATGGAAGTGAAATAGAAGCTGTTTTTCTCAGAAGGGTATGATGCCCATAAACAGCAGGTCTGTAGACCTTCCATGAGCAATCAACTTGCAGTTGTGGTGGACACACATGAAATTTGCAGACGTCCCTCACTAGCTCTCATGAGTTTCGATGAAGCAAAGTGGTGGCATCTCAGGCTGCTCCGTATGAGTCTTTGCTTCTACAGTCATTACAGTGCATTCTTCAGCTACAGCCTTACAGAAATTCATACTAACTCTTTCATATTTGTGTAACACACCCATGATTATGCTAATGCTTGTAGTGGTTTTGTGTTCCTCAACAAAAACAAATTGACAAAGGCTTTGAACTCTGAACTTTGAGGAGTTAAAATCAAAATAGTAGTTTTTTGAAAGAAGTTGAATGAGTCATCAGCGCAGACTTAAATAAAAAATAAGCAGACAAATAATGACTAACGTAGTGGATTGAATAGTGTGCCCCCAAATCACATTCACCCAGAACCTCAGAATGTGAACTTATTTGGAAATAGAGTCCTTGCAGACGTTAATAGTTAAGGGTCTCAAGATGAATTCATCCTGGATCTGGCGTGAGTCCCAAGTCTAATGACTGGTGTTCTTGTAAGAAGAGGAGGGGATACAGAGACTCACAGAGAAGATGAAGATGATTGGAGTGATGCAGCTACAAACCCAGGAGTACTAAGGACTGCTGGGAGCCAAAAGAAGATGAGAAACAAGGAAGGATTCTTCCCTAGGGCCTTCAAAGGGAACTGGGCTCGGCTGATACCTTGATTTCAGGCTTCCAGCATCTAGAATTGTGAGAGAATAAATTACTGTTGTTTTAGCTAATTTGTGGTAATTTGTTACAGCAGTCCTAGGAAATTAGTACGACTAGTTTGAAACAAAGCTTGTGTTGAGAGTTTAGCTAAGCCACTCCATGGTATTGTTGCTTTGGCATGCATTTTGTTTGGTCAAGTGACCTGCAGGGACCTTAAACTGACACTAGCCCCCTCATGCAAGCTGATGCCCTAGATAGCAGCCGCAGAGTCACAAGCAAATGTAAGTTCCTGACGTAACTTCCCTAACAGCCCTTGTGATCCACAGTCTCCCCTGCCTCCCAGCACCTGGATGCCTTATGCTTTCCTTAGATAAGACCCCCATGCGGTTGCCAAAACCCTGCTCTTTTGATTTGAATTGACCAAGCTGGCCCTACCTTTGAACCCCAAAGCATTCTACTCACACACCCTAACAAAAGCATGTGCCCCACCCAGCTCCTGTCTATCTCTCTGTCTGCACTCTGCCTTGACCTCCTCTTGTGGCCCTTTGAGGCATGCTGTGTCCTCCAGGACCTATGAGTAATAAACTTACCTATTTCAATTTTTTTTTTTTTTTTGTGGTCTGTTGTTGAACCACAACTCACCGTCCAGCACCCTGTGCTCCACTTAACAAACGTTCATTTAACAAGGTCCTGACAGCTTGTTAGGAAGGTTTTCATACCAGTATTTTCCTCTTCCTTTTCCTCTTGCATCCTGCAGCATAGAGAATGTGATAAATATTTGGTGGCTTGAATCGTAGAATTTTTATATTGTGAAAATAATTTGCTACATTCTATACGATCAAAATTTATCATATCTTCAGTATGTATTATACAAAGGATTTTGAAAAAATATTTCATATTTCATTGCACCAATATATAATATACCATGGACCAAAGAATATCGACTAAAACAGGCACTGGCAAAGTATAAACTGGGGGTCAAATTCAGTCACATGCCTATTTTTTGTAGGTAAAGTTTGTTGGAACACAGTCATACCTGTTCTTTTATTTTGTCTGTGGCTGCTTTCACATTATAATGACAAAGCTGAATAGCTGCAACAGAGACTGTATGGCCCACAAATCTGAAATCATTTATTCTCTGTCTCTTTATAGAAAAAAATGTTCAACCCCTGCATTAGGATACAATTGGATATAATAAAACATCTCATTATACATGGCCTGCATATACAATAACATACGTGCTAGTGTTGCACCATTATTAAAATCAAAACATGTCTCTATTGTGGTTTTCTTTTTTCATTTTCAAGAGATTGCAAATTTGCCTTTGGAATTGACTTGTCATTGTCCCACAATCTTCATCTAATTACTGTGGTTCAGATAGTAGTTGTAGATAAATGTTTGTTGAATACTTATTGAGTTCATTCATTTAATCAGAAATTTGTCAGCTGTAATATATGGTTGAAATGTTAGTATTAATTATATACTGACATGTTAAGTATAGGTTTGCAATTTTACCATTAACACCAGCATAAGCGTATTAATTGCAAAGATTCTTGATGAATCTGTTGACAGAAATGTGAGGATAGATACTGTAAGTCAAGATGAGTCTTGTTGATGCCAGGAAAGGTGAAATCAAAGACACTAGCTTACTTATGAACAGGAATTTGAGGCTGAGAACTATGGGAAAAGTGGGAGAAAGCACATCTCTGGACACCTGGGATCTTTTCTTGAAAGAGAAATAAAAGAAGCTATCACATAGAGCAAGATATCCAAGGGACAAAACTGAGAGGAATTGGGGTGAAATACTACAAATGAGAAAAATTTTCAATAGAAAAACAGATGAAATGAAATTCAAAGCTCTAGTTAGAAAGGAAAATAGAGACAAGCATGGGTCGACTCTGATTGTGCCATATTTCTAGTCTAGAACAAACAGGCTGAACTTAGAATGCTTTTCTTTCTTTGTTTTTTATTTGTTTTTAAGTACAAATGTATTGATTCTAAGTCTTTGGAAGTGGGATTTGGGATTTGTAATTTAAGAGACAACAGTAACTTTCATAGTCATGCGGGTTTGAGAATCACTAACTCAGGTAGGAAAGAGTTAATATTCTATCACAAATATTTGGGATTTGGTACCAAGCCACTCTTGTGCTGAGTCTGACATTCTCATGGCGAGACCAATTCTGACAACTCTTCTTCTCTCATATTTTCCTTGGTTTGAATTCCTGTCTTAGTAATCCATTTAATGCTTAGTCCACATGTGGATCTTTGCTTTGCTTTTTGTCTTTTGTTTTTTCTCCTCATAAACTTTCCCATTTCTAGATACCAATATGGTAGCATGGCCACTGCTGGCTGCAGATAAACTTCTCTGATAGGGGCTGCTGGCATGTGTTTCTGGGTAACTTCTGTCCTTGGGTTTCCCCGTTTTCAAACTACTCCTTTTTGCTAATTATTCTTTTTTGCCATGCCCTTTAGGTTGTGTTTCCTACAAATGGCTCATTCTCCCCAAAATATCCACAAATAAGTCTGGGTCCCTTGCAAACTAAATTTATAGGATCTCCCATGACAACTACCAAATCCATCCCTTTCTCCCCTTTTTCTAAAGCATTGATCTGAAATTTGTTAGTGTTCTATGTGGAATTATAATTAATTTCAATTGAAAAAATATTGATTATGCAAATACCACTAATTAATGTAGCTCTAAGTGTGTCATATATTTTGATAGAAGCATAAACAAAGTCATGCAAGAGCAATTATTTTTACCTGACAATGGAAAGTGACATTTGACCTGGTTCTTTGGGGATATCAACAATAACAATAACAAAAGTTTCAGGAAGGAGCTTTCAAATCAGGTGGTAGAAAGACCAATATGAAGTTAATATAAAAGTCACAAAAGTCAATGGCATGTTTATGAACAAGTCGACAAGTAAGATGTAACAGTAGAGATGAAAGAGGAAAAAGTAGGTTGCAAGCCAGAAAATAAATTTAAACGTGCTTAAAGCACTGTAGACAGCCAGCAACATATTTTGTTTTTGGAAATGCCATCATCATGTTCTTATTTTAGAAGATGACTAGAAAACAAAAGATAGTTTTTAGTATTATTGTACTCAGTTAGCTCTCTCCCTCATCTTGGCTTATTCCATTTTTGTTTTCTAAGTATTCATGCCTTCCCCTTCACTTAACAGTTAATGGCCTGAATTCACTTACTGATCTCACACTGGTATTCCAAAATTTTCTAATTGATTTCTGGATTTTGCATTAGGCTCAGAAATAAGAGTTTTGAGAGCTATGTATCTGAAATTTCATATTGTAATTATTCTGGTGTATGTTCTTCATCAGTCTATTGATTATTCTGTAGCTGGTTCTTTTCTAATCGTTACGATCTTGATTTGAGATAATTCAATCAGGGCAGTTACTTGCTCAAGAGTAATCTTGGAAGGGGACAACAGAGTATAGCATATGCGGGGAATTTGGCTGTTGCACATCCAAAGCGGTGTTCTCTAATTTGTTCGCGTGCAACTTACTACATTCTTACCTCACCTCAAGAGGTGTATTTCCCTTCACTTTTAGCATAAACAGGATGCCACCATGACTCATATTCTTGTCACTTGTGTCACACACTTCCGACCCACAGTTATCTTTTTCAGTTGATTCTGATCCATGGCAGGGCCTCCACTTCTCCCCTTTTCATCTAGATCTGCTTCCAGTGCCAGTCAGCAGCGTAAGTATGAATAGTATAGGGGAGTTTCTCACTTTCCCATGACCTGCCCAAGCCTTGTCATTTCATCAGCTCAAGCATCATTAGGCTTTTTTAGACCTTGTCACATAATCCTAGAAAAATCTGAAAATTGCTAAGGATCTTGGAGAAGAATGTATTAAAATATGGCAGTGTTCTCCAGTTTGATTCAGATTTCATTGTTTTTGTCAAATGCTCTATTTATGGTCTGTGGATGTGGCCATTTGAAAATTTTGATCAGATTGTTTCCCTTTTGTTGCATTTTTTGGACTTCCGATTATAGGTCTCAGAGGAAGAGTAAAAATGCTCTTTCCATAATCTTTTAGTGGAACTCTAAGCTAGGTTTATCATCACTCATTTTTATGTTATTCTCCATATATTAGAATGTATATTGTAATACTCAAATATTTAAGAATTCTTAGCATTATAAATTCTCTATATATGTAGAAGAAATCAAACATCTGATTTATCTTTATATTCAAAGTATTCAGCCCAATTCAAATTAAAAATTTGCACTGGGGAACACTCCTATGCAGCTGTACTATATTTTCCAGTATATGCAAAGCAATTATTTTTATGGGAAAAGTCAATTATGCTATAAAATATGTCTCCGTCAAACTTTCTTTTAACCAAACCAACTGTGCTAAAAGTATACAAAGTATTCTTGGGGGTAATATATATTATATAGTATAATTTTTGGAACATGAATTCTAGAATATACAATATGATGTAAAATTTGAAAAAAAATGTGCAGTTATATACTCTACGAGAGTTACTGTATTAAAGAAAGGAATTTTAAAAATCTGATTCTGGTCCTGGAGATTCCAAAAACTGACTGTTAGGAGAAATCTATTTAACACTCTCAAATTTTCATTTCATGTTCTGTAAAGAACATAGACAAGATGTCTGAGAGCTTTACTATCTAGAGACTTTCTGAACGTAGGACAATTCTTTTCCTTACATTTTGTTTTTTGAATGTGTCCATAATCGTTTAACTTTATTATGTTACAATTCAAGTATTGAAGAACATATATTGAGAAAAAATTCATTAAAAAAATAAAATAACTGAGCATTGCACCTATAACACTGTCCAAAGTGAACATCAAGTTTTATATTATTGGTAATTTGATTGAAATTCAAATAAAATCGTCTATGTTTTTCTCCAAAAACTGTTAGATGTTAATTTCCTGTTTTCAAGCTAATATTTCTGGAGAAGCTATATTTCCCTCTGTCTCTGTCTCTGTCTCTCTCCCACATACACACCTACCTCTACATACATGAGTTGACACATACATTACAGAAAATGGAAAGTGCCTATAATCTAATCACCCCACGTAAATATTGTTATGTTAAAATGTATTTCCATCTAGTCCTAACTTTCTGTGTTTGCTTACTATCTATTATATTGGGATCCTATTTTATGTAAAGTTATATAGATTATTTTTTTGTATATAATTATGTCATGGACATTTTCCCATGTCATTTTAAGATTCTTCCAAAAAAGCAAATAGTTTGATTTCCTGGAAAGCGGTCTAACTTTTAGTTGACTTTGGCTTAATTTTTTTAAGCTTAGCTTTGTCAGTTTGAATAAGGCAACTGATGCAGCTATTTATATTTTCATATGCAATAGTGGTTCTTGTACATAATTCTAATAGGAGGAATAAATTAAATTTTAAAATATCTATATGGTCATATAATAATATTACCCCCATAATAATACCATTGCCAGTCATTCATAAAATATGTACATGAAGGAAAGATAGTAGAAAAAAATGTTCAACCCCTGCATTAAGATACAATTGGGTATAATAAAACATCTCATTATACATGGCCTGCATATACAATAACATACATGCTAGTGTTTCACCACTATTAAAATCAAAAACTAGATTTCATCCAATTTTGATTAAAATTGGAGTTGATACCTGAGGCCACAAAGGTCAAGCTAATATTTGGTGATAAAACTTTAATGATAATATTTAAGAAGCTGTTCACACAAGTCCTTTTGATCATGCAAAGCAATGGATTTATCCATTACTTTCATTTACAAAGAAAGATAATAGCAAATATTTACATGGAAGTTACCATGAAAATTAGGTGAAATCTGTACTTACTCTGTATCTTGCTTCTTAAAAATATTTTTTCTAAAAAGAGGGAGAGATCTTTTCCATAATATTCACAAATTTGAGTAGTACCAAGGACAATAAACTTGTAATCTTTAGATTTTGCATGTTTGCTTTAGGAAAGAACAACTTTTAGAATTATGGAATATTGTTCATTCAAAATGATAAGCTTTGTTTGGCATATGAGGTTGATTTTCTCACCACTCCACTGATAAGTAACCTGCTGATTCTGACCTCATTCATCCAGTTTTGATTAACGCAACTACTCTAAAGGATGTATTAGTCAGGGTCCTCCAGAGAAACAGAACTAATAGGCAGATAGATAGATAGATAGATGGATCGATAGATAGATGGATAGATAGATAGATAGATAGATAGATAGATAGATAGATAGATAGATAGATAGATAGATAGATAGATAGATACGGAAAGAGATTTATTATGAAAGATTGGCTCATGCGATGAAGGTGGCTGAGGAGTCTGCCAGTGTCTGAGAGCAGGAGAAGATGGATTTTCAGGTCAAACAGAAAGTAAATTCACTCTTCCTCCACCTTTTTGTTACATTGGGGCCCACTGTGGATTGGATGATGTCCACTGGCATTGGTGAGGACACTCTTTTTCACTAAGTTTTCCAGAAACACCCTCACAGACACACCTAGAAATAATGTTTACCAGCGATCTAGGCATCCCTTAGCCCAGTCAAGTTGACACATAAAATTAACCATCACATAATGACTATTAGTGTTTTATAACATGCTTTATTTTCCAAGTGAAATGAATGTGGCTAACAAATTCCACTTTAAAACACAGTAGTGAAGAGTGATTTTCCATGATATTATACAGTTTGTATAATAGTGTATTCTCATTGTGCACCTGAAACATACTGGGTTTTTAGCAAATATATTCTGAATGAATGTACAAATTACTGTATGGATGTAATAAAAATAAAGGGCTAGTGAAAAGGACCATTATTTTTTGGACAAGTAAGTATAGGTTTAAACTGCTAGCAATGATTTAATTTTTATTTAGGATTTATAATTCATATTTACATACTGCAGTGATTTTTGGAAACAAAATATTAACCCATCAGTGGAGGCTGAAACTATGGTTAGTCTTTCCGTAATCTTTTTTATTTTTATTTATTTTTATTTATTTTTAAACATCATTATTGTAGTATAACTGCTTTACGATGGTGGGTTAATTTCTGCTTTATAACAAAGTGAATCAGGTATACATATACATATATCCCCATACCTCTTCCTTCTTGCGTCTCCCTCCCTCCCACCCTCCCTATCCCACCCCTCTAGGTGGTCACAAAGCACCGAGCTGATCTCCCTGTGCTATGCGGCTACTTCCCACTAGCTATATATTTTACATTTGGTAGTGTATATATGTCCATGCCACTCTCTCACTTTGTCCCATCTTACCCTTCCCCCTCCCCGTATCCTTAAGTCCATTCTCTAGTAGGTCTGCGTCTTTGTTCCCGTCTTGCCCCTAGGTTCTTCATGACCATTTTTTTGTTTGTTTTTTAGATTCCATATATATGTGTTAGCATATAGTATTTGTTTTTCTCTTTCTGACTTACTTCACTCTGTATGACAGACTCTAGGTCCATCCACCTCACTACAAATAACTCAGTTTCGTTTCTTTTTATGGCTGAGTAATATTCCATTGTATATATGTACCACTTCTTCTTTATCCATTCATCTGTTGATGGACACTTCAGTTGCTTCCATGTCCTGGCTATTGTAAATAGAGCTGCAATGAACATTGTGGTACATGACTCTTTTTGAATTATGGTTTTCTCAGGGTCTATGCCCAGTAGTGGGATTGCTGGGTCATATGGTAGTTCTATTTTTAGTTTTTTAAGGAACCTCCATACTGTTCTCCATAGTGGCTGTATCAATTTACATTCCCACCAACAGTGCAAGAGGGTTCCCTTTTCTCCACACCCTCTCCAGCATTTATTGTTTATAGATTTTTTGATGATGGCCCTTCTGACTGGTGTGAGATGATATCTCATTGTAGTTTTGATTTGCATTTCTCTAATGATTAATGATGTTGAGCATTCTTTCATGTGTTTGTTGGCAATCTGTATATCTTCTTTGGAGAAATGTCTATTAAGGTCTTCTGCCCATTTTTGAATTGGGTTGTTTGTTTTTTCTTATATTGAGCTGCATGAGCTGCTTGTAAATTTTGGAGATTAATCCTTTGTCAGTTGCTTCCTTTGCAAATATTTTCTCCCATTCTGAGGGTTGTCTTTTCATCTTGTTTACGGATTCCATTGCTGTATGAAAGCTTTTAAGTTTCATTAGGTCCCAATTGTTTATTTTTGTTTTTACTTCCATTTCTCTAGGAGGTGGGTCAAAAAGGATCTTGCTGTGATTTATGTCATAGAGTGTTCTGCCTATGTTTTTCTCTAAGAGTTTGATAGTGTCTGGCCTTATATTTAGGTCTTTAATCCATTTTGAGTTTATTTTTGTGTATGGCGTTAGGGAGTGTTCTAATTTCATTCTTTTACATGTAGCTGTCCAGTTTTCCCAGCACCACTTATTGAAGAGGCTGTCTTTTCTCCATTGTATATTCTTGCCTCCTTTAGCAAAGATAAGGTGACCATATGTGCGTGGGTTTATCTCTGGCCTTTCTATCCTGTTCCATTGATCTATATTTCTGTTTTTGTGCCAGTACCATACTGTCTTGATTACTGTAGCTTTGTAGTATAGTCTGAAGTCAAGGAGCCTGATTCCTCCAGCTCCGTTTTTCTTTCTCAAGATTGCTTTGGCTATTCGGGGTCTTTTGTGTTTCCATACAAATTGTGAAATTTTTTGTTTTAGTTCTGTGAAAAATGCCCTTGGTAGTTTGATAGGGATTGCATTGAATCTGTAGGTAGCTTTGTGTAGTAGAGTCATTTTCACAATATTGATTCTTCCAATCCAAGAACATGGTATATTCTCCATCTGTTTATGTCATCTTTGATTTCTTTCATCCGTGTTTTATAGTTGTCTGGGTACAGGTCTTTCACCTCCTTAGGTAGGTTTATTCCTAGGTATTTCATTCTTTTTGTTGCAGTGGTAAATGGGATTATTTTCTTTAATTTCTCTTTCTGATTTTTTGTTGTTAGTGTATAGGAATGCCAGAGATTTCTGTGCATTAATATCGTATCCTGCAACCTTATCAAATTCACTGATTAGTTCTAGTAGTTTTCTGGTGGCATGTTTAGGATTTTATATGTATAGTATCATGTCATCTGCGAACAGTCACAGCTTTACTTCTTCTTTTCCAATTTGTATTCTTTTTACTTCTTTTTCTTCTCTGATTGCTGTGGCTAAGACTTCCAAAACTATGTTGGATAAGAGTGGCGAGAGTGGACATCCTTGTCTTGTTCCAGATCTTAGTGGAAATGGTTTCAGTTTTCACCATTGAGGATGATGTTGGCTGTGGGTTTGTCATATATGGCCTTTATTATGTTGAGGTAAGTTCCCTCTATGCCTACTTTCTGGAGGGTTTTTATCATAAATGGGTGTTGAATTTTGTCAAAAGCTTTCTCTACATCTATTGAGATGATCATATGGTTTTTCTCCTTCAGTTTGTTAATATGGTGTACCACATTGATTGATTTGCCTATATTGAAGAATCCTTGCATTCCTGGGATAAACCCCACTTGATCATGGTGTATGATCCTTTAAATGTGCTGTTGGATTCTGTTTGCTAGTATTTTGTAGAGGATTTTTGCATCTATGTTCATCAGTGATACTGACCTGTAGTTTTCTTTTTTTGTGACATCTTTGTCTGGTTTTGGTATCAGGGTGATGGTGGCCTCGTAGAATGAGTTTGGGAGTATTCCTCCCTCTGCTATATTTTGGAAGAGTTTGAGAAGGATAGGTGTTAGCTCTTCTCTAAATGTTTGGTAGAATTCGCCTGTGAAGCCATCTTTTATTTTGGAAGATTTTTAATCACAGTTTCAATTTCAGTGTTTGTCATTGGTCTGTTCATATTTTCTATTTCTTCCTGGTTCAGTCTCAGAAGGTTGTGCATTTCTAAGAATTTGTGCATTTCTTCCAGGTTGTCCATTTTATTGGCATATAGTTGCTTGTAGTAATCTCTCATGATCCTTTGTATTTCTGCAGTGTCCGTTGTTACTTCTCCTTTTTCATTTCTAATTCTATTGATTTGAGTCATCTCCCTTTTTTTCTTGATAAGTCTGGCTAATGGTTTATCAATTTTGTTTATCTTTTGAAAGAACCAGCTTTTAGTTTTATTGATCTTTGCTATCGTTTCTTTCTTTTCTTTTTCATTTATTTCTGATCTGATCTTTATGATTTCTCTCCTTTTGCTAACTTTGGGGTTTTTTTGTTCTTCCTTCTCTAATTGCTTTAGGTGTAAGGTTAGGTTGTTTATTTGAGATGTTTCTTATTTCTTAAGGTAGGCTTGTATTGCTATAATATTCTGTCTTAGAACTGCTTTTGCTGCATCCCATAGGTTTTGGGTCATCGTGTTTTCATTGTCATTTGTTTCTAGGTATTTTTTGATTTCCTCTTTGATTTCTTCAGTGGTCTCTTGGTTATTAGGTAGTGTACTGGTTAACCTCCACGTGTTTGTATTTTTTACAGATTTTTTCCTATAATTGATATCTAGTCTCATAGCGTTGTGTTCGGAAAAGATACTTGATACGATTTCAATTTTCTTAAATTTACCAAGGCTTGAATTGTGACCCAAGATATGATCTATCCTGGAGAATGTTCCATGAGCACTTGAGAAAAATGTGTATTCTGTTGTTTTTGGGTGCAATGTCCTATAAATATCAATTAAGTCCATCTTGTTTAATGTATTATTTAAAGCTTGTGTTTCCTTATTTATTTTCATTTTGGATGATCTGTCCATTGGTGAAAGTAGGGTGTGAAAGTCCCCTACCATGATTGTGTTACTGTTGATTTCCCCTTTTATGGCTGTTAGTATTTGCCTTACATATTGAGGTGCTCCCATGTTGGGTGCATAAATATTTACAATTGTTATATCTTCTTCTTGGATTGATCCCTTGATCATTATGTAGTGTCCTTCTTTGTCTCTTGTAATAGTCTTTGTTTTAAAGTCTATTTTGTCTGATATGAGAATGGCTACTCCAGCTTTCTTTTGATTTCCATTTGCATGGAATATCTTTTTCCATCCCCTCACTTTCAGTCTGTATGTGTCCCTAGGTCTGAAGTGGGTCTCTTGTAGACAGCATATATATGGGTCTTGTTTTTGTATCCATTCAGCCAGTCTGTGTCTTTTGGTGGGAGCATTTAATCCATTTACATTTAAGGTAATTATCAATATGTATGTTCCTATTACCATTTTCTTAATTGTTTTGGGTTTGTTATTGTAGGTCTTTTCCTTGTCTTGTGTTTCCTGCCTAGAGAAGTTCCTTTAGCATTTGTTGTAAAGCTGGTTTGGTGGTGCTGAATTCTCTTAGCTTTTGCTTGTCTGTAAAGGTTTTAATATCTCCATCAAATCTGAATGAGATCCTTGCTGGGTAGAGTAATCTTGGTTGTAGGTTTTTCCCCTTCATCACTTTAAATATGTCCTGCCACTCCCTTCTGGCTTGCAGAGTTTCTGCTGAAAGATCAGCTGTTAACCTTATGGGGATTCCCTTGTATGTTATTTGCTGTTTTTCCCTTCCTGCTTTTAATATTTTTTCTTTGTATTTAATTTTGATGATTTGATTAACATGTGTCTTGGCATGTTTCTCCTTGGGTTCATCCTGTATGGGACTCTCTGTGCTTGCTGGACTTGATTAACTATTTCCTTTCCCATATTAGAGACGTTTTCAGCTATGGTCTCTTCAAATATTTTCTCAGTCCCTTTCTTTTTCTCTTCTTCTTCTGGGACTCCTATAATTCAAATGGTTGTGCGTTTAATGTTGTCCCAGAGGTCTCTGGGACTGTCCTCAATTCTTTTCATTCTTTTTTCTTTATTCTGCTCTGCAATAGTTATTTCCACTGTTTTATCTTCTAGGTCACTTATCCGTTCTTCTGCCTCAGTTATTCTGCTTTTGATCCCTTCTAGAGAATTTTTAATTTCATTTATTGTGTTTTCATCACTGTTTGTTTGCTCTTTAGTTCTTCTAGGTCCTTGCTAAATGTTTCTTGTATTTTCTCCATTCTATTTCCAAGATTTGGGATCATCTTTACTGTTATTATTCTGAATTCTTTTTCAGGTAGACTGCCTATTTCCTCTTCATTTATTAGGTCTAGTGGGTTTTTACCTTGCTCCTTCATCTGCTGTGTGTTTCTCTGTCTTCTCATTTTGCTTAACTTACTGTTTTTGGGGTCTCCTTTTCACAGGCTGCAGGTTTGTAGTTCCCATTGTTTTTGATGTCTGCCTGCAGTGGCTAAGATTGGTTCAGTGAGCTGTGTAGGCTTCCTGGTGGAGGGGACTAGTGCCTGTGTTCTGGTTGATGAGGCTGGATCTTGTGTTTCTGGTGGGCAGGTCCACGTCTGGTGGTGTGTTTTGGGGTGTCTGTGACCTTATTATGATTTTAGGCAGCCTCTCTGTTAATGAGTGGGGTTGTGTTCCTGTCTTGCTAGTTGTTTGGCGTAGGGTGTCCAGCACTGTAGCTTGCTGGTCGTTGAGTGAAGCTGGGTCTTGGCATTGAGATGGAGATCTCTGGGAGATTTTCGCCATTTGATATTACATGGAGCTGTGAGGTCTCTGGTGGACCAGTGTCCTGAACTTGGCTCTCCCACCTCAGAGGCTCAGCCCTGATGCCTGGCTGGAGCACCAAGAGCCTGTCATCCACACGGCTCAGAATAAAAGGGAGAAAAAAGAAAGAATGAGAAAGATAAAGTTGTTAGAATAAAAAATAAAAAATAATTTTTAAAAAAATATAAAAAGTAATAAAAAAAAGAAAGAAGAGAGCAAGCAAATCAAAAAACAAATCCACCAATGATAACAAGCGCTAAAACCTATACCAAAAAAAAAAACAAAAAAAAAACGGACAGACAGAACCCTAGGACAAATGGTAAAAGCCAAGCTATACAGACAAAATCACACACAGAAGCATACACATATACACTCACAAAAAGAGAAAAAGGGAAAAATATATATGTATCATTGCTCCTAAAGTCCACCGCCTCAATTTGGGATGATTCGTTGTCTATTCAGTTATTCCACAGATGCAGGTACATCAAGTTGTCTGTGGAGATTTAATCTGCTGCTCCTGAGGCTGCTGGGAGAGATTTCCCTTTCTCTTCTTTGTTCTCACAGCTCCCGGGGTTCAGCTTTGGATTTGGACCTACCTCAGCATGTAGGTCGCCTGAGGGCGTCTGTTCTTCGCTTACACAGGATGGGATTAAAGGAGCAGCTGATTTGGGGGCTCTGGCTCACCCAGGCCGCGAGGAGGGAGGGGTACAGATGCGGTGCGAGCCTGCGGCGGCAGAGGCCGGCATGACGTTGCAGCAGCCTGAGGCGCACCGTGTGTTCTCCCAGGGAAGCTGTCCCTTATCACGGGACCCTGGCAGTGGCGGGCTGCACAGGATCCCGGGAGGGGCGGTGTGGAGAGTGACCTGGGCTCGCACACAGGCTTCTTGGTGGCGGCAGCAGCAGCCTTAGCGTCTCATGCCCATCTCTGGGGTCCGCGCTGATCGCCACGGCTCGCGCCTGTCTCTGGAGCTCCTTTAAGCGGCGCTCTTAATCCCCTCTCCTCGCACACCAGGAAATAAAGAGGCGAGAAAAAGTCTCTTGCGTCTTCGGCAGCTGCAGACTTTTTCCTGGACTCCCTCCCGGCTAGCTGTGGCGCACTAGCCCCTTCAGGCTGTGTTCACGCTGCCAACCCCAGTCCTCTCCCTAAGATCCGACCGAAGCCCGAGCCTCAGCTCCCAGCCCCGCCCGCCCCGGCGGGTGAGCAGACAAGCCTCTTGGGCTGGTGAGTGCTGCTCAGCGCCGAGCCTCTGTGCAGGAATCTCTCCGCTTTGCCCTCCGCACCCCTGTGGCTGCGCTCTCCTCCGTGGCTCCGAAGCTTCCCGCCTCCGCCACCCGCATTCTCTGCCTGCGAAGGGGCTTCCTAGTGCGTGGAAACCTTTCCTGCTTCACGTCACGGCTCCCTCCCACTGGTGCGGGTCCCGTCCCTATTCTTTTGTCTCTGTTATTTCTTTTTTCTTTGGCCCTACCCAGGTACGTGGGGAGTTTCTTGCCTTTTGGGAGGTCTGAGGTCTTTTGGCAGCGTTCAGTAGGTGTCCTGTAGGAGTTGTTCCTCATGTAATTGTATTTCTGCTGTATTTGTGGGGAGGAAGGTGATCTCCGCGTCTTACTCTTCCGCCATCTTGAAGCTCCTTCTCAGTCTTTCCATAATCTAAAAGCTGTTAAAATATAGAATATGAAGGGTGACAAGTTCTTCCGCTTTTGAAGCCTCATTCTGTCTCTATGATGAGCATTAATCCAGTCTCAGACTATGCAGCTACTGAATGTAGTAGATGGGTGAGAGAAAAATTAGTCCCAGAAAAACAGGGCATTCCTCAGAATATTCAGCCAGGATTCATTCTGACCGCACATGGCAGAAGTCCAACTGGAACACATTTACTCATTGAGTGGAATTTATCGGTTATCTACTCAGACTTTAGGAATCACAAAGCATTAGCTATTCTCAGAAATGACCGAGAACAGGGATTTGAAAGACATCAGGTGTTGCTTATTCTCTGCGTCTTCACCTTAGTATTTTCTCTCATCATTCAGGCTTTTTACAGCTGACTAGCTAATTCACCATGGCAGTGCCAGCTCTCGAGCTAATGTATTTCCGTTGTGCTATGCAAGGCACATTACATGTTATACTTCAGTCCTCAGGTTAAAAAGTCATAGAGGAATAAATTAATTAGTCTTATTTTGCTCAAGTGTCCAAAAATAGAGTTCTTGGGTACAATGATTAGGTAATTCTCTCTACAACAGTGTGGTTGGGTTCAGGGGAGGGATAGTCCCCCCACATAAGATGCCATGCTATTCCTGGGATGTTCAGTAATTTAGAAAATTCATCAGTCTGAGCCTGTTAGCTAGAAACTGGTTATCATTTAATAGGAAAAAACTAATCTACTAGATTATAAAATTGCTAGTAACGTGAGGAGGTCAAGAAATGAAAATGATTTGTGTGTGTGTGTGTGTGTTTGTGAAAGAGAGAGAGATTTCATGTCTCACTGGTGCTGAAAAGAATGATTTTTGTTTCTTCTCGTTTGTTCATTTTTAGAAAATGAAATCCAGTAGCTAATGGTTTAGACGTCCATATAAGATAGGTGTTAGAGGTCTCTTGTGATAAAAGAATATATGACAATGAAATGATGAAGATATAAATGATAGGAACGTCAGTCAAGACTAAGAGAAGATTTCCTAAGTCAAATCCTTGATATGGTATGACTCTGAAAGTGTTTTCTCTCTTTTTACTCTTTTTTTCATTTCCTGACCTTTTGTGTGACTTCCCTAAAACTGACTAAATCTGTCAAGGACATTGTATTAGAATAGGCAGCCCTCATCCTAACTACCAGATGAGCAATTATATGAGTGAGCCTGGGCGAGATCATCCGAACACAACAAGATTAATAGAAACACCCAGACCACCTGTATACTCATGAGAACTAAAAAGAAGTTGTTCAAGACACTGAATTTGCAAGTGTTTATTTGAGAATCCTGAAATATTCCAAGTCCTTTTCCAGAAGCATGAAACTGGTTGTGCTAGCAGGGTAGCCACAGAGATGAAGCGCTAAGCATGCTTGAGCCCATGAAAAATTGTATAATTTTCCTCAGGGGACCCAGCACGTGCTTGTGCTGACTTGGAAGCCCAGAGAGGGCTCTTTGGGCTGCCAGAGCCACCACAAGAGCCCAGAACCACTCTTGCTTTCCAGGAAGCGGTGGAGAGTTACCCCTGTCTGAGTGATGTCAGGATTTTCTACCTTACTTCAGAACCCCAGAATCAAGATCGCTGAAAACTGAGGCTCAGTGATGATGCCAGTTACCTGGCCAAGCTTCTAGTAAAATTATAAGTCCCTTCCAGGGTCCAAACAACTCTTGTGCTGGGCTGGAAGACCCAGAGAGTGCCTCTTGCACCACCAGGACTACTAAAAACTTTCTAAGTCTACTTGGGGGCCCAGGAACCATTTTTGCCTTCCTAGAAAAGTTGGAGAAAGTGTTATCCCCTGCCTGAGTGTCCTTAGAATTTTCAACCTCACCTCAGAGCCTGGAGCCGTTGCCAAAAATTGAGGTACAACGAGGGTGTCCTCAGCCTGGCTGAGCTAATGGAACTTTTCTAAATTCCTTTCTTGTCCCAGGAAAAGTTTGTGCTGTACTGGAAGGCATAGAAATCTTACCTTACCTTTATTTTTGAAAGCTATTCACTGATCCTTAAATTCTAAGTTGACAGTTTTTTTTCTTTTTCTTTTTTCCCCCTTCAACATTTAAAGATGATGCTTCATCTATGGCTCACAAAATATCTCAGGAAAAGTCTGTTGTCATTCTCATATCTGTTCCTGTGTACGCGGTGTGTCTTCTTTTCTCTGGCACCTTTTAAGACTTTCTCCTCACTGGTTTTTAGCAATTTGTTATGTTCTGCTTTGCTCTGATCTCTTTATGTTTATGTGGCTTAAGTTTCATTGAGATTCTTGAATCTGAAATCTTAGATATATGAGTTCACAGTTTTTATCAAATTTGGAAATTTTTTGGATATATTACTTCAATTTTTTTTCTACTGTCCTCTTTCAAGAAGTCCAACTACACATATGTTAGACAGCTTAGATTAATATACTGTTTTCTTTATCTTTTAAAAAATTATGCTTCAGTTTGGAAACTTTTATTTCTTTATAATCGATCCCTTGTTCTACACTCTCTATTGTGTTGTTTATCCCATCCACTGTAGTTGCCATTTCAAATATTGTAATTTTCATCTCTGATTGGGGCTTTTTACTACTTTCTATTTCCATCCATATCATATTTATGTTTTTATGTATATTCTTGAGTATCATGTATATCATATTCACAATAGATTTTTAAAGGCTTTTGTCTACTAAGTTCATCATCTGTATTACTTCTGAGTCTATTTCTATTTACTAATTTTTCTCTGGTAATGAACCATATTTTCCTGTTACTTTGCACCCCTGATCATTTTTGATTGGATGCTGTACATTATAAATCTTACTTGGTTGGATTTTGTTGTATTTCTTAAAGAGTGTTGGTCTTTGTTCTGGCACGTAGTTAAAGTATTGAGATGGTTTGGATCCAGTGAAAACTTGTTTTTAAGCTTTGTTAGTTCTGTCCAGTAGCCTTTAGTTTAGAGCTAATTAGGTATCACTCCTAAGAAAATTTGTTTCTGAATATTCTATCCAATGTCCCATGATTTATGAGGTCTCTTTACTCTGGCTGGTGAAAAGCAAACTATTCATAAGTATTCTGCAAAAATTCTTTGGTCTTTCAAGTGGTACTTTTTGGAGGCTTATGGAGTTTCACTTCAAGTTTGTTGAGATCAGCATTTAGACAAACATTTAAGGGTAACCTCTTTGCAGAGTTCCAGAGCTCTATCTCTCTCAGTGCAACTCTCTTTTCTCTGGTATTCTGCCCCATGGGTCTATTCAGATCTCCTTTCTCATATTCCAGCCTCTGTCTACTTAGCTTGTTGACTACTGGACTTTATTTGGATTTCTGTCCCTAAGAAGTGCCCTGGAAATGGCATTAGGTAGTACACTGGAGCAATTGTGGGTTCATCTCATTGTCAAGACGCTTGCACTGACTTTTATCCAAGACTAAATGTAGTTGTTTCAGATATTTGTCCATTTTTCTAAGCATCTATGATGGGAGGGAAATTCCTATAGCAATTAATTCTTCATGGAAAGTTTTGTTTTAATTGGTGGCTGAGTATACTTATGTTTTCCACATTTTAAAACATATTCTAATATATATGGAATCTAAAAAAAAAGTGGTTATGAAGAACCTAGGGGCAGGACAGGAATAAAGACGCAGATGTAGAGAATGAACTTGAGGACACGGGGAGGGGGAAGGGTAAGCTGGGACGAAGTGAGAGAGTGGCATGGACTAATATACACTACCAAATATAAAACAGATAGCTAGTGGGAAGCAACCGCATAGCACAGGGAGATCAGCTCGGTGCTTTGTGACCACCTAGAGGGGTGGGATGGGGAGGGTGGGAGGGAGAAGCAAGAGGGAGGGGATATGGGGATATAAGTATATGTATACCTGATTCACTTTGTTACAAAGCAGAAACTAACATACCATTGTAAAGCAATTATACTCCAATAAAGATGTTTAAAAATAATAATTGAATTTTTAAAGTTTTCTCATACTATTATAGTTGCCGTGGGTGATTTAATATTTATAAGTTGAGATTCTTGCTTTCCAGGAGGATTCGAAGGATAAATATATTAAAGACTCAGTGAAGGGATGACTTTGCTGGTGACTGATTGTATACATAGAAATCAGAAAGAACTTCAAAGATTTGAGTCTGTTTAAATTGAAGAAACCTTTCCAAGGTATGTTGTGATTTCTTACTACTTTTTCAGTGAACTAACATTTTTTAAGTTAAAAAAGTAAGACATTAATTTTGATAGTTGATAATATTGAAGATTGACTCTAGCAAAAAAAAAAAAAAAAGCTCCCTTTTTTTGAACATTTAAGGAAAAATCCAAGAGAATCTTCAGATAAATTCTTATACTAATAGGACAGTTAATCAATAGGACTAATAGGACAGTTTGTTGATGTAAGATTTTTGTTCTGTGGGTATAAAGCTACAGTTATAAAAGATACATAAGTTCTAGAAATCTGCTGTATAACATCCTGCCTATAATTAACAATACAGCATTGTGCACTTAAAAATTTGTTAAAAGAGTAGATCTTATGTGTCTTACCACAGAACAAAACAAAACAAAAACAAAACCAATAAAACAAGCAGAAAACCCCAAAGGTTTTTCATATGGATGGATATGTTTAATACCTCAATTATGATAATGGTATCATGGCTGTCTGTGTATATTCAAATTCATCAGATTGTAAACATTAAATATGTGAAGTTTTTTCTTTGTCAATTATAGCTCAACAAAGCTGAAAAAACCACCTGTACACATTGTTCATAGCAGCTTTAATTGTAATAGCCCAAATTTGAAAACAGCCCAGATGTCCTTCATTCAACAAGTTAATGGTTAAATAAACTGTAGTATGTCCCTACAATGGATTATTGATCAGCTAAAAAATAAAATAAAATTGAAAAAGAACAAGCTACTGATACATGTAACAACTTGGATGGATCTCCGGGCATTATGGTGAGTGAGAAAAAAAAATAATCTCAAAAAGTTACATAATGTATATTTCAATTTCTGCATCATTCTTGAAAAGACAAAGTTAAAGAAATGGAGAACAGATCAGTGGTTAGGGAAGGAGGGAGGTGTGACTTTAAAATGGTATCTCCAGGGGGTTCCTTTGTGGTGACATAACAGTTCTATATCTTGATTAAGATGGTGGTTTATATGAATCTAAACATGATAAAAAATACATAAAGCTATACACAAAGATATACCAAAAAGAGAATTTATGCAGAAACTGGTGACATTTAAATAAAGTCTTTAGGGTAATTAATTGTATTTCATCAATGTCAATTTCCTGGTTTTGATCATGTATGTACTATAGTAATATAAGATGTTACCATTGAGGGACACTAAGTGATGGGTACATGGGACCTTTCTGCACTATTTTTACAAGTTCTGGAGCCTATAATTATTTCAGGATAAAAATTTTAAAGCACAATTAATTGTATAATTTTGAATACTAGAAAAACCAGAAAATGTAATTAAAAAAAAAAATTTACCATAGCAATAAAGCATACATATTACCCTAATAATAACTATAAAAATATACTGAAGGAAAAATAAATCTGTAAGACACTTAAGAGAGAAAATCTTAAACCTTTTTTAAAAAATTTATTTATTTTTGGCTGTGTTGGGTCTTCATTGCTGCGCGTGGGCTTTCTCTAGTTGTGGCGAGTGGGGGCTGCGCTTCGTTGCGGTGCGCAGGCTTCTCATTGCGGTGGCTTCTCTTGTTGCGGAGCACAGGCTCTAGGTGTGTGGGCTTCAGTAGTTGTGGCACACGGGCTCAGTAGTTGTGGCTCACGGGCTTAATTGCTCCACGGCATGTGGGATCTTCCTGGACCAGGGCTCAAACCCGTGTCCCCTGCATTGGCAGGCAGATTCTTAACCACTGTGCCACCAGGGAAGTCCATTAAACCTCTTTTTAAGAAAACCTAAATACATGGAGAGATATACATGTTTATACATGATTAGTCAATATGATAAATATGTTCGTTTTCCCTAAATTATATGTTCTATGTAATTCTGATCAAAGTACCAACTAGGTTTTTAATGAAACTTGAAAGGCTAATTATAAAATTTACATGAAAGCACAAAGGCCCAAATATATCAAAGATGCTCCTGAAAAAGTATAAAGTTGGAGAATGTGTCCTATGCCATCCAAAATATAACAAGGGTATATTAAATTAAATGCAGTATCGTATTCAAACAAGGATAAAAAGATGGACTAGAGAGAATAAGTATCCTGGAAACACACCCATGCATACTTGGAAAATTGAGTTACAAAACAGGTAGCATGTCAAATCAGTGGACTCTTTGGAAATATGTTGAGGCTATAGGTTAACTATAAAACAAAACATAAATATAAAACACATATATTAGAATCGATTCCAGGTAGATTAAGTATCAATATATGAAAACTAAGAATTTAAATTTTAGAAGATAAAAGACTATCTTATTGCTTCAGGATCGTGAAGATTTTCGTATATAAAATACAAAAATTGCAGTCCCTAAAAAAGTGATTGACGAAATTCAATATAATAAATTAAACAGTGTGCATCAAACAATGCTATAAAAATTGAAAAGATATGTACCAGACTTTTAGAACAGATTTACAATGATCTACACACAATACAAAATAAAACATGAACAAACATTATGAGCTGGTAATTCATTGAAATGGAACTCAACCGGAAGTATACAATTTCAATAATAATCAGTGAGTTAAAATTAAAACCACAATGAGATGTTATTTTAGAACCAGCAGACAAGAAAACACTAAGAGTCTGACAATACAAATGCTCATTTATATAGGGAGCAATGTGTAAATCACATACACTCGAGGTAAGGTATTATAAGCACTTTATGTATCTATTTGCTAATATCTAATTAATATGACAATACAAAAGACCTATAGCTAGGCAGTTCCTCTCCCAGGAATTGTTTGAACATCTCATATTAGTATTTATTTAGAGGTTCATAATAGCCCTTTTACTATATAAATTAACCCATTGTTATTCATATTGTACATGTATTTGGTATGTTTTTATAATGAAAAAAATTTTAATCTATGTATAATGTAGTTCTATCTTTATTAGATTTTAAAAATAACATTATGCTGCCTTTGCAAAAAGATTTTGAATGCTTTGTTCTACTCTTTGGAATGAATTAAATTGCATTGAAATTATCTATTCATTTTATGTCAGTAGTTTCACTCATGCCAAGGTTTAAAATTTATTTATATTGTATTTAGCAAAATAATTCCTTATGATTTTTTTCTAATATACTCTGTAGATGTATTTTTCCATTCTCCTTTGTTTTCTTCTTTATTTCCACTGAATTAGCTTAGCTAGTGGTTTATCTATTTTATTTTTTTCCCATTTGCATTTTCAAAGAACCACATCATTGATTTATTTATTAGTTGTGATTTTCTGTTTTCTAGTTCATTAATTTCAGCTTTTATATTACTTAGTTTCTTCCTCCAACTTTCCTTGTTTTATTTTTCTGTATTTTTTCTAACTTGTTCGGTTTAATGGTCAATAAGTTTTCATTTCTTCTTAGTTTGTATTGTAAATATTTAAAGCTATGCTTTTCTCTTTCCAGAGTGCAATCCATTGATTCTAGTATATAATATTTTCAGTATCAACATTCCTAGATATTTTGAAATTGTGTTCTTGATTTATTTTATTTAAATAGTTTTTAAGGCTATTTCTTAGCCTTAAAAATTTCAATTGTTTTGCTTCCAGTTTTACTATGAATTTCTAGTTTTACTGCACTATGATCAGAATATATAATTTTATTTTTTTATAAAATATTTTAATTCCCTTTGTATTCAGTTAATTAAGATGGTTTTTGTACCCCTGAAAAGAAAGTTTGCTTTCTATCTTTATAGTCTGAATTCTAAAAAAAATTAATTTGATTTCTTTTATGTTTACTCATGTTTTTTATTTGCTTTTTAGTGCTGATGGAAATAAACTAATGTCTTCTAATTTATCTTTGCTTCTGTGTTTCTCCTTGCATTTCTTGTAGTTTTTATTTATGAATATCGAAGCTCTTCTGTTTGATTTTAAAGTCATAATAAAGTCTCCTCATTACAACTATCATGATTCTCAACTTTTAGGTTTTCCTTAATTGTTTCAAATTAGTTTTTATTAATATTGATATTGGGATATTTGAAAGAAAAATACTTATGATAGATTTTCATGATTCAGTTTACTCTTTATTTTTAGAGTGCCCTTCTTTTTCTTCAGCAAAGTTTATTTTTCCACCTTCAGTTCAAACTGTTGATGTAAGATTATGCTTCTTGTTTTCTTTTTGTTTGCATTTTCTGGATATATCTTTAACCATACTATTACTTTCAGACTTCTTGTTTCAGTTTTAGCTTTGTCTCGTATTTAACAAATAATTGTTTTTTTCCCTTTGAACTGCTGATTACAAACATACATGTATGTGTGTGTGCGTGTCTAGGCGCACACGTGTATATTCACCTTTTTTTTATATTATGTTTTCAATATTTCTTTCTTTTAATCATCCTTTAAAATCTTTGCTTGATTTGCATTGTCTTTGTCTTGTGTTTCTTATATGTTTCTCTTCTGAACATCTAGGGGGCTTCATGATGAAGCCATGACAGCTATGGTGGTTCATTTGTGTGTGTTTGTGTGTGCGTGTGCGTGCATGTGCGTGTATGCATGTCTTCATGTTTGTGTGTAGACTTTTTTCTAGTATGATTTAGCCATTAATGCTTTTCAGATGACAAAGTTTGCAGGTCCAGGGCATTTTGCTACTCAGTTTCTTCTTCCCTTTACAAGCTCAGCAATCTGCTTTTTACAAAAGTTGTGCATTTGTTTATATGGATACCCCCAGCCAGCCCCTGTCTCTCAGTAGTGCTAAATACGTTTCAAGGAGGCTATCACCGCAAGTTCATGCAGCACAGCTTTGGAATTCCAAGCATGAAATCCTTGGTCTTGCTCCTACTTTGGAGGCCTTTTGATCTACCTGCTCTGAAAGATCTGCTGGTTCTGTGTCCTCTGTGGTGGTCCCGTTCACCTAGTACCCTTGGTTGTCCTTTTCACATGGCACATAGGGTTACAGGTATTTGCTAGTCCATATATATTTTTTCTCTGCTTCTCATTCACCTTTATTCCAGTTGGTTTCAGAGCAGAGTGGGGATAGATAGAAAAGAGCTCAGTCATATGAAAGTGTTTAATAATTATGAAAAGTGATTTTTAAACATCTCCAATTGTATTGAATTCTCTTAGAGTATCTTCCTCTCTCCCTTAGATCACTGTACAGTGTTCAATATTTGCTTCCTGTTTGATAGCTGATAGATTGCCAGGGTTAATGTATGGGCTATGAACACATTCAAAATCCTGGAAACATTTGTCTAATTTGATTTTTATGTCAATGTTCACATCCCTGTATTTAGGTTATCATGAAAAGGAAGACTCTTACTGGGTTTTGCTTGTTTAGTATTCAAGAGAGATTTCCTCTTAAATCTCCTTCAGTATATCAACTTTGTGCAATATAGAATAAGAGATTAAGATGCTGCATATGTCAATATACTTTTCCATAAATTAAAAGAACATTTAGTCTTTGTAGACTATCCTTTATTTAAAACATATCTAGTACCACTGACTTCCATCTTTATGAGGGCAAGTATAACAACTCATGTATTTATATTTACAGAAAGAAGACAGTCATGGAGCTTATAATAGTATGATATACAAGACTGCTAGCTAGTGTGATCATCTACTATATGCTAAGCACCATACCAAGCAATATGTTTATTTCATTTTGTTTAATCCCCTCAACAATTAAGATGGATTTTTTCTTTCATCTAACAAAAATTATAAGTGCTGTGCTGAGGAGAAGAATTACATTAAAGATAAGAACAAGGATTTTAAACGAGAGGATGGAACAGTCTTTCTTAGATTTGAAGTCTATCATTCTGGCTGCTGAATGATATCAAATGGAGTAGGAATAAACAGATAACAGAGAAAATTTAGGACAAGATAAAGCATTATATTTTTTCTAAGGACAACCAGAAGACTTGGGTTATTTTTTAAAGGGTTATGAGGAATAGATTGATGTAAAAATTTTTTAAGAATAATATTCTTGCCACTGTGTAGGTAATACTTCTGCGGGAAATGTGAGTAGAAAAAGATGAGTCGTGATACTGTTGTCATGTTCTGGGTAAGTGATGATGGTGGACTAGACTGGGATTTAGGCAGAGAAATGGAGAGAAATTAATCACACCTACAGTTAGAGAAGAAGGTGAATGTAGAGAAGATTCTTGAGTTAATCACCTAAGCAATTGGGTGAGAATGGTGTTGCTTTTACCGTTATGTGAAAGACTGGGGTTCAGAGGGATGGGAAACTATTTTCTAGGACACTTAAAATATATCTGACTATGCAACTCCCAAGAAGAATCTTAAGTAGGCAAATGTGACGTGCAGAGTTTTTAGCTCTGAAGACTGGGCTTGGCTTAGAGATATTTATCTTGGAACTGTGAAATGAAGAGAATGTAAAGAGAGAAGAAAGGAGTTTTGAATTGATCCTGAATATGTCATCACAGTTATCACTTACCTACAGTCTGTGGTTGTTACTAGTTCTTTAGGCAGAAAGGCACAAGGCACATTTCCAGATCTCCAGAACGGTGGGAAGGTATCACTAGGCTGAAAACAAGCCTTTGTGAAATTAGTTAAGAGAGCTCTCCGTAGAATCTGATGGTCCTCACCCCTATTGGGTGATTTCTTTCATAGTGTGATGCCTTCATGAAACTTAAAGGCCAGGAGGGTTTGCCTTTCGGGCAGGGAAAATGTTGTTATGTCTCATGCTTTATACAGTATCTTCATTCAGTTACATTATTATAACCTTTATTTACATTGTAGGAAATTATTTTCCTGCATTGTACATTTTGGTGTTTTTCTTTAAGTCACCATTACGCTAATGTTAGAAAAATTAAAAATTAGATTCTGCTGTACCCATTTCAAAAGTAGCCAGAATAAAGCTTTAGTCACCAGTTTAAAATATAAGTTCAAGTATGTTTCTGGAATAAAAATGTGGGTTTGGAGTAACAGTGTGTGATGAAGACCTTCAGAGGACCCAAACCAATGTGCTCTAATTATTAAAGTTGTATATAAAAAATACTCTAAGACCAACTCGCTTCACATTTATCTTTTTCATTTCAATAATGTTATTCAACATGTGGCAATGAAAGCTGCATTATATTTTTGGATACTAACAAGGCATTTAACAAATATTTCATGCTATCCTTATAAGCAAAATTGAGACATACGTGCTGAATATTAGTATAATCTGGTGCCTTCCTAAATAATGGAATAAGCGTGACAAAAATGTGTATAATTATCTGTCAGCATCAACAAGAAAGGAGCATTTTAGTAGAGATGCCATTAAACTGTTATGAATTTCATAGCTGTTTAATATTTTAATAATATTTTGCTAATTTACAAACTAATTTATTAGTTTAATATTTTAATAATATTTCAATAAAATACAAATAAAGCTGAAAAGTATTATTTGCACTTACTTTTTTCAAAAATAACTCAATTATAGCCAGGAAAATTATAAACTATCTAAACATTTTTGCCTAATAAATGCTCATAACTGTGTCTATATCTGTGTATATATGCATGTTTGAATGTGAGTTAACATTTCCAGCTGTAGATTCAATAAAAACAGAGCAAGTTCACTAGGAGCTTGTGCAAGACTTTCTAAACACAAAGGTATGTACATTGTTCTCTAGAAGTACAAGGAAATGTAAAGCAAGTCAAAGCAATGATCCAGATGGCAGAAGACAGAAGGCAAGGAAGAAATGAGTCTGTGGGTATATAGTGCTGTCCAGGGCTTCAGTGTTTCCTTTGATTTTCTCATAAGTAGCCTGATAACAGATGCTATAGACGTTGAAATGCAGGAACCACCTCTACCTGGATGTCTCACAGGCATCTGAAATCAGTATGTACAAAGCCCATCTCAATATCCACGCCGTGATATTCTCTTTTAATTCTGTCTTGCAAAGCCACCCCTTAGCCTGGGCAAGGGAGGTACCTCTCTTCTTCATGTAAACTTATATGATTCTATATCCTACAAACTTCTTGATTCTGTTTACTTCTATTTATACATATTTCCACTGTCTTATATTGTAGTAATACTATATACTATATAATACTAATACTATATAACAGTTGCAAATAACCTTTTCACCAACATTCCTGCTTGGAATCTTCAGTTATCCAATATATATCCTGTACACCCCTCAGAGTAATTTGAAAATGTAAATCTGATCACCTCTTTCCAATGTCTGCTTATTAATTTTGGGATAAAGTTAATATTGTTCACTAGGAAGTTCATTATTAGGCAGGCTCTATTTATTTACCCTTCCAACTGTGCTCATTTAAAAAATTTTTTCACTCTTGGGTGCTACCTGTGAGCAATATAGAGGATGTTTAGCTTCTCAAAAGTGCAAATCTCTCTCAACTTTGAAACTTTAACTGTAGAGATTAGAGTTAGAACAAAAAATGTAAATGTTATAAACTATGGATCAAAAACTTAATGTGCAATTAATAATTATGAGCAACATCTGGGCCAGTTAGTTAAAAAAAGATTGGAATTGATATTACTTGTCAATTATATTTGTATTGATTCTCCATTTAATACATTACTAAATAATTTCTCAAGTCTATCGTGCTGATCACATCTGTGATTCATACAAGTTGAGGAAGGTGGAGGATATATTACTTGGATGACAAAAATAAATATACCAGTATGGAGCAGGGAAGGTGTTTCCTTGGGGCTTTCTACCTCAGTGGGGAAGTATGAATAGAAAGAGGTCATTAAAGCAAGACTAGAAAAAAAAAACAAAAAAAACCAGAGGAAGTCATTAGTGATTCAAAGATATCAAAAAATTCTAGGAAGACAAAAAGCTGAAAGAATAGAAGAAATTAATGCCTGGTGTTTTTTGATTGGATGCGAGATATTTTAGCTTGTTGGATGCTGTATATTTTGCATTCCTAAAAATATTCTTGAGCTTTCTTTGTTCTTGGAGGCAGTGAAGATTTTTGGGAACAGTCTGATGATTTTGTGTCGTGATTTTAAGCTTTGTTTGCATTTAGTTTAGGGCTAATTTTGTCTCCCTAGTGACACAGAACACTCAGTGCTCTATTCAAGCCCCAAGATATCACACACTGGCTGATGAGAACAGGAGTTATTCTGGCCCTGTGTGTGATCTCCAGTTGTTGTTCCATCTATCTCTCCAGGCTTCAGGGAGTTTTTTTTACTCTACATGCTTTTTCTTTTTTAAATTAAACTTTTGATTTTAAGATAATTGTGGATTCACAAGCACTTGGAAGAAATAATACAAAGAGAGCCCATGCGTCCCTTACCCAGTGGTCCCAAAGATGACATTTGTCAAAACTGTAGTACAGTATCTCACAGCAAGATATTGACATTGATACAATCAAGATATGGAACAGGTCTATCACCACAAGGGTCTCCCAGTTTACACACCCACTTTCCTCCCTGTCCCTACACCTCTCCCCATACTTACTCTGGGAAACACGGATCGGCTGTTTCTAAAATTTTTCACTGAGAGAATATTATATAAATGAAATCATATATTATGTAACCTTCTGTTATTGGCTTTATTCACTCGGTATACTTCTTAACAGATTCATCCAGGTTGTTGTGTGTATCAATAGTTCATTCTTTTTTTATTGCTGGATAGTATTCCCTGGTATATGCACAACAGTTTTTTAAAAATTCAACTTATTTAAACAAACAAAAACAATTCACCCATTTCTGAGTTAAAAAACAACAGCCTTTTTTTTTTTAACCATTCACCTGCTGAAGGACATCTGGGTTGATTATTCTTGTTTTAGACTTACAAATAAGGCTGCTGTGAACAATTGTGTCCAGGTTGTTGTGTGGCTATAAGTTCTCCTTTCTCTGGGATGTATGCCCAAGAATGCAATTGCTGGGTCACATGATAGTTGCAAGTTTAGTTATTTAAGAAAATGACAAATTGTTTTTCAGATTAACAAGGTTCCTGACCTACAGCACAATAAATGACAAAATTATCTTTAGAAGAACATCAGACTTTCAGAACATCAATGATAAAAAGCTGTGTTGATGGTTAAGCATGGAAAGCAATGCTTGAAAATTTAAGAGGCCATCTGAGTTCAGTAAATAGAGCATATTTTCCAGAACAATGAATTGACCAAACAACATGTGGAGTGTTGTGCTCAGTTCTACATACTGTGGTTTAATAAGGAAATTGATAAAGTGAAAGAACTTTGAGTCAATTTCCTTATCACCTGATGAAGAAAGCCATATTGTAATAGGGGTCCATATGTAAGTTTTGTTAGTGATATTCAAGGAGGAAAGACTATACCTATACTGAAATATATTTATGGTAGTCTAACAGATTAAATATTCAGAGCAACAAATAATTTTCAATGACATATCTTGTGTTATATGTAAATATACCTGGAGAAATGGGTTATAATCCCAGTTCTCCCACCAACTGATTGCGACCTTAAGAAAGTGTATGTATTCATTATTCAAATTACCTTTTAAGTGAAGCATGTTTTAATATTTTTCATTTTAATAGAAAGTTGCTGTAAAGATGTCATCTAAGATGTGTATATATTACAGTGATAGGTATTGTGATCCAGGTAAGAATTTGTAAATGCTTCACATATATTCTTATCCTATGATGAAGAGTTTTCCATAACTATCAGTTACAGTTATTATAATAAACTTGAAGGTATTTTTTTCATATCTGAGTGTAATGTGGCTCCAAATTCTGCATATACTCATGATTATTTTCAAATATTAAATCTTCAACACAGATACGTATATTCTGTGTTGTTAGCTTCACAAGTATTCAGCAATATAGCTCTAACAGAGGAATCACAACCCACTGCTTTCAGAGTCAGCAAATTCTACAAAGAAAATACATTAATTGCTACTGCTTTTTATTATGTACACTTTTTTCAGTTTTTTTGTAGATTAAAATTATAATGTGAAGTATATATGCTATATATATTTAACCCCTCAAAAATTACTGTTATTATTTTGTACAGTAAATATTCATATAGATTTACCTTAATATTTATCTTTTCTGATTGCCTTATTCTTTTCTGAATTTCCACGTGGTTTTTGTTCGTTTGTTTGTTTTCTAGGATCATTTTCCTTTTGCATGAGAACTCATTTTAGTGTTTTTTTAAAATATTGAGTGATTTCTAGGGGCTGGGGAGAGGGGGAAATTGGGAGTTGGTAATAAATGGGTATAAAGCTTCAGTTAAGTAAGATGAATAAGTTCTAGAGATCTGCTGTACAACATTGTACCTGTAGTAATAATACTGTATTGTATGCTTAAAATTTTGTTAATATTGATCTACTGGCTAAAAATTATTTTATTTACTTTATCTTATTTTTAAAAAGATCATTATTTTCTTTACCTTTGAAGGAAATTTTTGCTAGGTCTAGAAATCTAGGTTAGCAATAGTTTCAGCATTTTAAAGATGTTATTTTATCAGCTACTAGTTTAATTACATACCTTTGAAGAAAACATATGATTTTCTTGCCTATGACTGCTTTTAAGATATTTTTATCTTTGTCCTTGGTTTTCAGCAATTTTGCTATGATGTGTTTTGGTGTAGTTTTCTTATCTATTTACTTGAGTTTTGTAGAATTTTCTTAATCTGTGGCTTGATGACTTTTGTCCGTTTAGAAAGTTCTTGACCATAAATTCTTCAAATATTTTTCTTTCCCTTTCTCTCTCTTCTCCAGCCTAGGACACTAGTTACACCGTATTAGACATTTCAATATGTTTCTTCTGTTTTTCTCCAAAGATAATTTACATCATCATTTGCCAGACTTAGAGGAGTAGATCACCCCAATCCAATTAAAGACAGATTTGGCTGATTGCTGATTTTGGAGTCTCTCTCCCTCCCTCCCTTCTTTCTTTCCTTCCTTCCTTGCTTCCTTCCACTCTTCTCTTCCTTCCTTCCACTCTTCTCTTTCTATCTCTCTCTTCCTTTCTTCCTTTTTCCTTCCTTCCTTCTGTTTTTCCTTCTCTCCCTCACTTCTTGCTCCTCCTCCTCTTTCTCTCACTTTCTGTCTCTCTGTCTCTCCCCCTCCCTCCCTTCCAGCCTCTCTCTTTCTCTCTCTCTCTCTTGTTTTTTGTTGTGTCTCCTTGGATTTGGCCTCACTCCTGTTTTTTTAGCCCTCTAATAATTGCAAATGTGCCCTCTGGAATTTGTACAGGCTTTCTCCTATTTAGTGATTTCTGGACCCCAATTTTTATATTCCCAATACAGTGAGCTATCCAAAAATCTCTCCTCTGCATTTCAGATACTTCTGCTTGGTTTCTTAGTCCCTTATGCCTGGCAAATGTCTTAAAGGAAAAACCAGTGTGGAGTGTCTGTTTCACTTCTCTATGTTACTCTTTCTTGGGGATCTCAGTTCATCAATTTCTGGATACCTTGGCTGTCCCCAACTCAGTATTTGTCTCTGAATTTCTCAGAGACTGCTTCAAGTTCCACTGGATTTTTCACCTGTTAGAAGTCATTTGTAGCACTTCTTAGCTGTTTGCCTTACTCCAAGACTTGGTAAGCATCCCAAGGGCAAAGCGGCATGCATTAAGTTGTAGTTACCTCAGTATGCTTCCCTAGTTTTCCAAGGTCTGACCCCTCAATTACTGGCGGCAGTCGTAGTCATGCAATACTTTCAAACAAAGCCTGGGCTGATTTTAATGGGTTTGCTACAGTGAACCGTGAACCAAGGAAGGAACAATACAGGTAGCGCAACATTCTGTGCAGAGTCTAATCAAAATATAAGGATGAAATGTGTGTAGCATGTTGTTAGAAATAGGACAGTTTTGCCTCGACTGGAGTATGATATGAAACAGAGGTGGTGTTACATATGACGAGGTGGTGAGGAGGCAGCACACCTAAGGAGTGTTAAGCCGTATTCTAAAGTGCCACGCTCTTCCCCAAGCCTCCTCCAGCGCACTGTATGCACACAGATGTTAGCAGCCCAGCACCGCCTCTCCTCTGATTATCTGCCCCTGGATTGCGTCTATAATACTTTCCACCTTAAAAAAAATCTCAGTCTCTGAGTTATTCTTTCAGTTCTGTGCTTCAGGTATCTGAGTCAAGTGCATTGAATTAGTGCAAAGAAATTAAGAAATAAGAAATGAAAGAGAAAAAGAAAACAGCATTACAGGAGAGTTGTTCATGATTTTTACCATTGCATTTTGGCCATGGGCATTACATTTCAAAAATGTTGGTCGTATTTTATTTTTCATTATACATTTCAACTTGAAAATATTCTGACGGTAAACTCTAAAAGTATAAATTTGCAGTTTATATGTGCAGGTAAGGCATAGAAACCGATACATGTGGGGTCTTCCTATTAAATAATATTATCCTGGAAACAGAAACTCTGTCTGCTTTTGCTTCAGTAAACAAACCAAATCTGTTTTTCCCTGGCAGGAATTTTTAACTTTTCTCAGTTTAGTTGTAAAATTTTAGCTAGTCTATACTGTGACTTTCTAAACTTGAGAATACTGGGTTCCATTTAAACAGTATCATATAAACCATATAAACAATGTCTGTCATTCACAAAATGAGTAATGGAGAAGTAATATTACATTTTTTGGCTTATAGAGTCCTTAGTCTTAGAAACCATCACAAATCCTAATTGTGTTTCCCGATGTTAAGTTCTGTGCTGAGATCTCATCTATAGTAGATGAAAGAGCTATAAGATTACATGCTATAAGATGCTTCCTAGAGGCATCTTTATCACCCAAAGAAAATTGAAGCTAATATTTGAATATCTTTATTTTGATGTGTATTCATTTATTGAAACCAATAATTTTTCCTCTGTATATACACAATATATATCTATATTAATAGAACCATCAACTTGTAACTGACATTTTTATTGTGTGGTTTTACTTAACATTGTAGTATTTACACTTCTCCGTGCCATTAAAGCTATTTTTGTTAATGGCATCTTAGCAATGGTAAACTTTTCCATCATAATTATTTACCATAAATTAATTAATCATTTGCTGTTATTGCACATTAAATTTTTTATATTTATTACATTATACAGTTTTATAATGAACATCTTTGTGCATTTAGCCTTTTATATATCTCTTGTTGTCTCTTTATTATAAACTTGTAGATGTGCAATTGTTAAAAAAACATGCACATAGCCACACTGGTCTCTTGAAGTTTGTGCCAATTAATCAACTGCAAGTGGTATATGAAAGAACACTTGATTTAGCAGCTTTCCACCCTATTATTCAAAAGTACATCATTCAGTAAATACAGAAATTCATATGTGGCCTATTTCAACCTCATTTACAAGAGGTAACTTTTGTTGACTTCATACAAGGAAGGATGCATCAAAATTCCATGCTATTGACTTATCTGGTCATTAACAGTAAATGAAGTATTGGACTTTGGGGATATCTGGTGCATTACATCCTGAGCTTCAGAATGTCTGCAGAAGATGTAGGATACTCCAAATTTCAGGATAGGATGGACCTATCCATTAGAACATCTTAAGAGTTGCCAACTATTCTTTCTGATTTATTCAACATTTGTTTTGAATATATTTTTCTTATATCATTCTTACTTCCAATCCTCCTCCTCCTACAACTAAACAATGAACACACTAAGACCAAGCCTAGGAGTATCAGAGTGGAGGCCTTGTGGGAAAGTCAAGGAGTAGGTGATAGTGCTCCTCAGGCCATGCATTTTCAAAACTTCTCTTACGTATTCACTCTGCAGGACAGGGTTATGGCAGATTATACCATAGATTTTCTATTCACATAAGTGTATTCCAAATGAACAAGATAAATATCTCTTTAGAGCAGTGAAAAGTAATGGAAAAGATAGTATTAACTTATCTTTCAGTTCAAAATTTAAGTATTGAGTTTTAAATTTAGTATTTTGTGTATTTTCATTCAGGTGTTATTGTGAAATTTCAAGAGTGAACAGAGTGTTTGAATAAAAGCTAGTGTTTGTATTCAAATAGGTGCCTGAATATGAGAAACATTTAATTGATAATTTAACCTTTAATCAAGTAAAAATCTGTCAACTACACAATTAACTTTCTTTATTTAAAGGGTAAATACAAAGTACCTTATTAAATGTTCTCATATCAGGCATGAGCTAACATTTTGTGATGAATGTATAAAAAGGAAAGATATCTCTGTTGGTATGAAGGAGATTTTTGAAAACTTTTTTGACTTCTGCTTCTTTGACTATCCATCTATCTAGCAGAGAGCATTTCTCTCTCAAAGTACAATTAGAAAAACTGGATAATATACTGAACACAAAACAAACAAACAAAAATTTATTTTAAGGCATTGGAGAAACAAGTTGATGTGAGTCTGTCAGATATTGTCTGATTTCTAAACAGCACAATTGAAGAATGAGAGAGACCAATATGCAACTACAAAAAAAAAAAAAAAAAAAAAGAGAGAGAAGCTGTGCAGTTTTCTTTGTGGTGGGCTTTCACAAATTTCTTTAGACTTAGTCATAACTATTTGGTGCTTTTTATTGCTATTGCAATTGATATTTTTAAATTTTTATTTTTAAATGCCAGTAATAGAAAATAATTTTCACATATCAATCTTATCGCTAGATGCTTTCTTACTTTCTATGTTGTCTCAAAAAAGGAAAGTTTTATTTCTTACTTTGCAATCATTATTACCTTTACTTCTTTCTCTTTTCTTATTGCTTAATCTATGACTTCCAGTTCAGTGTTCAGTAACGTGGTCATAGTCGATATCCTTTTCTCCTTTAGGAGAAAGGTTTTTGATGTTTCCTCATGAAATGTGATGCATACTGTAGTTTTTTGTAGATACTCTTTATAAGATTAAGGAAGTTTTCCTCTTATCATTAATTTTTTACATGTATTTATGAATAAAGGATGTTGAATTTTATGAAATGCTTATGAGATTAGGTGGTTTTTCTTATTCTGTCATGCATTGTGAATTTCATAGACTGATTTTGAAATATCAAATCCCAATACATACCTGAGATAAACACAACTTGGTCATGGTATAGTCCTATATTATACAATCCTGGATTTTAATTGTTAAAAATGTGTTTACGATACTTGCATTTCTGTTCTTGAGAGGATTTTGTTCTTAGCTTTTTTATCTTGCAATATTCTTTGTTTGGTGTTTGTATCAAAGTTAGAGTCGCCTCCAAAAATAAATGTATTAGGTCTTTTGAAAGAAACAACTTTTAGCTTAGTTTATTTTCTCTATTGCAGTTTGATTTTTTTATTGTTATTAATTTCTGCTCTCATCTTTATTATCCATTTCATCCTATTTTTCTCGGGTTTCATTTGCTTTTCTCTTTCTAACTTTTTGAGATGGATACTTATATTATTTTTATTTAGTCTTTGCTCATTTCCAATATATACATTTAAGACTAGACATTTTCTTCTAAGTATGGGGTAAGCGACATCCTATAAGTTTTGATATATCATACTTTATCATTCAGTTAAAATATTGTCTGAAATCAGTGTAGTGTTTCTTTGTTTGTTTTGTTTTTGATCCATGGATTATTTAGAAGTGCATTGCTTACCTTCTAAAGACTTGGTGAGATTTTTAGATACATTTTTGTTATAGATTTGGCTTAATTTCAATCTTCTTTTTTTTAAATTTATTTATTTATTTTTGGGTGTGTTGGGTCTTCGTTTCTGTGCGAGGGCTTTCTCTAGTTGCGGAGAGCGGGGGCCACTCTTCATCGCAGTGCGCGGGCCTCTCACTGTCACGGCCTCTCTTGTTGCGGAGCACAGGCTCCAGATGCGCAGGCTCAGTAGGTGTGGCTCACGGGCCCAGTTGCTCCGTAGCATGTGGGATCTTCCCAGACCAGGGCTCGAACCCGTGTCCCCTGCATTGGCAGGCAGATTCTCAACCACTGCGCCACCAGGGAAGCCCCCTTAATTTCAATCTTTTGAGATTTGTTGAGACTAGCATTATGACACAGTATATAGCTAACTTTGGTAATGCCCCACATGGATTCAGGAGTAGTATATATTCTTAAGTTATTGAGTTGTTCTATATTTGCCAATTAGATCATGTTCCTTAATCATTTTGTTCAATTTTTCTATACCTCACAGATATTTCATCTTGTTTTATCAGATGCCTTGACATCTTGAGAATTGTGTGTTTCTCATGTTTGAGGATATTTCTAGCTCCCTTTTTAGTTCTGATAATTAACATTAATGTCTCCAAATTTAGAATTGTTGTGTATTCTTGGTGAGTGAACACTTACTATTTTTAAATGTCCCATTTTATCTCTAATAATGCTTATTGTCTTAAAGTCAATTGTGTCTGATAAATATTGTTAAACAAAGTTTGATTAGTGTCCATGTGTTATATAATTTTCCAACCTTTGACTATCAAATTTTCTTTGTTTTTACACTTGCGGTCTATTTCTTGTAAAAGGAACAAAATTAAAGTCTCCAAAACAACAGAACACCACCAAACTTTTTTGTTCCTGTGCCTCTTGAGTTATGAATATCCTGCAAGGTATGCGTAAGAACAAAAGTAAAGGTACCTATTTATAGATGGAAGTGGTATATAGTATATTTATTTATAGAATTATAGAATATTATTTCTGAGAAATAACAATATGCATTTTATCTTGTGTACTCTAAAACTGCCATCATTATTTTCTTACACAAACACGTCACATTAAATGTTTAGAAATTAGTAAAATAATTCTTTCTTTAGTTTAAATTTGATAAAAAGTTATTTTTAAATAATTCTTTTATGCAGTAGTTTTACAATGGGATTTCTTATCATGGATTCCTCATAACTAAGGTGACTTTAGTTTTCTCTAGCTTCTCCAAAATGATATCCTTGTTACCTAATTAAAATTATTTAATATCTCTCAATTTGTTACATGGCAGTGCCCAATTTCTTTAACATGTGAAAAACGTCTTCCATGATACAGCTGCTTAGAGCTCCTAATTCTTCTTTTTAATTCCTTAATCCTAAATTGCAGTTCTTTGAACAAAGCGTGTGTATCTAAGTGCTTTGAACAATCTAATTCTCGCAGCCAACAGAGCCGTTTTCATGCTCCTCCTAGATGAATTCTGTTCCTTCAACACCCAGAGCCAGTGTAGTTTTGGGGAGGAGCAGTATTTAACACCTCTCTTCCCCATTCTGACAATATGTAAACCCCAAACGCATTGCCACCAAATATCCTGTGCTAGTTTCTATTATTAACATTTATTAAGCTGCAGTTAATTCGCTCATCTGTCCACTAGAAATTATTTTGAGGGCAAGCATTATGTTTTTCATCCTTGTATCTTTAATTTCTAATACCTACATAACAATACAGTTTTTGTAAAGTGGAGGAATTCTTTCTAAGATAAGAAGTCATGTATTAAAGTACTGTGTACCACTAGCAGCACTGGTTTAGGATATGAGTTGACAATCAAATGCATAATTCACATGGGCTTCTCTGAGAATGTGTAAACTACTTGAGATTTAGGAAGTCACTATCTCTAAAAAGTCTTAGCTTTTATATCTAACTAGTCACAGACCCCACGGTGACTGGCATGACTAGTCTTGCAGTCCCTTCACACACGTGTGACTAGCTCTTTGTAGCTGCATCTCATTGACTTGAGTTGCTTGTTACTTGATGACAGGTGAGTGGTCTGGTACATAGTCCTTATTGTGGATATGGTATAAGTAAGTTATTAGCAATTTATATGAGTTTCCAAGGGTCAGAATTCTCAGGCATGCTCAAGGCTAGAGGAAAACTCACAAAGCCACTGTTAATTCTTCTCCTGTATTATACTACTGCAAACCAATTCCTTTGGGTAAGGGAATTAGAGCATTTTGGAGAAAGGAAGATAGAATCTCCTTAAACAAGAAAGGAAAAATTGTCCCCCCTATTACTAATTCCCCAGGGCAAGATTGCTGAATCATGACAGTATGTGCTTTGTTTCATAGAATGACCCAAAAAGAGTGGGTCTTCAGGATCAAATTTCAGGGTCAATTGCCCGTTTCCTAATTCATCTTGTCTAGAGTTACAATCTGGACATAGAAGCAATTAGGACAGAAGTTTAGCATCTTATTAATGTAATTAATGAGGATTGTTAATGCTTAACAAGTAACACCAAATATAAGATCCTAAGTGGCCATATTGCTACAGTTTTCCTTCCATCCTTTCAGAGAATTTCAACTACTGCTCATATTGATAACTATTATTATACATTCAAAAAGGTCACAGGTTCTTGAATGACTTACCAAGATATTAAAGACTAATTACTCACAGAATCTGTCATTTTTCTTTGATCTCAAATACAAGTGTTAATGCTTAAATATCTTGAGATTCTCTAATCTTCAAGTTTATATTTTTCTTTGCATTAAAGAAGATACTTAGAACTCTATTAAATGTGTTTAATAATTTACATACTTATATATAATTTTAGTATTTTTCAGAATTTTAAGTGACATCTATTTTCATCAGATCATAAAGAACTATTTCTCTTTTAAATATAACATTTATTTTTATTTTCAAATTGTATACCTCTCTGAATTTTTGAACACTTTTTTCTCTAAAATATACTGAATCATGAGATTCTATGCATTATAGAGAAGGTGACAGATTTCAAAAGTAAAACTGCTGACCACAATCCCCAAAAGAAGCAAATGAGAATTCCACAACGGCAGGTCATTGGGAACAGCAAACAAGACCACAGTGTATTTTATAGTTTGGCAACATGTAAAACATCACTTGCTGCCTTCAGGGCTTTCCCACTAGGATAGAGCAGCAATGACTTGCTGACAACCACTTCTTGTAAGATCATGGAACTATCTGAGGTTATTTCCAATTGTTTATAGGCATCATTTAAGGGACTGCAGCTGTGGTTTCACTTGCGCTTTCCACCTGTCATACAATAATTGCCTCAGAATTAACACTCTCTAAAAGGAAGCAAAGATTCTTAAGAGATGTATTTGGCCCCAAATTAGCCAGAGATGTATATAAACGTGCTCATTTTCCCATTAAGAAGAGAACCATAGAGGAATGTGCCTCTGCTCTTGGCAGATGGTGATAGAAACTCATCAGTTACTCTCAAGCTGCCTTGCCATAATCCTAGCGAAAAAAATTATCATCTACTAGTTAGATTTATAGCATTTAACTTATGATACCTTTTAAGTAAAGGCCAGAATTATCATCAAGGAAAGATGGATTAACTGTGTTATCCATTATGTAACCAAATGCCAAAGGTGAAACATTGCATTTAGAATTTCAAATGAAATAAAGAAGCTGTAAGATTTAGGTTTCATCTCCCAAAATTATCCAATAAGCTCATTAAGCCTTTTGGGGAGGGTAAAAGTATAAATAGAAAGACAGAGTGGCAATAATTATAGCTTTATACATATACTTAATTGTAATGAAACTCTTAAATCATGCATCATAAAGTAGTATGATTTAAGAATTTCATTCTCATTAAATGTGCACTTTACGTTTTCATCTTAAGTGCGAACATTAAAGCTCAGCTAAATGTTATGATTTAACATGAGAACTAAAATAGATAAAATGAAAAAACGGGCCAAGATCTTGAGGAGAATATTCTCCTTGTTACTACTTCAGTTTCTAAGGCAGAGAGTTGGAAGAACAATATTCCTTAGTTAAAAAAAAATCTGTACATGTATTTTTACTGAAACCTTTTAGAACATTTCCTATGCAAGCAAGTTACTTACCTATCTTACCTATCTTTGTAGATATATTAGCCTATATTTCCAATTTTGTGGTATCTACATTCTATAGTCTAGAACTAAAATGTGAAACAATAATTATCAAATTTATATCATGGCTTTCTTTTGATCATCATTTCTTCACTTTATCTAGTTTTGGCAATTATTTCTTCTTCTACCACATAGAGTTTCCCAAAGCTGAGTACTCCCTGGTTACTCTGTTAATATTCTCCCCTTGGAGATTTTATATGATGAATTAGACTCTCACATTTATAGAGATGATGTAAATTCTGCCATGACATATTCAACAGGTACCCATAATTCTGACAAAGAGGCTGCTCTAGCTTTCCCATTTTCATCAATGGCATTGCAATTCTGTCAGTCTGAAAGTTTGAGGAGGCACAGATTTATCTACTTTGAAACGTAGATCAATTAAATCAGATATTCTTGAATATCTATTGTTCACATGACATTGGTGTATTAAAAGAAATACAGTAGAATCTATCTAAGAATGAGAATAAAAGACTCATAAGAGAACTCAAGAAGTCAGGCTTAGTGAATCTTAATTTTAAGAGGTTTAAATAAATGCCATGGGAAAGGGGATAGCAGATGATTAATTGGGACTCAGAGAATCAAGTGACTCTCTTTAGAGAATACATCATATGAGTTCGGTTATGAAAGTTAAGTAAAATTTCAACCAGAAGGAAAAAAGATTTCAGGTGGAGTGTGATTTCAGCAAAGCCCAGAAGAGTCAAAGCATCAGGGTATGCTGGGAGCAGAATGGGAACGGCCTTACATAATTTATCCTAAGAAAGTAGTCTGTATTAAGTAGTTATGAGGAGCTAAGAAAGGGATGAATATGCTGTGGCCTCTTTTATAATGATACCTTTTGGAAACTGTTATGGAATGAATTCTGTTTCCCCCCAAAAAAACACATTAAATTTCTAATCCCCAGTATCTATAAATGTGACCTTATTTGGAAACAGAGCCTTTGTAGATGATCAAGTTAAGATAAAAGTCATTAGGGTAGACCCAAATCCAGTATGACTGGTGTCCTTTTATAAAGGGGAAATTTAGGCAGAAACAGACACATATTCAGTGCAAGGGGAAGATGATGTGAAGGTACAGAGAGAACACCATCTACCAGCCAAGAAATGCCTGAGGCTACCAGAGACTCCAGGGACAGATTTTCCCTCATAGCCCTCGAAAGGAATCAATCTTGCTGATGCTTTGATTTTGCACTTCTAGCCTCGAGAACTATGAGGCAGTATAAATTTCTGTTGTTTAAGCCACCTGATGTGTGGCTCCTTATTTTCGCATCTTCAGGGAATTAATTATGGATGTAAGGGACTGAAGCTGAAGCCAGAAAGAAACAGGTAAGTAACTGCATTAGTTTAGGAATGAGTGACAATGTCACAAGATTTAGGGTGGAATAGTTGGTTCATGGATGAGAAACATTTTAATAAAGAATATTAGGATTTTCAGTTAAGTTAATTGTATGAGAGGCAAGGGAAAGGAAGAATAAAAATGACTTCTTGGTTTCTAATTTGACCCATTCAGTTCAATGTTGAAAACGTGACAAAGATGAGACACACAGGAAAAAACAGCTTGAACTGGAAGAATGGATGTTGTTTTAGAAATGTTGGAATTTGAAGTTACTCTGAAATATTCAGTTTGTTGTTTTAAAAGAAAACTTGAAAAAAGATCTTGGGTGGACATAGATATTTGGGTTCCATTAACATTTTTTAAAATGTTTTTATATTGAAGTAGAGTTGGCATACAATATTATATGTTACAGGTGTACAATATAATGATTCATAATTTTTAAAGGTTATACTCCATTTATAGTTATTATAAAATATTGGCTGTATTCCCCGTGTTGTACAATATATCCTTGTAGCTTATTTTATACCTAATAGTTTATACCTTTTAATCCCCTACCCCTATATTGCCCCTTCCCCCTTGCCTCTCCCCACTGGTAACCACTAGCTTGTTCTCTGTATCTGTGAATCTGCTTCTTTTTTTGTTATATTTGCTAGTTTGTTGTATTTTTTAGATTCCACATATAATTGATATCATATAATATTTGCCTTTCTTTGTCTGACTTACTTCACTTAACATGATGCCCTCCAAGTCCATCCATGTTGCTGCAAATGGCAAAATTTCATTATTTTTTATGGCTAGGTGGTTTTCCATTGTGTGTGTATATATATGTATGTGTGTGTGTGTGTGTGTGTGTGTATATATATATATCTCACATCTTTATCCGTTTGTCTGTTGATGGACACTTAGGTTGCTTTCATATCTTGGCAATTGTAAATAATGCTGCTATGAACACCGGGGTGTTTTTTTTCCATATATATACCCAGGAGTGGAGTTGCTGGGTCATACAGTAGTTCTATTTTTAGTTTTTTGAGAAACACCATATTGTTTTCCATAGTGGCTGCACCAATTTACATTCCCATCAACAGTGCAAGAGGGTTCCCTTTTCTCCACATTCTTCCCAATATTTGTTATTTGTGTTCTTTTTGATGAGACTATTCTGACAGGTGTGAGGTGATATATCTCATTGTGGCTTTGATTTGTATTTCCCTGATGATTAGCAATGTGTTCCATTAACATTTGAACTAATGAGTTTGAATAATGTGGAGTGGGAGTGAGAATGGCTGAGGCTAGAACTCTAAGGAACAAGAATACTTCAAGGCCAGTTGATAGAGAAGGGTTCTGAGTTGAAGAAACTGAGAAATAGTCAGGCAAATAGAGGATATTCACCAGAGAGGAAAGTGGGAGAAGCCAAAGAAGAAAATGAGTTTTAAGACAGATGGAATGGAAAACATTTTAAATGTTACGTGGAGATGAAGCATTAGAGAAGTATCCATTAAGTTAGTCAAATGGATTGTCATTGTATAACCTGATGATCCTTCTTGGAAAATAATGCACGCATGCTTCGCATATTAATCTAAGAAATAAGAAAAGCAACTCTCTCAGAATAGCAAAGAATGTGTTGTAGCAAACATATACCAAATTCCATAATTCTGAAAAGTAATTTTTAAAACATTTTAACATCTCTGAAATTGCCTTTTACAATCCAAAGCATTTTGTAGACCATGCTGGCCTGGATTCAATTTGCATTCTTCTGGAGATCATCTGAGTCTGCTTATGCCAGTCGTAAGGGGTCCTACCAATCTGAGGCCATTTTAGATTAAATTTTCTCCTTAAGGATTTTTTGTACCACATTGGTGGTTTGAAATAATTGTATGAATACTGGTTTGCAATTCATTTTCTCAGATGTAATTCATTTTTCTCTTTCTTCCTAGACTTCCAAATATCCTTATTGTCACTTTTGGGTTGGTACATTTATAGCTCATTAAATTTGTTCTCTGGGTGTAGCTCTTTGGTGACACAGTTACCCAGCTGTATCAAAATCTTCTATTTTGCAGTGATTACCATCTTGGATCTTATTCCCCTCCCGGATGTTCTGCATCCTGGCCAGCATTTGGTGTTGACAGTGTTTGGGATTTTAGCTATTCTAATAGCTGTGTGGTGGTATATTGTTGTTTTAATTTGCAGTTTGCTTATGACATGCAAGGTGAGCATCTTTCCATACCCTTGCTTGCTATTTATATATCTACTTTGGTGGAATGTCTTTTCAGACATTTGTGCCCATGCAGAAACCTGCACACAAATGTTTATAGTAGCTTTTTTCATGATTGCTAAAATTTTAAGGCAACAAATATGTCCCTCAATGGATGAATGGATAAACAATCTGTGGCATAGCCATACAATGTAATATTTTTCAGCAATAAGAAGAAATGAGCTCTCCAGCCATGAAAAGACATGGAGGGACCTGAAATACATATTGATTGGTGAAAGAAGCCAAACTGAAAAAGGCTACATCCTGTATGATTCCAACTATACAAAATTCTGGAAAAGGCAAAACTATGGAGACAGTAAAAAGATCAGTGGTTGGAGAAAGGGATGAATAGGTGGAGCACAGCAGTTTTTTTTATGGCAGTGAAACTGATCTGAATGATAATGTAAATGATGGATACAGGTCGTTACACATACATCAAAACTCATAGAATGTACAACACAAAGAGTGAACCCTAATGCAAACTACAGACTTCAGCTAATAATAATGTGTCAATATTGATGCGTCAATTGTAGTTTACGTATCACACTAATGCAAGATATTAATAATTAAGTTAATTATGAGAGGGGATGAGGAGGTATATGAGAACTCTCTGTACTGTCTGCTCAATATTCTATAAAATTAAAGCTCCTCTAGAAAATAAAGTCTAATAATTAGAAACAAAACAAAACAACCAGAAGGCCCAAATGTTACTATGATCTGAAGCTGCACATACACATGAGGTCTTTTTCTGTCCCTTTGTTGTTGCCTGGGATGAGACCTAAAATAGAGCCTTTGCACACCAGATACAGCAGGAACTCGGTGTGTGTGTGTCCTTTTGAAAGTCAGCACTTTCTAAGGCAATTTCATTCATTTATCCATTAATGTATCTATTCAGTAACTGTTAATTGGGCACTTCGTTGAGTCTGGTATCTTGGCATCCATTGTGGATACACAGAGATGTGTGTGTGTGTTTGTGTGTGTGTGCACGCGTGCACGCTCATTTGTGTGATACATATATATGTGTACTGCCACCTATCTGTATGCTCTTGTGATAAATATAGATGGATAGGTATATATATATATAAAATGTAAACATCTATCTATCTATGTGATATATAAACTTACATATATGCCTATGGACAACTCAAAAGTGATAGGAAGAGAATACTTAATCATTAGATTTTTGTAAAACTATTATTCCAGTCATTCTTAACAGAGCGCTGCTGGAAGAACTCACTTCTGGGGTATCTCAAATACCCAAAGAGAACATTTCAGGTATAATTAATAGTTAAAACAACTAAGGACAAAGAGATAGAAAAACACATGGACTTTTTCCTGTTCCAGAGACATGGCTTGTCTTTGAAGACCGTGCCCATCTTAAGATGGATTACTTCATTTGGCTTTTCCTGTTGTCTTCAGGGACAGCCAGAATGAAGGGCATTTAAAAACTCAAGCATTGCAAAGTTAAAAAAAAGTAAAGAACAGGGATGTCATGATACCTATTACTGAAAAACAGTAATTAAGTAGGAATTTAATGTTCATTTGAGAAAGTATTTGTGGAATATATCTTCTCAGTTCAGGGAAAGTCATGGGGTGTTTCTGTTTTGTTTTAATATGGTAAGAGAATGTATATAAACTATGTAAGTTGAGAAGACCCTGGATGCTTTTATTTTCTTCCCCTTCAATTTGCTGGAAACCAGTAGACGTCACTGGGAAGAGGGTTCATGCATCAGCATTATCCATGGAAACTTTAAAAATATATCGATACTTGGGCCCTACCCAGACCTACTGAATCAAAATCTTTAGAAGGTATTTAAAATAACCAAAAGGCAAAAAAGAAGTCCTCAGTTTTTGTTTCTGATAAATAACTTAGGATAACAACCATTGTTGTTAACTGACTACTTTATAGACCTTCAACAAGGTGATTCTTTTTTTTTTAAACTTTTTTTTTTTTTTTTTTTAATTTATGGCTATGTTGGGTCTTCGTTTCTGTGCAAGGGCTTTCACTAGTTGTGGCAAGTGGGGGCCACTCTTCATCGCTGTGCGCGGGCCTCTCACTATCGCGGCCTCTCTTGTTGCGGAGCACAGGCTCCAGACACGCAGGCTCAGTAATTGTGGCTCACGGGCCCAGCCGCTCCGCGGAATGTGGGATCCTCCCAGACCAGGGCTCGAACCCGTGTTCCCTGCATTAGCAGGCAGATTCTCAACCACTGCGCCACCAGGGAAGCCCGGTGATTCTTAAATTAGCCAATCACAGAAAATAATATAGAAAGGAAGTAACGAAAGAATAAATGATTTTGGAAAACTTTGAGGAAATAAATTAAGCCACTATTGAGTCTTTGTAACTAGAAGCCAAACAATCATTTATTTTAAAAATGAATATAATGCAGGTCTTTGAGTATAGCTTTCAAATAGTCTATCATTGAGTATATGTGGAAACCTATTTATTCCTTACTGCTTTTTCCCTTTGACTGAACAAGGTTCTGATTTTCTTTCATCCCTCCCAGGTTCACCTTCAGATCCCAACAGGTCTCCTAAGACCTGGCCAGTGCTTGGTACATAAAAAGTGATCAATAAGTATTGTTAGTATTAGTTAATTTTTAACTAGATTAGTCTCAAAAAGGAAAGGAGCCAGGGAAAATGATATGACGAGAAAAATGACACAATCCAGAGCATTTAGTGATTGCATTTTGAATGGAAGTTATAGGAATGTGTGCTAGACGTATATGAGATGCTCAGGAAATACTAATCAATTACTTAAATTAATATTATTAAATGCTTAAATGAATACATAATCTCTTTCATCTGTAGTACCTCTGTATAGGACAGAAACCATTGGAAGAACGTGGCCAAAGCCCGTTTAGATAAGGAAAACTGAGTCAGAATCCGGATTAGAACAAATCTGGTGATGCTCTTTTAAAAAATGTATTTACCTGAGGTCTAAGGAATCAACTGGTAAAATCTTATCTGTGTCTATATTTGTGATTTAGGCATATGCTGCTATGGCTGGTGAAGTGGTAGGCTCAGTAGGAGGAAGTTGATGGACGCCAGCTTGGAGGAGGAGTTCGAGGTGTACTGGAGGAAATTCTTTATAAGGTAGGAAATTCCAAGTAAATAAGCTGAATTCGTTAACTGAGCTGGAATATCACTGTTCTCAGAATGGACTGGAGAATTCTACTTGAGTTCATCCCAACACTGATATCTGTGTTTTCCAAGGAGAAACAGATTAAATTTTAAGAAGTGATTTTACAAATCTCTTCAAGACTTTAATGGTTCCAGAAGTAATGTTGTTAAAACTGACCGAAGTTGGAGTGTGAAGCATCTGGGATAGAGCTAGTCTTTCCACTTTGAAAGAGGCTGCTGTTCCCTTGGGGCGCAGGAATATTAAGTGTCCCCATGGGTTGGGGTGCAGCAATCTGCATTTTGCAGGAGAAGGAAGGTAGTGGCAGAAGGGTAGATTGTAGAAAATGGGACCAGTGAGAGACAGAAGCTTTTTTTTTTTTTTTAACTCTGAAAAAACTTCCAGAAATGTTGTAGAAAATATTGCAGAAGGAAGGGCTTTTACGTGAGCTGGTGAGTGCATAGAAATAGAAAAATTCAAATTTAATAAATACATAGGTGGAGTTTGTACCCACAACCTAGGAAACTTCAGAGCACATAAATAAGAAAATGCATTTTAAATTATTATTTTGATATTTCTTAGTCCACCTTATTTCCGTCATTAATCTCATGATCTCGTGGCACTTACTTTAAAAGTCTGAGTAGTGTTTGAAGCCATACCTTTCTTCTGACTTAGAGTAGGAAGCAAAGATTGACTTAACATCCAATCCACTGCTCTGGAGGATGATGACTGAAATATTCTATATCCCAGATTCTTAAAGCTAGTATTATGCATGTGGATTGGAATCGTGAGTCAGATTTAGAGTCAGTAGGAAACAACTGAGATAGCAGCTGTGTGCACAGAGACTGGATCTACTGTCACATATGATGGTGGATGCATCTGATTTTTATATAGTAACTGATTTTTATATAGCTGGAGTTTCTTGATATTTAGTTGATAAATAGAAGTTTGTAGAAGTTAAGTTCTAAGTGGTAGTAGCTACAGTATTTCTGACTATATTTTCTGCTCAATTTTTTTTTTTTTTTAAAGGTTAGGAGAAGCAGCTGAGATGACAGCTAACCTGACAGCCCTGCTTCTTTCTTTCTTTCTTTCTTTTTGGCTGTGTTGGGTCTCTGTTTCTGTGCAAGGGCTTTCTCTAGTTGCGGCGAGTGGGGGCCACTCTTCATCGCGGTGCGCGGGCCTCTCACTGTCGCGGCCTCTCTTGTTGCGGAGCACAGGCTCCAGACACGCAGGCTCAGTAGTCGTGGTTCACGGGCCTAGTTGCTCCGCGGCATGTGGGATCTTCCCTGACCAGGGCTCGAACCTGTGTCCCCTGCATTGGCAGGCAGACTCTCAACCACTGCGCCACCAGGGTAGCCCCTCAATTTTTAAAAAAATATAAAATTATTCCAAAAATAAAATCTATTAGTTAAAAAAATACTTTCAAAACAAAAAACAGGATCCAGTCAATTATCATCATCTCCACTGCTTCCACCTTAGTCCAGATCATCACTATTTTCCACATTGGAGGCCAGAGTGATCCATTTAAAACATCTCTCCTTTTTTGCAAAATCTTTTATGGATTTTTAACTCAGAGCTGTGTAGACTAAAGTCATCACAGCAACCTACATGACCATATATGATTCCACACCCTATGGTGCTGTATCCCTTTAACTTTTTACATCATCAGCTTATAATCTTCACCCAGCCCACTCAGCTCTGGCCTCATTGACTTGCTTTCTCTTTGTTGAACACATCACCCATCCTCTAACTTCGAAGATTTTTGTACTGTTCCCTTTTCCTCGAATGACCTTTTGTCAGATAGCCTAATAAGACTCACTCCTCGTCTCCTTCAGTTCTTCTCAACTGTCACCTTTTAAATAAGACGTCCTTGATCACCCTGTATAAAATAGCAAATGTTCCTTCCCAGCGCTGTCATTTGTCTTCCCCTGCTGTATTTTTTTCTCCATAGTATTATCATCGGTTATGTCATCTGTCTCACTGTCCAACTGTCTACACTAGAATATGTAGGGAGATGTGTAGGGAAGAAGGGAGGGAGTAAAGGAGGGAAAGACGGAGAAACGAGAAGAAAGAAAATAAAAATGAGAAAACCAAATCTTAGAGGAAACTCAACTAGCTGAAGTTATCACACTAAGTAGGTACAGAACCAAGGCTTAACCACAAGTCAGGTGAAATATGACTAACCTAAGATTCATGTATGAGAGTTTATATATGATTTTGATACTCATATTTATAGTTCCTATCTAATTTCTTTATCGTGATAGCATCTCAGAACATATTCACTTGGTTACATTCATGTTATTCTGTGAGGGGACCTATGTGGATTTGAGAGAAATGTATTCGCTGAGGGCGCTCAGGTAATGTTATATTTAAGTAGAGAAAGAATTTTTTTAAGTAGAGGAAGACTGGAGTTTGGTTAATGCTGATTCGCAGCCAGAGTTGGGTCAAATACAAAGATAGCACTTTGCTTTACCATAGCTGACCGGACAAAAAGTCTCTGTATTTATTTGTCAGGGCTATTTTTAAATGGGTCTGTCTTAAAAGCACATTTCAACAATAGATTGATCCCCTTGGCATTTTAAATCTTTCGGTGAGCAGCTTCAAGTTAGAAATTAAAACATCCCATTATATATCTACCAAATGGAGTTCAGTGATTGCAGCATTTGAGCTTGAATAAAAGTCCTGCAAAGAGTATCTATTTTGTAAATGTCTTTTATAGTAATGTATGAAGCGGTGAGTTAAGATATTAAGACAAAAGAAAGAATGGCATGTGGAGAATCATACAGCCACAAATTTAATCTCATAACAAACGACATCGTTCTTAACAAAGCAGCAAACCTGAGTTTTGAAAGATCAAAAAACTTTATAGCTTAATTTAGGAATATGTTACTTTGTGCATTTCTCGTTTAGAACTAAAATATCTGTGTGCAATTTAAGAAGTTGGCCTCTTCATACCATACTGCAGTGTTATGATTTTCGTTTTGCAATGTTTAATTTCTTTTCTTGGATGGACAAATTATCCTTGTGTACCCTGCAGCCAACTGTAATGATTTCCACTGACTGTAGTAATGAGGGCAGAGCTGATTAACTTTAGGCCTTTCTCTCACTAAAATCAGCAAACAAGTTAACCAGCAAATATATATTTTGTTTTATATATATATATATATATATGTGTATATATATATATATACACACATATATATGTATATGTATGTATAAAACAAGAATATCTTGTCAAACAAGCAAGAATATTCTTATCTTCCCTTACAGCAAAAGTTTAAAAAAAAATACTAACCCCACCAACATGGCAATTGCCAGTTGGCCAGAGGATCAGGTCACTTGCATGTCCTCCCTCAGCACATAGAGGGTATTTGCATACTGGGCTACGTTCTTGTTTTGAAGGACAGATGCTCTGGTGATTCTGATCTCCGGGGGATGCAGAGGTCCTGTCTTGAACAGCTTTACTTTAACCCATTTTAAACAAAGAGTTAAACTAGAATATAGAACTCTTTCAAGGAAAAATGTTATAATTCAGATGTATAAAAGCTAAAATAAACATTATTTTACCCATATACCTAAGACATACCTTTTACCTTAATAGTCTTTGATCATTAGACATTTACCTTGTTTTACTGATGGAGGAATTGTGTCTGACTACATGTACTGTATGGTGGTGGTTATTGCTAAAGAAGAGCACTCTTCTCTAGGTGTTTATTTTTGTCTTTGCAAAAGAATGAAGTGTTTTTTCCAAAGGAGTTTTTAATCAGAATTTGCCTTTATGCCTCTACTGGAAAATGCATGGTGGTTAACTATACGGATCTGAATTTCTAGACTTCTGTGTATTTTGGACTCATTATATTCCTTGCACTATTTTTGGTACCATGGGGACAACAAAGAAGTAAAATAAACATGTCCTACTCTAAAGAAGTTTCCAACCTAGTTGTTGAGCAAAAGACACCTACAATTATGCAGTTACTGTGTTGGGTACCTATAGAGTCTTAGAGATACTCCTTTTAGAATATTCATTACGTTTTAAGATAGTTATTTATTTATTTATTTATTTTTTAAAAAGACATTAAGTTATTTATTTATTTGGCTGATTGGGTCTTTCATTGCTGCGCGGGCTTTTAGCTGCAGCGAGCGGGGGCTGCTCTTCGTGCACAGGCTTCTCATTGCGGTGGCTTCTCTTATTGTGGAGCACTGGCTCTAGGCACACTGACTTCAGTAGTTGCAGCACGTGGGCTCAGCAGCCGTGGCTCACGGGCTCTAGAGCACAGGCTCAGCAGTTGTGGTGCCCGGGCCTTAATTGCTCCGTGGCATGTGAGATCTTCCCGGACCAGGGATCGAATCCGTGTTCCCTGCATTTGCAGGCGGATTTCCAACCACTGCGCCACCAGGGAAGTCCCTAAGGTAGTTATTTACATGAAAATTTACATATTGTAATCCCTAATCAGTGACACAAAATCTAATTTATAGCAGATACTTAATAATAGTTCTTTTATATGAGCAAAAGTTTTTAATTCTATGGTAAGAGGTTTAATTTCTTTCATGCTAGATATACATTTTTATGCAATATTTATTTACTCTTCTTGTAGCTAAATATTGGGTTGGCCAAAAAGTTTGTTTGGTTAGTGAATATGTTGTTCAATAAAATTCTTGGTGAAAATGAAAAATGTGTCTTTTATTTTTACTTAAAGCTGAGCAAACTTTTTGACCAACCCAATATTTGAACCCATTTTAGGTAAAAAGCCAACCAAAGAACTAGAGTCATTCTTTATTCACTCATCTATCCAATCCATTATTAGGTCTTATGGATCCAGCAAAATAAATATCAAATCTACTCACTTCTGTTCTTCTCCACTGTTGTTATCAAATCCACATCACCATTATCTCTTACCTAGACTTCTTCAATTCGATTTTAATGGGTCACCCTCTTTTCAACTTTTGCTTCTCTACTCTCTGCACAGGTAAGAACTAGTGGGATTTCTTTAAAATGTTAATCAAAGAATGCCACTCCCTAGATTAGAACACTGGAATGGCTCCCATACTTTTAAAGTCAAACACCTACATTTTCCTGACTAACAAAACCCTACTCAGGAAATGGAAATAAAAGCAAAAATAAACAAATGGGACTTAATGAAACTTAAAAGCTTTTGCACAGCAAGGGAAACCATAAACAAGATGAAAAACCCGAAGAATGGGAGAAAATATTTGCAAATGAAGCAACTGACAGGATTAATCTCCAAAAAATACAAGCAAGTCATACAGCTCAATATCAAAAAAACAAACAACCCAATCCAAAAATGGGCAGAAGGCCTAAATAGACATTTCTCCAAAGAAGATATACAGATTGCCAATAAACACATGAAAGAATGCTCAATGTCACTAATTATTAGAGAAATGCAAATCAAAACCACAATGAAGTATCACCTCCCACCGGTCAGAATGGCCATCATCAAAAAATCTACAAACAATAAATGCTGGAGAGGGTGTGGAGAAAAGGGAACCCTCTTGTGCTGTTGGTGGGAATGTAAATTATTACAGCCACTACGGAGAACAGTATGGAGGTTCCTTAAAAAACTAAAAATAGAACTACCATACGACCCAGCAATCCCACTACTGGGCATAGACACTGAGAAAACCATAATTCAAAAACAGACATGTACCACAATGTTCATTGCAGCACTATTTACAATAGCCAGGACATGGAAGCAACCTAAGTGTCCATCGACAGATGAATTGGTAAAGAAGATGTGGCACATATATACAATGGAATATTACTCAGCCATAAAAAGAAACGAAATTGAGTTATTTGTAGTGAGGTGGATGGACCTAGAGTCTGTCACACAGAGTGAAGTAAGTGAGAAAGAGAAAAACAAATGCTGTATGCTAACACATATATATGGAATCTTAAAAAAAAAAAAATGGTTCTGAAGAACCTAGGGGCAGGACAGGAATAAAGACACAGAGGTAGAGAATGGACTTGAGGACACGGGGAGGGGGAAGGGTAAGCTGGGACGAAGTGAAAGAGTAGCATTGACATATATGCACTACCACATGTAAAATAGATAGCTAGTGGGAAGCAGCTGCATAGCACAGGGAGATCAGCTCATGCTTTGTGACCACCTAGAGGGGTGGGATAGGGAGGGTGGGAGGGAGGCACAAGAGGGAGGGGATATGGGGATATATGTATATGTATAGCTGATTCACTTTGTTATATAGCAGAAACTAACACACCATTGTAAAGCAATTATACTCCAATAAAGATGTTAAAAAAAAAAACCCTACTCAGTTTGATCCTGCTACACCTCTGACCTCATCTTTGTTTACTCTCATCCTTCCCATTCAGCCCCAGACACATTTCTTTCTTTTTCGAAGGCTCATTCCAGCCATACATTCTTTGATTCAGTTGTTTTCTCTAGAGGATACTTCTCTCTGACTTCGTTATAGCTGGGCTCTTTTTTGTCATTCATGCCTCAATTTAAATGCTACTTTTGTATCCTTTAGAATGTTGATACTGAAATAAATGAAAAAATGCACCATTTTACAGTGGGTTTAATTATTTCACTTACAAGACTTCTGGAAGGAGGACTATTACAAGGCTAGTTACTGAAGAAGTCCAGGGATATCAAGGCACTTGTGCAGTTTCTCTGCTCATTCTCCTTACTTTCTTTTCAAGGTTACAACACCTTCAGCTAATCCAAGCATATACAAGAGTGAATAGAAGTAGATGAATACAATCAATGCCCTTTTAGGCAAGACAGAGTGTCAGGGGAATGGCTATTAGGTCACTTCCTCAGAAAAACAGTTTCTGACAACACAGGATATAGTTGTCATTCAACTGCTTTTTAGCACATCACCCATTTTTATTTTCTGCATACCATTTGTAATCATCTGGTATTTTTCTTTTTTTTCTATCTGCTGTTTGTTTATTACTAGTCACCCTTTATTAAAACATAAGCTGTGGGTGGCTCTTTTGTTCATAGATGAACTTCCAGAATCTAAAATCATGCCTGGCACATAGTAAGTTTTCAATAAATAATTATCCAGTAGATGGAAATAACAGAGTGATAAGGAGAGAATGATACTGATAAATATGGGTGAAAAGATTTCAAATATTACATAAGTAGCATAAACTGCTGATACTTGAAAACATCTCTCAAGATTGGAAAAACTTTAGTCTTTCAAAAATTATAATAACAAAAAACAAAGAAAAATAAACAACAGTAAAATAATACCAAAGTACATCAGCCCTGTAGCGTATTTTTCAATCAGTAAAGCTTCTTATAAGTAGTGTTACATAGTGGTCAGTCTGATTTTCTTACTAAGTCAAATGTCAAATGTATCCAGAATATTAACTCCATGATATCAATTTCAGCTTCTTTTAATAATTTTCATAAAATATGAATGACTTTTCAAGCCTTTCTTTGATTTTCAGCTAAGTTTTGTTGCTAGTGGGAATCGCATGCTTTAAAGAAGAGAGTTATAATGCAACAGCACGTAGCAAAATGTTGATGGGGTCTGTGGCACTTGCTTTATGTTTTGTGCCTTTAAAAAAAAATTCATAGTTACTGCCATCAACAGTGTTGGCACATGGATTTGGTGGCAAGTGCTTAATATTTTATACTGAATATATAAACAGGCTTTTTAAGAAAAGTCCAAATGTTCTTTCCTACTAGAGGCTTTCCCTAAGTTTATGTGTATATTTCCAATGGTTATTTCTTCATAAATAATTTTGTAGTGTGTTGATACAACAACCTGTGTTTCTGTAGCCTAGCTACAAAATCGTTGCTCATGTAGACGATACTAACACATTCCCACAAATTATTTAGCTTGTATTATAGAGAAGGACAAAACCTAAACATACGTGTATTAAAAATTATCTCTGACATCAAAAGTAGGTTTGGGCTTCCCTGGTGGCGCAGTGGTTGAGAATCTGCCTGCTAATGTAGGGGACACAGGTTCGAGCCCTGGTCTGGGAAGATCCCACATGCCGCGGAGCAGCTAGGCCCGTGAGCCACAACTACTGAGCCTGTGCGTCTGGAGCCTGTGCTCTGCAACAAGAGAGGCCACGATAATGAGAGGCCCGCACACCGCGATGAAGAATGGCCCCCGCTTGCCGCAACTAGAGAAAGCCCTCGCACAGAAACGAAGACCCAACACAGCCAAAAATAAATTAATTAATTAATTAATTTAAAAAAAAAAAAAAAAGTAGGTTCAATAGCTGAAGTGCAGCAATTATTACAGCCATAGTGAGTCATGGCATGGCCTGTAGATCTGGTTTCAAAATCAGTGAATGCACATGACCTAGTGAGCAGCCATAACACGTTTACTACAGTCAGAGGATGGAGACTTGTTACAACTGGACTTCTGGAAATCTCTTCCTCTTTCAAGGCTCTTATGTAATAAGTTTTTAAAAATAGGGCTTTTGTTCCATCATCTGTATTTTATTTCCTTCATAAGAAAGATATAATAGATCCAGCAAAAAGAAACTAAGTAGCCTTATAAATCAAAGGTTATGACAACATTGTTTTTACCCAAATTTGGCTTGAATGTCTTTTTAAAGAAATGAATGACAAGAAATGAAGAAGATTCCTCCTCGTTAAAAACACAAGTAGTGCGTGGTAGAAAATAATTGAAGGAAGAGAAGAGAAAATAATGAAGTATTTACGTAATAGGGATAGGAAAGTAAATTATTATTGAAAGAAAAAAATCCTTGATTTTTTGAAGTATTGTTCAAGAGAGTCAATACGGAGAAGCAGTATGGCATGGAAGTTAATAATCAGGGTTAAAATGATCACTTCTTGGCTTAAGACATAAAATCTGTCAAACAGTGATAGTAATAATCCTGTCTCATAGATATTTTGAGGATTTATGTGCAAATACATAAAAACTGCTTTAAAAGAGATTGGGCACCTGGTAAGTGCTCATTAAATGTTAGCTATTAGGATTTGTTAAAATGCCCTGAATGCTTAATTTTAGAGGGGTAGAGTGGTGATCAAGAATGTTGACCCTGGGTTATATATTTTCTGAGAGTATAAAGTCTCCACTTAAATGGATGCATAGGAAATGGTGTTCTAAGGAAAACTCAGGTTTCAAGAATATTGAGAAATAATGCTGAGGCATGACAACATATGGGGTTTGGGGTTCCCTTTATAATCATGTGGGAGTTAGAGAGGCCACAGTGTTTAGATTTTTGTGGGCAGGGGAAGTGTTGAACTGTGTGTCAAAGACAAAGAAGCTCAGAGCCCTGTGATGACGGCAGCACATGGCAGGGACCTGTTCTTTAGGCATTGACCAAGGAAAACATGCACGTTGATCAGCATCATTAATTTCCTCTCCAGTATTCTTTTGGAGAATAATGGCCACTTGAACTTTACAGAATGCATCTGAAGCCAGGAAGAAATGTGCTTTGATTAGAAGTGGAGCCAAACATTTCCCTTGATCCGTAGATGTTTGTCACGGAGACGGACTCTATGACAGTTCAGACACAGAGCAAATAAGCCTAAGGGAATGTAGTCTCTGTTGGAGACCTGTTGTTCTGACCAAGTAAGTCTGTATTCAGTGTCTGGTCAGCACTCTGCTTACTGGCCCTGAAACTTTCCAAGTCTCGGTATCTCCATCCTGAGAGGGAGTTAGTAATAGTATCCTCTTCGTATCATTTTAGGATGATTAAATGAGTTAATGGATGTAAAGCACTTAAAACAGTGATGGAATATTGTAAGCTGTTGATAAATAAAGCATGTTCCAATTTTCTTTTCTTTTCTTTTAAAAAATCAGTGTAAAGCATAACAAATGCAACTCTCAGATGCCACCAGAGAACTGCAAACATATGAAATATAAACTTTTCAGAACAATCAGAAGAGTACTGTGCCAAAAAGAGTACTGTGCTTGCCTTCCAAAGACTTCTGTCTTAATCCTGCCTCCACTTCTAAATTTGACTCTGATTTTGAGCTAGTAACTTGAACTCTTCCAGCTTCAGTCTCCTTATCTGTGAAACATCAATTGCCGTGTATGACTATCTGTTGTACTTCCTAAAGGGCTGTTAGGGCAAAAGAGACTTGTACACTGTTAAAGCTGTATTTATTAAATATACTTGAGTAAATGTAATATCATTATTAGAAATTATTATTAAATTGAAATATTTAATCCTTCTTATCTCTACCTGAGTAGTGGAGATGGTAAGCAAACTACTAGATTAATAAATGTTAACTAATTGAGATGCATAACTGAGTAAAAATTACTGAAGAGTGCTATAAGAAAATTTCCTTTTTTATATATTAAATTTACATGATGCTTTATAATTTTATTTCTACTGAAATTTCATTGATTTTCTGACTATCTTTACAAATGTTTGGGGTTTGTATTGTTGTGAATAGATGATCCCCAAAGAACGAACTATTTAAAGAGAAAATACACAGGATAAATAATGCTCTTCTTGTCTATTTATAATCCTGTTGGTAGCTTCTTGTAAAGGTTTTGTAATATGTCTTACACTATCTGTGAAATGTCAGTGGTAGTGTTTAGAATACTATAACTTTTACTTAATTCTTCCTCTGAGTTCTCTAGGAGAGAGGAATAGAAAATATTCAGGTATTTTTAGGATAAAGGAAATTTTCTTTCTAGGCAGCACTTCTGAATTGGCTATCTGCCTTTTTCATAGGAATTGCCAGAAATCTCGGCAAGAAAAGGATGCCAGTATATTCATTTGAAGAAAATTATTTGGTATATTTTTTTGAGCTGACTTCAATGTAAGTCTTAACTGTAGACATTAATTCTGATTAAAGGAGAAAAGAACAAGAATATTAAAAAGAGTAGACTCTACAAATCACTTTTTTTTTTTTAACATCTTTACTGGAGTATAATTGCTTTACAATACTGTGTTAGTTTCTGCTGTATAACAAAGTGAATCAACTATACATATACAAATCAGCTATACATATACATATATCCCCATATCTCCTCCCTCTTGCATCTCCCTCCCACCCTCCCTATCCCACCCCTCTAGGTGGACACAAAGCACTGAGCTGATCTCCCTGTGCTATGCAGCTGCTTCCCACTAGCTATCTGTTTTACATTTGGTAGTGCATATATGTCAATGCTACTCTTTCACTTCGTCCCAGATTACCCTTCCCCCTCCCCGTGTCCTCAAGTCCATTCTCTACCTCTGCGTCTTTATTCCTGTCTGGCCCCTAGGTTCTTCAGAACCATTTTAATTTTTTTTTTTTTAAGATTCCATATATATGTGTTAGCATACGGTATTTGTTTTTCTCTTTCTCACTTACTTCACTCTGTATGACAGACTCTAGGTCCATCCACCTCACTACAAATAACTCAATTTCGTTTCTTTTTATGGCTGAGTAATATTCCATTGTGTATGTATGCCACATCTTCTTTATCCATTCATCTGTCGATGAACACTTAGGTTGCTTCCATATTGTGGCTATTGTACATAGAGCTGCAGTGAACATTGTGGTACATGACTCTTATTTGAATTATGGTTTTCTCAGGGTATATGCCCAGTAGTAGGATTGCTGGGTCATATGGTAGTTCTATTTTTAGTTTTTTAAGGAACCTCCATACTGTTCTCCATAGTGGCTGTATCAATTTACATTCCCCAAAACAGTGCAAGAGGGTTCTCTTTTCTCCACACCCTCTCCAAAATTTACTGTTTGTAGATTTTGATGATGGCCATTCTGACTGGTGTGAGGTGATACCTCATTGTGGTTTTGATTTGCATTTCTCTAATGATTAGTGATGTTGAGCATTCTTTCATGTGTTTGTTGGCAGTCTGTATATCTTCTTTGGAGAAATGTCTATTTAGGTCTTTGCTCATTTTTGGATTGGGTTGTTTGTTTTTTTGATATTGAGCTGCATGAGCTGCTTGTTTATTTTGGAGATTAATCCTCTGCCAGTTGCTTTGTTGGAAAATCTTTTCTCCCATTCTGAGGGTTGTCTTTTCATCTTGTTTATGGTTTCCCTTGCTATGCAAAAGCTTTTAAGTTTCATTAGGTCCCATTTGTTTTTTGTTTTTTTTTAATTTCCATTTCTCTAGGAGTTGGGTCAAAAAGGATCTTGCTGTGATTTATGTCATAGAGTGTTCTGCCTATGTTTTCCTCTAAGAATTTGATAGTGTCTGGCCTTACATTTAGGTCTTTAATCCATTTTGAGTTTATTTTTGTGTATAGTGTTAGGGAGTGTTCTAATTTCATTCTTTTACATGTAACTGTCCAGTTTTCCCAGCACCACTTATTGAAGAGGCTGTCTTCTCTCCATTGTATATTCTTGCCTCCTTTATCAAAGATAAGGTGACCATATGTGTGTGGGTTTACCTCTGGGCTTTCTATCCTACTCCATTGATCTATAGTTCTGTTTTTGTGCCAGTACCATACTTTCTTGATTACTGTAGCTTTGTAGTATAGCCTGAAGTCAGGGAACCTGATTCCTCCTGTTCCGTTTTTCTTTCTCAAGATTGCTTTGGCTATTCGGGGTCTTTTGTGTTTCCATACAAATGGTGAAATTTTTTGTTCTAGTTCTGTGAAAAATGCCATTGGTAGTTTGATAGGGATTGCATTGAATCTGTAGATTGCTTTAGGTAGTATAGTCGTTTTCACAATATTGATTCTTCCAATCCAAGAACATGGTATGTCTCTCCATCTATTTGTATCATCTTTAATTTCCTTCATCTGTGTCTTATAGTTTTCTGCATACAGGTCTTTTGTCTCCTTAGGTAGGTTTATTCCTAGGTATTTTATTCTTTTTGTTGCAGTGGTAAATGGGAGTGTGTCCTTAATTTCTCTTTCAGATTTTTTATCATTAGTGTATAGGAATGCAAGAGACTTCTGTGCATTAATTTTGTATCCTGCTGCTTTACCAAATTCATTGATTAGCTCCAGTAGTTTTCTGGTAACATCTTTAGGATTCTGTATGTATAGTATCATGTCACCTACAAACAGTGACAGTTTTACTTCTTCTCTTCCAATTTGGATTCCTTTAATCCTTTTTCTTCTCAGATTGCTGTGGCTAAAACTTCCAAAACTATGTTGAATAATAATGGCGAGAGTGGACATCCTTGTCTTGTTCCTGATCTTAGTGGAAATGGTTTCAGTTTTTCACCATCGAAAACGATGTTGCCTGTGGGTTTGTCATATCTGGTCTTTATTATGGTGAAATAAGTTCCCTCTGTGCCTGCTTTCTGGAGGGTTTTTGTCATAAATGTGTGTTGAATTTTGTCAAAAGCTTTTCTGCATCTATTGAGATAATCATATGGTTTTTCTCCTTCAGTTTGTTAATATGGTGTATCACCTTGATTGATTTGTGTATATTGAAGAATCCTTGCATTCCTGGGATAAACCCCACTTGATGATGGTGTATGATCCTTTCAATGTGCTGTTGGATTCTGTTTGCTAGTATTTTGCTGAGGATTTTTGCATCTAAGTTCATCAGTGATATTGGCCTGTAATTTTCTAATTTTGTGACATCTTTGTCTGGTTTTGGTATCAGGGTGATGGTGGCCTCATAGAATGAGTTTGGGAGTGTCCTCCCTCTGCTATATTTTGGAAGAGTTTGAGAAGAATAGGTGTTAGCTCTCCTCTAAATGTTTGATAGAATTCGCCTGTGAAGCCATCTGGTCCTGGGCTTTTGTTTGTTGGAAGATTTTTAATCACAGTTTCAATTTCAGTGCTTGTAATTGGTCTGTTTATATTTTCTATTTCTTCCTGGTTCAGTCTTGGAAGGTTGTGCTTTTCTAAGAATTTGTGCATTTCTTCCAGGTTGTCCATTTTATTGGCATGTAGTTGCTTGTAGTAATCTCTCATGATCCTTTGTATTCCTGCAGGGTCAGTTGATACTTCTCCTTTTTCATTTCTAATTCTATTGATTTGAGTCTTCTCCCTTTTTTTTTTGATGAGTCTGGCTAATGGTTTATCAATTCTGTTTATCTTCTCAAAGAATCAGCTTTTAGTTTTATTGATCTTTGCTATTGTATCCCTCATTTATTTTTCATTTATTTCTGATCTGATCTTTATGATTTCTTTCCTTCTGCTAACTTTAGGTTTCTTTTGTTCTTCTTTCTCTAATTGCTTTAGGTGTAAGGTTATGTTGTTTATTTGAGATGTTTCTTGAGGTAGGATTGTATTGCTATAAAATTCCCTCTTAGAACTGCTTTTGCTGCATCCCATAGGTTTTCGGTTGTTGTGTTTTCACTGTCATTTGTTTCTAGGTAATTCTGGATTTCCTCTTTGATTTCTGCAGTGATCTGTTGGTTATTTAGTAGTGTATTGTTTAGCCTCCATGTGTTTGTATTTTTTACAGATTTTTCCTGTAATTGATATCGAGTCTCATAGCGTTATGGTCGGAAGAGATACTTGATATGATTTCTATTTTCTTAAATTTACTGAGGCTCGATTTGTGACCCAAGATATGATCTGTCCTGGAGAATGTCCCATGAGCACTTGAGAAGAAAGTGTATTCTGTTGTTTTTGGATGGAATGTCCTATAAATATAAATTAAGTCCATCTTGTTTAATATATCATTTAAAGCTTGTGTTTCCTTATTTATTTTCATTTTGGATGATCTGTTCACTGGTGAAAGTGGGGTGTTAAAGTCCCCTACTATGATTGTGTTACTGTCGATTTCCCCTTTTATGGCTGTTAGCATTTGCCTCATGTATTAAGGTGCTCCTGTTTTGGGTGCATAAATATTTACAATTGTTATATCTTCTTCTTGGATTGATCCCTTGATCATTATGTAGTTTCCTTTTTTGTCTCTTGGAATAGTCTTTATTTTAAAGTCTATTTTGTCTGATGAGAATTGCTACTCCAGCTTTCTTTAGATTTCCATTTGCATGGAATGTCTTTTTCCATCCCCTCACTTTCATTCTGTATGTGTCCCTAGGTCTGAAGTGGGTCTCTTGTAGGCAGCATATATATGGGTCTTGTTTTTGTATCTATTCAGCCAGTCTATGTCTTTTGGTTGGAGCATTTACTCCATTTACATTTAAGGTAGTTATCAATATGTATGTTCCTATTACCCTTTTCTTAATTGTTTTGGGTTTGTTATTGTAGGTCTTTTCCTTGTCTTGTGTTTCCTGCCTAGAGAAGTTCCTTTAGCATTTGTTGTAAAGCTGGTTTGGTGGTGCTGAATTCTCTTAGCTTTTGCTTGTCTGTAAAGGTTTTAATTTCTCTGTCGAATCTGAATGAGATCCTTGCTGGGTAGAGTAATGTTGATTGTAGGTTTTTCCCTTCTGGCTTGCAGAGTTTCTGCTGAAAGATCAGCTGTTAAACTTATGGGGATTCCCCTGTATGTTATTTTTTGCTTTTCCCTGCTGCTTTTAATATTTTTTCTTTGTATTGAATTTTTGATAGTTTGATTAATATGTGTCTTGGCATGTTTCTCCTTGAATTTATCCTGTATGGGACTCTCTGCGCTTCCTGTACTTGACTGACTATTTGCTTTCCCAGATTAGGGAAGTTTTCAACTATAATGTCTTCAAATATTTTCCCAGCCCCATTTTTTTCTCTTCTTCTTCTTCTGGGACCCATATAATTCGAATGTTGATACATTTAATGTTGTCCCAGAGGTCTCTGAGACTGTCCTCAATTCTTTTCATTCCTTTTTTGCACAATGTTCTTAGGTAGAGTCATGGTAGCTCACAGATCAGCTATACACACCACTGCAAAAAATGTAGAGGAAGCAAACAATATCTTCATAGAGGTGAATTACAAAAAAATTGGATCAAGAGAAAAATTATGATAAATAAGAGTAGAGGTGACAATAATTTTTTAAATATATCTGGGAGACATAATTACCTCTGTGGCTCATTATTCTCCCTCACAGGTTCTCACCCTGCTGAGGAGTAAAGAAACTTCCATTTGTCCAAATCTCTTCTGTTTTAAATGGTTTCATTTCACTTTCCATATTCAATGTACTCTAAAATTAACCACAGAGGGTTAATGACTTCACTTTAAGTAAAAACTCTGCACATTTAGAGTTTGGCTCAAGGTTTCTGAAGAGTGTTTCTTCCTGGGTTCTTGTAGTGGGGGAGGGGTGCCTTGAACCAATTGATGCTATTATGCTGTTCATAGTCTTCTGCAGTGATTGTGTAGCTTGTCTGCCTGATAATTGCATATCCTGCTGGCAACTGATGCTAAAACCTGTAGCTGGTGACTGTTGGATCCTTTCTCTCTTGCCTGTGTTTTAACTCCTTGAACATTGTTGGCATAATTATTTTAAAATCTGGTTCTGGAAAGTCTAATATTTGGGTTCCCAATGGATAGGGTGGCCAGATAAAACACAGAATGCCTAGCTGAATTTGAATTTCAGATAAACATTAAATGGAATTTTCAGTCAACAGTGAATAATTTTTGGGTATAAGTATGTCCCAAATATTGCATGGGATATTCACTGTTTATCTGAAATTCAAATATAGCAGGATGTCTTCTATTGCTATAAATGATCCCTTTACCCCTGAGTTTATATTTATGTCTCTTTATCCTTTTGATTTGTATTATTGTATTACATTGTCTCCTCTCCTCAGGTATATTGCTTTTTTTTGTTTGTTTGTTTTAACACTGTGTGCTACACATTGTATCAACAAAATTGTTTGTAGAAATAGCATGGTCTTAGATGAAGTTATCCTCTCTCAAAATACTATCTTTTTGTTTCTGCCAGGCACTTTGAGATGCTAACAATCCAGGATCAACTTAATCAAATTTCAAGGATTGAGTAGATTTAAATCTGAGCCTCAGTTCTTGTGAGTTCCATCTTCTTATTGATCATACTTACCTCAAATCAAGATGAGTTCACCAGATTACCATCTCAGAACTCCAGTTTCTGCCCCCAGCATAGCAGGACTGTTAAAAGTGTTTTTCAGCCTCTCAGCTTCTGTGCTACTTCCTCTTGAGTCAGAAAATACTTATAAGAAGCCCTACACTTGCTTCCACATAGGGTTTCATCCTCCCATAGATCCTGACTGGTTATTCTTCACAATCTTATTATTTCTTTTGTGCCTTCAAGTAGGTGTTTGTGTCTAGGTTTTTAAATTGTTCTCAGCAGGAGGTTTAGTGTAAATCATAGTCTTTCTTTACTGAAACAAAATCTGATTGTTATTAATAAATGCCTCTTAAGGATGAGAGGCAAAATTGTATGAAAGTAAAGGGGAATATAAACAAAAGTGGTGTTCCTTTCTTGACCATCCTAAAATACATCATGTAAGAGATGGTGTCTGATTTAGTACCACATGTTCCCCTCTTATCCAATCTTGAAAGGGCAGTGGAGAATATCAGACAAATCCTGTTCATATACAGGTTTCAGACTTTGGAGGCACCCATTATAGAAATTTTCAAAAGATTTTGTTTATTAAAATCCTTTCATAATTCCTGAACCATTAACTTGGGATGTTTTAAATATCTCCAGAAAGGGCAGTGCATTTGTTATTCTTTCAGCTGGTTTGTTAATGAGGAGGCAGTGTTTATAAGGATTTTGGTTAATTCTCTTGAACCTGGTTGAGTGAATTTTTTTTGTTACAATAGTAATTGGTTGTATCTACTCTACAAATGGTTGTTTTATATCTCTTATGAATTGTCAGTTATACTTTCATTAATATGCTGTGAGCATAAGATTTTGTTTTTATATATCATGTTGTTTTTTAGCTTTTTGTAAAGGTTTTCTATATAATGACTAATACTCAGAAATTTTAGTTGCATGGAAGGGAATAGAGCAACTTTTAAATCCAAATCTTACTTAAAGATAGTGAGTGTCTTGAAACAATCTAAGCATGTTTATACTCATCTTAAATATGAACCTGAAATTTAGAAATGCTTCTATTCTTAAAAATAATTTATCCATGAATTGAAGCAATGCTATGTGTCCATGTATCAAAATAAAGCAATGAAAAACACATAAAGCTATGCCTCATTAATCTTACAAAAGCATTGCCAAGTATCTTTCATCAAAATTCAGAAATTTCCTCTCAAACCAATAATTTAATTGAAATGTTTACTATATAAAACTCAGATCACCATCTTCAAAGAGAACAAAGTATTAATATTTGAGTGTTAATATTTAATATTCCATTAAAAATATGAACAGATTATATTATCATTTGAAAGCAGTATAATAGTTGCATGCAAAGGAAAAAGCACCGAGGTTTGAATGCACAATTCATATTGTAGCTTCTAGCTAACGATAAAGATAGTAACCTTAAAGAAGCAGAAAATTCCAGAAATAAACACAATAAAAATAATAACCATCAAAATGCCTATCATACCCTAAGCATTGGGATAAGAAATAATACCATTTAATACCAAATAATACCACTGTCTGACAGAAGGTATGTTTCTGGTAATAAGTTTTAGATGCTGAGTGCAAGATCATTATTTATCAAAAAATAGATTTGTTTTTCAAGCTCCATTGGTAGAAATGACTAAACTTTTAGTTAGGAAGATACAAGAAGTCATGTCTCATAAGTTAAATGATCTTCAAACACAAGTAAATAAGAGGGGATCAGTTGAAGCCTAAACATCCCAGATCCTGTTAGCCTCATCCCCACCGTAAATTTCCATTTCCTAAAATATCCAGTGTTAGGGTAGTGATTTTTAAAAGGAAATTTTGCAGTCAGATTTCTTGGGTTCTAACAGTGATTCTACCTGTTACTGAATGTGTGTACTTGGGCCAGTTACTTGATATCTCAGGACCCCAGTTATCCCATATATTAAATGGAATGGTTTTGAGGATTGAAAGGCACATTAAATGTAAAGAATTGAAAAGAATGGCTGGCATATAATTAGATTTAACTGCTAGGATTACTTATAATAACTGTTATTAATTGAATATCTATAAAACTCTTAACCATTAAATTAGTATGGAATTCAGTCTTTTTCTAAGATTTCATTCCAGATATAATCCTGAGGGACTCCAGGGTAACTTATACTTGTCATTGAATCAGTCCTTCCCCTGTTCACCTGAGATAACCTGCCAGGGAATCACATGTCCTGATTAGTCTGGTTTCATATCCCTTCATCATTCTGGCCTCATTCTCAGGGCAGACCAGGAAAGCCGTTACCCCTGCAAGCCCATCATGGTTTCCTCATCATGGCCACTTCTTTGTGCTTATTTGTGCAGATCAAGATTTCCCCTTTTGCTATGAGGAATTATGCTCTTTTCAGTATAACGTTCAGTGAGGGTCACAGAGGTGTACCTTGTGATATAGCTTTTTATAATTAACCTTCCTCAAGTCCTCACTGTGACACTAATACTCAGATGGGCACTTTTCTTCTTTTTTGTTTGGGGGACAGGGAGCTCTTTCTGCATTAGCTGCATGCTGATCAGAGAATCAACACTTGATTTCTATATCCTAGGCTCTAAAGGTGAAATTGATTACCTGTGGAGAACCATTTTCCATATGGTGACTTTTCCCTTGGGAACTACTGTTACTCATCATTCCTTTCTATATCTGACTGAGAATGTGTCAGACAAGTTTAAGTAAGGACGTGTTTGAATATCAATTTATTTTACTCTACAGTTAGTGCTCTAATGGGGGAAAAATGATATCCCATCTTGTAGGCTCCAAGTCCCAAATCCCAGTGGTTGTATTTGGGGAGGGAAGGCTGCTGAAGGAGGGCAATTAACTCTTCCTGCTTAAGTACCAGGTTCTTGACAAGCCAAACTGCCTTGTTAAATAAGTACATGCATGGTATATTGCATTTTATACATTTGAGCATTAACACATTTTAATATAGAAGTAATTACTTAAACATTTAGGATATGATGTATATGTTTTCAAGTTTTACAACAAACCTGCATCCTGGCTTAAGAATCTCTTATGAGGTTATATTCTGCTTGTTTTTGGCTATGATATATAACTTTACCATGGAGAAATTTTGGAGGTTTTTGTGAGTACAGTTAGTAAGTGATTTTGATTCTTTATGCAATTTTACTACATTTCACAGTACAACTAAAACTTCAGTCCTACTTTTAGTCTTAAAGTTCACATGTTAGAAACATGATTCGCAGAATCACAATGGGTAAGTTATCACATTAATACCGTATAACTAGAATATTATAGGTTTTTTTTCAGTTTTCATTTTATCTTAAAATACAGTTTCCATCTTTTGATATAAGCAATTATTATCCAGAAAGAAGAGTTTAAACTGGACTTAAGAAATGATATAGAAAAAAGTACATCTGGGCTTGTGATACTAAGAAATTAAATTATTCCATAAGGTCCAATTCTTCTGTTATTAGAAAAGAGTCATTAATGTCTATAAACATCTGATGGGGGAAAGGACTTTAAAAGGAGCCCATAGATTAATCAGCATGCATTATTTTATTGAGAGCAGTGTGTAAGTGCAATTAGCACTTGAATAAAATGTGAATCAAAATTGGAAAAAAGACTCACTTAAAAATTAACTATATTTACTACAAGGAAATTCAAATCTTTATTCCTTATTTACTTTTATTTACTAACTGTGGTGAGAAGTGACTACTAGTAGTATATTTTCAGATACATTATTACAGCTTTAAATAGAAATGTATATATTTTAATTCCTTTTATTTTGTACAGATGGACTACATTTAACTTTAAAATGGATGCTATGAATGTAAGAAAGGTATAAGAAATAGCAGGTGTTTTGATGAATCTCAGTACTAGTTAGAAAAAATGAAAAGCAGAACATTACCTGGTTTTTTCAAGTGTGTAATATATGTATGTGTATGTATGATGCATATATGTCGACAGATTGATTGACAGACAGGCAGATACTTTTTTTTGAGTCCTGTTGGGCTCTGAAACTAAGAGTTGTTGTTCTTATAGTCTCCTCTAATGTTTATACTGTAATCTATGAAAAGTACCTTTTTACAAGATCCTATTGATTTTAATTTAAATTTGTTGAATTTTTTACAAGCAAATTATTTATAATTTATATTCATTCATGAATTCTTTCAAAATAATTTACTGCATGCCTGTACATAGTAGGTACTCTATTATCTATTACTACTACTAAAATAATAATATAGCATGCTCAGGAGCTCAGAATCCTTGGGTGATTTTATATATATACATATATATATGTGTGTGTGTGTGTGTATACATATATACACACACACACACATATATATATGTCCAAATAAAAATATATACAAAGAGCTATGGTTAAAAAGTCCAGAGAGCCACTAGCTGAAGCCAGGAAGTAAGGTTTAAACTATTTGCTCCTTGGGCTGAGCTTTGAATTATGGAAAACCCACTTTACATACAAATATATCCTGGTTTGGTAATAGTTTTTGTTACAGAAAAATTGCATACGCACTATTTTTTTAAACTATCTTCAGTAAGACTAACTAACCAGAGACATCATGAGAAAGCCTCTATTTTTATATTTCCTTTGTGTGTATTTTGCTCAAAATTGTTGAAGCAAATGACATCACTAAGCCAAATCTGCAAGTTAGAACTGGTAATGTCAAGACTTCTGGGGTACAAGCAAGGCAAAACAATCCATCATTTTTAATGCTCTCTGAAGACAGATTACATAGTAATCAATAGTGATAGTTCCTCAGAAGAATGATGCAATGGGGAAACTCTTTACACTTTCATTGGCCCACGTAGCAGAACTACATTTTCATTATTTCACATAAACGGCTGACATGACATCCAGGAATAAAGACCGCCCAGTCATCAGCAAAGGGCCTCATAAAGCTGAACCAACAGAATACTAACTACATAGAAATCTGCTCGTGAACAATAATGACTCATTTTAAAATAGGAGCTGATTGCTTCTGACATAGTGGGGAGTTCAGGTCTTGTATCATTATTGTTTTATTCCACTAAGCTCTCATTACATCATCAGAAAAGAAAGTCAATACTGACTTTACCAATAAGGTTCAAGAAAAATATCAAGAATAATATACCTATCAGTCCTCATCTTAAACAGAATTGCTGAATGTAGTAGGATATAAAAATGACTAAGAGGCAACAGGAGTCAAAGTCAAATCAGTCCCTAATTCTTTCTTAAATGACTTTACTTGGACAGGAATAAACACCTCTGCTGAGTATTTATCATATGTTCTCTTCCCAGGATCTTTTCTTTTTCTTGGTCTTTTCTCTTTATTACTTTTCATATCATCAGACCCCAGAAACTGCTAGGAAATGATGGGCAACGTCAGGATTCAAGTGCTGTGATCCATAATAGTCATTTGGGAGGAATCTACATAGTCCCTATTTCTTGCCTCAAAGTTTACAAAGAGTTAAAAAAAACAAAAGGTTAAGAATAGAAAGAGAGACAGTCTGTAAAGACATTTAACAGTTTTAGCAGAACATGAAGTTACCTTAAAAACAAGTAGTGATAATTGGTTAATTAGAAGTAGAAGATTGACTAGGTATTAAGCGATTTCTAGGAATAAAGCAGAACATAAAGGAATAAAAGCTGAGCTATAAAGATAATTCTCCTTTTTAATGTATCCAGTTCAAAAAATACTGGTGATCTTTTAGATTTTAAGAAATACTGCCATGTAGAAAATAGTCGAAGCAATTAAAAGAGGATCATTACAGAGCAGCATGAATAGTTTGCTTTATTCACTGGTGATCCACCAATTTAAAAAATGCTGAATAGAAAAGATTTAAGTGTTTACATTCTCTAAGCTGATATTTTAATAGCTCAAAATTCTATTTATTTAAATAGGTGCAGTAATCAGCGTTAAGGGGATGAGGTGATTCATGATTTTTGAGGGGTTTTATCTCTTTACAAAGAAGAATCCCTCTACATGTCCTAAAGTTTTAATTATTCGTTCATTGTTAATTTTTAATTTCTAACTTGGGTAAAGTCAAATTAACTCTTTTTGGTGTATATTATGTGTTTTGACAAATGCATAGAGTCATGTTAGCTGCACCATAATCAAGATACAGAGGAGTGCCATCATTCCAAAGAGACTCCATCGTATTGTCTGTCCCTTTGTAGCCAAACCATCCTCCCCCCACTTAAACCTTCTCAACTGCTGAAACGTTCTCTGTCCTTATGATTTTGCCTTTGCTGTGTTATATAAATGTAATCATATAGTATATAAGCTTTTGAATTTGGATTCTTTCACTTTGAATAATGAATTTGAGATTTACCTATGTTCCTGTTATGTCCCTTTTATTACTGAGTAGTGTTCCATTGTATATATATATCAGTGGTTTGGTTCTTCATTTTCCTATTGGGAAACATATGGACTGTTTCTAGTTTTTTGCAATTTTCAATAAAGCTGCTGGAACATTCACATGTAGGTTTCCATGGTGAGAAGGTACAAGCATAGGCTCTCACTCAACCCATGTTGGTTTACTTACTGCTGCTGAAAAATATTTAACAGGCTAGCAACAGAGTGTAAAGCTGATCCCTTTTATGTCACCATCTCTTGAAGGCATCAATCAACCACCTGACTACATTAGATTATCTGTCCTTAGTGATGTAGGAATCCATCTTCGGTGCAGTCTACATGTATTCTGGGTATGGATTTGTCTTTTTGCTCTATGGTGCCTTAGCCAGTAATATTATCTGAGAGTTTACCAAGTTTTTGATCTACTATCATGGAATCTCACATAACATTTCACTGGACCAAGAGACATACTCTACATAAAAGGAGATGCAGCGATAAGGATATGACCATGAAATTAACTGGGCCTATTCTGCGCCGCAGCACTCAGAAACTGCCAGTCTGGAGAGGATAATGAAATGATGGCCTCATGAGATACCAACTTGGTGATGAAACTCTGCAGTGTTGGAGTGTCATCCTGCATAATAAGTTTATACTCTAAATGAACAATCATTGTTTTGTTCTGTTTATTTTACATGGTCTGTGGACTTAGGGATAGAATACTTGGATATGAGAATTTAAAGGAGTAAGTGGGAAGGGCCCAACTTAATGTCACTCCCAGAAGCTTACTTGGATAAATTTGTGTTACTCTGGACTCTGCAGATTTAAAGGGCTTCCAGAGGGAAAATGCTTTTAGTAGATGACAGAGAAAAAGTCTCATTACGTTTCAAGCTCTGTCTGTCCGTTTACTTAGTTCATTGTTAACCTAGAGAATAACCAGCAAGAAAGAAATTTGACGTGATCACCAGGATGTTGTAGGGCTGCTGCTAACCAATGCAGAAATGTATGTTTGGTACCCAGTTATCCAGTGGGGCCTCCCTTGGTACTTCCTTGCTCTGCTTTTACAGTAGAAGGACATTACAGTAAGAAGCACAGCATGATAATGGCATAATGACCAGGGCTTAGACCTCTCAGCAGTGAGCGCCAGGGAGAATCCCACAAGACCAGCAGAGATGCTGGTTGAGAGTTTGGAAAATCTAAATGCATTGTAGAGGAGGGAGGTGATGAGTATTAGTTGTGGTGGTCTTAGAACCAGCTGCAGTGGTGGGAGTTGTGCTGCGTGTCACTAAGTGGCCTCCTGTCAGTTTTTCCTGAAAGAGACCCACCAAAAGGCTGCAGGGGATGGAGGTGCCGCAAGAGTTACCTTGCTCATCTGAACTGCTCATCTAGGGACTGCTGTACAAGGCAGATACAGACAGGTCTTTCATATTTATTTTATCCTTCTACTTTGATCTCTGATTGATCCCTGATTTCTGAATTAGTTATAATGAGGGTTAGGGAATGAGGGTGTTGATATTCACCTGAGACAGTGTTTTCTGAAAGAGAGGATTTCAGAAGAGTTTTGGAGCTTCCAGGTCTTCTAGTTACTTCCAAGTGTCATCTTTCTGAATTTTGAGATTGTATTTTTTCCTCTATAAGTGACCTATGCATGTACAAGATCTGGTGACGTTATAATTCTGTTGCCATTATAACTCAGCAACTTTAAACCAAAATCTTGATTTTCCTCAAGGTACAATTACTGATATAGTCTTGGCTACAGATGAAGATACAGTCTTGCAGAATGGTCACAGAAAGATTTCCAGAGAGTGTGTGTGTGTGTGTGTGTGTGTGTGTGTGTGTGTGTGTGTGTGTTTTAATAACTTAAGGAAATAATGTAGAGATTGAACTTGTTTTTCTCTACCTTTCTGATGCCAACTCAGTACACAGTTTTATAGCTAGTCAATCCCTAATGCCCTGTGCTCAGTGAATGCATGACCTCAGATGAGCTAAGGCAAAAAAAGGTATCTTTCACATACTTTCCCATTCTGTAATATGAATGTCACTACCATTTGCCTCATCTCAGATAACCGTTTCCAGGTGTATGACACTTCAGTGAAGTTTTGTGATAATAATTTCTGTAAGAGTTGGTGTAGTTTGATTAAAAACATTAGAAATCAGCCTTAGCTCTTTAAGAAAATTGGTCTGAAAAGATCCTAAATAGATTACAAGATTGTAGGAACAGTTTACCAAGGTTTTATGAGGGGCACAAATAGCATACTTCTGTGATTTCTGAACCAGACGTTTATGGTTATCTCTAGAAAACTGGCAGCAATGAACCTTCTCCTACAAAATTCTGTCCTTCTTGTTTTTTGTTATCAATTAAAATTCCTAATGGGAACAGCAGTGTTACACTGGCTTCTGCGGGCAGTTAGAATTTATAGAACCTAGGGGACTTTTAATTTTTTAAATGAGGTGCCTTAAGCATTTTTGTAGGTCATGTATCGAGTGGAGGAAAAGATTTGATGTTATACATAACAGAGGAGTTAACTAAAATGGTAGGTTCAGTTCATGTGTAATACATCCTGCAACTAGGATCATACCCTTTATTTGTAAGACATATTGCAGTTTAATATCTCCACCTCCTAAGTGCTACAAAATACATTTTCTTTAATCCACTTTGTTTATTTAACGGTACAGGATTTTGGACTTTTAAAAACTGAGTTAACCAATTTTTAGTTACCTAATTATTTAAAAACATGAAGCAATGAGTGTGTTAATAGAGTTAATGCACATTGCTGGTCATGTTGATGTTGCACATAAAAATTTTTAGATTTTTATTCCGTGACCCTTAGCTCAGTGATGTTTACTTCTTTGTTGATGCGTTATTTTGAGTTCAACCATTGATTCTCCATGTTAATCCTGAGCAAATTACTTTACTCTCTAAACATAGATATTCACATCTGGATAATATGGAGAACAATGGCTTTGGCTCACAAAGTTTGAAGGAATGAATCGATAACGAGTTTTGAATCAGGATGGTACATTTATTAACTGAATGTGCATTAGTGAATTAAGTTCTTTGAGCCACATATCCCTTATTTATATACTGAAAATCTTAATAGTGGTTAAAATGAAATAATGTTTCAAGTAAAATGCTTAGATTAACACAGTGTCTGTTACAGTAATTTGTTGCTGTAATTGTTATCATTACTCTGCAAGAATCTATTTGGTTGAGCAAATCCAGATTCTACTTTTTCTTGTAGTGAGCAAAGTTGTCAAAACGGTAAAAATCAAAGTGGGAATTTATCATTTTAAGTCAAATTTTCAAAACAGGTGTTTCCTCAAATATGTGTTGTAAACATTAAAGTTATCATTAATTTAATTGGATTTCCAGAAATTGATAACGCGAATCTAATCATTGTTGTGGGCAGTCATTTATAATTCATCAGCATTCACTTAAAGAGAGACCTGATCTCTTCCCATTTAGCTGGCTATTTAAGTCCGTGTCCTCAAAAGGATCTGAAGAGCCAATGCCTTCCCATAGGAAAATAGTAGTGATAGCGATAATAATAGTGACAAAATAAAAATAAATGTCAATTCTACCGTGCCTGGCCTCAATTAGTTCTTACGAGACATTGCATAAAGAACATAATTAAATAATAGTTTAAATCCTATAAAAGTATAATTAGGCTTAAATATAAAACCAAGTGTTTTCCAGCATTAATTGCCCTATGTGTTTTTTAAAGCTTAATATCCCCTTTGAATGAGACCACAGCTATGACATTTCACAACTTTTGAGCCAGAGATGTACAATTAATGCAAATTAAATTTCTCTTCCACTTTATGTTGAATATTTTCTTCTCATTTGCCATGACTTTCCCTTATTTGTATCCTTAGGCTCTTTGTGTTTCAGAATGAGAACAATAAAAGTATAGATTTGCATATACTCTCTTTGATCTTTGTAAGATTAACCATAATCCTAAACATTGCTTCTGCTGTGAAAAAAAAAAGACTAAAAGTCTTAGGTAATGGAGTCAGAGAAGCCACTCAGAAAACTGCATATAAAAATTATATTAGATAATAATATTTGCCTCAAAATTGAACTCGGAAAATAAGAGAAGAAAGGATCAAGTGTGAGAAAGAAAACAAGATGCAAATTTTGTATGGTTTTTGTATAAAGATGACAGTGATGATTTATTAGTAGATTTATTGTTTTTTGCCAAGTATACCAAACTATACTCCTGAAAGTAGTAAATTAGCATTTTGTCTCATCTCCCTTGGTTCCTCCTTAGTGTAGTGACCTTGAATGGTGTTGAAACCAGGTATTTGGCTCTGTTGGACCCTGACTTCAAAGATATAAATTATTCTTAAAGGTGTCTGTAACCCTATACTCCCATATTCTAATTTATGCTGCAAAATATACCCCCAAAACTGTGTAAAATGCAATGTTTCAGAAATTATTATGTTACACTTCTTCCAATCCTCTGATCAAAAAACAACAAAAAACAATGCCTTTATTCCTTTATTTAAGGGAAAGTGCTAAGCATTTTTCATATAGAACTAAATTTCAGAAAATTTAGGTAACTTGACCAACCAGCTCTCCCAACCAGCTGCCACCAAAACAGAAGCAGATTTCAAAACACATGACCCTGTTCTGAAGTTCCGGGTGCCAACTCTACTGTGTGCTGCTCTTCTTGCCCACAGGCTGAGTTTGCAGTGTTCCCTGATTGCTATGTTTCTAAGGAAGCTTTCCCTCATCAGAGGGTCTGTAGCATGTTTTCTCTTCCACTACTCTGACTCGTGGATCTTTTCATTAAGATGAATAAAGACCATTATCTCTTGAAACACAAAGAAAAGGAAGTTTAAAACCTCAGTAATATTCATTTTACTTTACACAAGATTACAAGATGGCTTAGGTACGTGGGTCAATAATTTGTTTTATTCCACACTGATTGGCAAATACTTCCCCTTCATGGAAAATACTTAGACAGATACATTGGGATACATACGTATTTGGAATTTGTTGGTGAAGAGTTGTCAACCCATGTCCTGAGAGATCTACTTGCTATTTGAAGCCTTATGTACCTTTAGCTCTCCCCTACCCACCACTCTCACTTCTCATAAATTTACTACTGCTTTGGTTAGACAACTATAAATCATAGAACACGATGATTTATTTTATTATTTCTGAGCTTCCCTGTATTTTCTCACTATTTGATAACATCAACAAACACCCAAAGTGATGAGATGATAAACTATTAGAAATATCTGGAAATCAAGTCAATATAACTGTAGTGTTAATGAAGAGATAACATGAAAAAGTATTTTTGTTTAATATTCAGAACATTTACTGAAATAATTCTGAGCTCAGTGGGAGCTCAGAATGTTTGTGGTAAATTGTTTATTGGGAACTGAGCATTAACAGTCACAGTGTTTGTTGAAATTATGTAGAGATTCAGTTCCTTATGTAACTTTCTTTTTACTTATTGGAATCTTATACAAGGGATTCTTGGCTTGTCTGGAAATTGAAATCATTTCATAGTTTTTCAGTTCTTGAATCCTTTACAAGAAATTACTCAACACAGATGGAGACTCCTAGATTCAGATGGCAAATCACTATAAACAAATAAGCATATAGTTATCAGTTACCAAATTCGATTAGATGCCAGTGTAAATATTAATTACATTGTTAAAATATTGTAAAAAAAATTTTTAAGTTAGTGAGAAAAAAGAGTTATTTTGCTAAAAAAAAAGAAAGAAAGAAAGAAAAGGAATGTTAAGGAGAAAACTTATTTGCAAATCTTTTTTGAACCAAGACAGATTGTCTCCATATACTCAAGAGATGGCCCAGGGCACTGAAATGCAAATAAACTTTGAAATTGAAGTGACTTATAATGGTACCTTATATGTGTTTAATAGAATTGGTATTTTCCCAGATTTCTAACCTTATGCTTTAAATTTTTCCAAGACCCTTATCATTTTAACTAAAAATAGTGTATAGATGTCAGTGAAAGAGGAGGCAGTTCTCTAATCATGATAAAGTGGGAAGGTTACCTTAATCTAGTTCGGAAAATCTTCCCCGAGGATGGATTTACCTGGAGAGGCCAGTAGATATTGACAATGAAAGCAAAACCCTAGGTCTCCAACAGGAGTTCCTTGGGGCTAATATTGATGAGCTCTTAAGAAACACCAGAGTGACAATATTTTGGGCTGGACACCTGGTAAATACATTGCAAAAATACTCACTGTAGTTGATAAATGAGCTTGTGCATAATGCCTGGCTTTTGGTATTACTGATAGGTTGGTCATGTCAGTTTTAAATCATGACTATTTAAAAGATTAGGAAATAAGGGTAACACTTGATTTTTTACTTCTGATCATTTCAAGCATCATTGTATTTTTTTAATTAAACTTTTAAAAAAATTGAAGTGTAATGCATGAATATGTATCTTAAATATAAGTGAGCACAGGGGTCAATAATCTTACCAAGAAACCACCTTTATACACATTTCCAAACATTGTCTCCCCACCCAGGGTAACAACTCTCCCCGCAATGAAATAAGTTTCATTTACTTTTGAACTTAATTGAAATGGAATTATATATTATTACTGTTTTATGTCTGGGGACTTTTGTTCATATATTTGTAAGATTTGTGGAAGTTTTGTATGTAGTTGTTATTTAAATCTGCTTACTTTACCTTATCCATTGTATTACTATACTCCAACTTAATTTATCCATTCTATGGTTCACAGGCATGTGTTTCCAGTTTGGGGATGTTTGAATATTACTCTAGGAACATAGAATGCATATCTTTATTGCATATAGGCATGCATTTCTGTTCTGTTACTAGGGGCAGTTTTGCTGATTCACAGCTGTAAGAATATTAACCTAGCATTAGGGAAGGCCAAAGAGTTTTCCGAAGTGGTAAACTTGTGCCAATTTGCACTCCCACCAGCAATGTTCAAGAGTTCCTGCTCCTTCACATCTTTTATCTTTTTTCTTTTTTTTTTAAACTTCTGGGTCTGTAGTGGGCATTTAATGATATCTAACTGCTGTTTTAGTTTGAATTTCCCTGATGACAAAAAAAAAAAAAAAAAAGAAAAAGGACACCTTTTCATTTGAAATCATCCCTGTTTTTAGTATATAATAGAATAAAATAATTTTTACAGAATAAAAATTTTCTATTTATATTGTTTTAAAACATAAAGGAAGAACCATTTTAAATATCCTTAACATTACTGTAGTCAATTCATTCACACCATCTTTATTTTGTCTTTATTAAGGGGAAAAAGTTTCTTTTCAGGTTTATAATTTATATTTTTAGAACGTTAAAAGTTATTTTTCTTCATCTGTCATGTTATGCATAAGCTAAGTTCAATATTATGGCTATGAAATATGTATATGTTATCAAATATCATTTTACAAAACAGAGTGTGTGTATGTGTGTGTGTGTATGTGTGTGTGTGTATATATGTATATATATATATATATATACCATTGTATATTTATAATTTAACATTTCCATAACAATTTAAATAAATGTATTGCCTTATCACTAAATGTATTTTTTGACATGGTTGATAACGTTTTCTTGAACCAGTAGAATGACCCTTGGAAGTAGTGGGAAAATCAATAGGAAGCTAGAGGGAAAACACATCTAGATGAAAAACAGGCTTAAGAAATAAATCTATTCAACAGTTTTTTCAGTTGGCTAGATGTAAAAATTAATCATTAGTTGGGGCTCACCCACGTATACTATTTATATAGACTGAACTAATTCATTTATGACTTTTTAAAAACCATTCTTCATAATCTGTAGATTTTCAGAATGACCTTTAACAAATGTTACCTCCAGTGTGAACAAGATCATGGTTCTTGACATTTAAATATTTTCTTATAAGCCTAAGAAAGAGGTAAACATTGCATTAAATTGCTTGGCTAATATGATGATATAGCCTATTGGCTACGCTTGAATTATATCACTTGTATCTGACAAACCTGTGCATTTACTTAAATCTCAAAAACAATTATTGCACACCTTTGGACTTGAAAAATAGATCAGCTCATGTTCCATCATATAGAAGGAATGTATGCCATTATATGATATCCGTCACCATTTTTTGTTCATTTAATTTCTGGTTTGTCAAAATAGTTCTATTTTTTAAAATAAGTATTGTGTTGCTTTATTATTCTGTGGTCCTTGTTATTTTATTCTTGGTAAGTGTTCCCATTAAATATTTGCAAACTGCATTTTGGTTCTATTTTATGTATACTCAAAGTCATGAACTGTTCTTTATATTTAAACTTAAGATAACCTTGTCAGCAAATTACAAGAAATATCCTTCCTGGAAGTTTGGCTATTAGCTAATTTTTTAGAATATATATTCTGTAAAATAACAGTTTTAAATAGTAAAACATATAGCCTTCTTCTTGATGATGATTATTTTTTTGTTATTAATATTTTGCTTAAAAATTACATTTAAAAATATTTTATTTTCTACAGTGTTTTCTTTAATCAGAGCATGTTTATTTTATATCCTTAAGAAATTGGTTTTTCTCTGCAGAAATATGCTAATAGATATTAAGACCCTATTTGAGATTCATAACTTTTATCAGCAGAAAATATGATAGAAAGCAGAGGAAATAGTAAATTAGTTGCAAAGCTCAGGGAAATGTTAAATTAAAATTTTTAAAGAATATCATCACCACTGCAACTTTTCCCCCTTCGATAATTCTGATAATACATATTGGCATAGGAGAATGGCAAATAACATTTTCCCTTTATCCAGTGAATTAAAAAGTGAATCCATTTACAATATTAAAATATTATTTACTATTGCTCTATTAGCTACAAAAAGAAATATTGACCAATACTAACCCATAATCAGAAAGAAATTAGGATGGGCTTACTGGAAATTAAGAAGTGAAGTCAATATTATTTTATATTTAGATTTTCTCTTTTTTCTACTCTCTTTGTTCACCATTTTCAGGAACTCTTGTCTGTAGAGAAAATCTGAGTGTATTAGCTTCAGGCAGATGTTTATAGTCTCTTAGCTTCATGTCTCTGGGAATAATAGAAGGGGGTATGCAAGAGCAATGAATACAAATGATTGAACCAGTGTACATTTTTCAATCAAAAGGAAATCCATGCATATGCATTGGCATGTGAAAATACCATGCAAAATTATTAGTCAATATACATATATGCATGAGTATGTCTATTTTATATGCATGTAATTCATGTATATGTATGTATATATAAATACATATTACCCTCTATATTTCTTTATATAAACATATACATAGTAATCAATTTTTATATATGTATTTATAAATGCATATATAATACACATAAATGCATATGTTAACATATAAATATTCAATATATTCATAAAAAACACATCTTTCCGTCTCTGACACTTGTGAGCTTTGCTTTTAGTACTATGAACCACTAACTTGGGGAAGCTTTTTAAGATGGTTTTTAACAATGAGAATCCAACTTAAGTGATATCTAATTTACCAAAAATCAAATGTTGCTTTGAATTGTGTCTTGTTATCATTTTAAAAGAACATTGAAATCTGATTCAGTCTCATTTGTCATTGTTTCTTAAATCTTTCTAGGAGTCCCCTTTTCTAAATACATGCTAGTTTATAAACTGGTATTTGAAGTACAGTCTTTTAGTACCCATAACTTTTTATCTAAGCATTACCATATTCTAGACCATGAACAGTAATGAATGGCAACCATCTCAACTTAAGCAGTGTCGAGTAATGGGACAGGTCTTGTTCTAGGTATTAGTAAACTTGGGTTCTGAATTCTGCTTTGGTAGCCATAAATAATTATTCTTTGAGCTAAAAGATCATTAAAAAATGTTGTAGAGAGGTTAAATACACAGAACACCCAGAAGTTATCCTGCAAAATAGAGTGTAATATACTTGTTCTGTCAATAAAACTTGTAAAAATTAAAAGGGTTAAAAAAAGAAAAGAATTATTTCTAAATACAATAAGATGGAATTCCAATATCTTGTAATAAGATGCAATAAGATAAAATCTGTGTAGATACATTTGAAAATTAAAATGTACAATGCAAATTTAAGTTCTTATTATTAATTCTATAATTATTCAAAGATCATTACTGTCTAAATATACCTTCTAATCTATGTTTTCAAATTCAGTTCTAATTCTAGCCTTTGATGTTATAAATGAGGGGACAAGGAAAACCCATTTGACTATTTGTCCAGTTTGCTGTTTCATAGTCCCATGATATTGTCTTTGTTTCAAAGCTCCTTTAAAAAATGGTAGCTTTATTGAGATAGGCAGCCCAAAGCAGTGTACAGAAAGGACCTAATTCTTGGACAACAGGTAGACAAGATTATGGGTAAGAAGACAATGCTGAAAATCTAGTCTAAAAGACAAGGCAAGGTTGAAAATAGAAAGTGAACAATGAAGCCCGAAGTCAGGATAGGGGAGAACAGACAGAAGGAAGAAGCAACTGAAGAATCACTTCGTGCAAAAGCTGAAGAAATAAAAACTTCCATCAGCACAAGAGTTCTGGCAGTTGCCTCTTTGTGGTACCTGGTATGTGGCATAGGGCTTAAAGGCAGCTATGGAGGGCCGAAGAGGACAGCTAGGCGGGGAAAAAATTACTTGAAGCTAAAAAAAGACAGTATCAGAAAAAAAAAAAACAATAGTAGCTTTGCCTGAAATCACTTGGACATTTGTTAGAATGTACTCCTGGGAAAAATAACCCAACTTTAGATACCTGAAAACCATCCAGTTACAACAGCATTGCAAAGCTGCCTTAAAAGAATTACCCCTAAGACCTTGTATTTTAAAAGTAAATGAGAGACTTCCCTGGTGGTGCAGTGGTTGAGAATCCGCCTGGCAGTACAGGGGACACGGGTTCGAGCCCTGGTCCAGGAAGATCCTTCATGCCGTGGAGCAACTAAGCCAGCGCACCACAGCTACTGAGCCTGAGCTCTAGAGCCTGAGAGCCACAACTGCGGAGCCTGCGTGCCACAACTACTGATGCCCATGCACCTAGAGCCCGTGCTCCGCAATAAGAGAAACCACCACAGTGAGAAACCTGCGTACCGCAGTGAAGAGTAGTCCCCACTCGCCACAACTAGAGAAAGCCTGCACGCAGCAGCGAAGACCCAACACAGCCAAAAATAAATAAATTAATTAATTTTTAAAAATACATTTAGGTTTTAAAAAATCAGTAAAAGAAACTGATCTTTGAATGCATTAAAGTATCTATTTGCAGAAAATAGATATGCTTATATTTAAGGTTCCGTTTAAAAATAGTAATGAATGATTGTGGTATATGGATGCATTTCAGCATTATAGTTTCAGTGAGAGAGTTCAAATCAATAGGGACTATTTTAAAGAAGACAAAGTACACTGCTTTCAAATATATAACTGTTTTGGGGATTAATTTAAATATAGTTGTTACTGTATGTAAGAGTCATCAAGTTGATATAATTTTGATTAAGCCATTGAGAAAGATACCTGATATCATCCTTGGGATAATTCTAAATCCTGTATTTTTCAACATTCCCTGAATGCAGTAGGATGAACTTGATCATTATTTAAGTTGTATTTATTGTATAAATACTAATTTAATGTATAGATATATTTAGAAATAGGTAGTAAAAATAAACCATTGATCCAACATTTCTGTTAAATTAGAGATCAGTTATAACTCTTAAAGAAAAACTGAACTTTAACAGAAAGCTTTGGATACATATTGGAGGATCACCTAAAATGTTACTATGTTATGTTTTATAACCATATTGCAATTAGCAATTGCAATGATACAAAATCACAAGCTGGCATAAATATTCACAAATAAAAGAGTAGGAATAAAAATGCATACAGTACACAGAAAAATTTGAAACTTTCATTTACATTATTCATTGAATACAGATGTAGCGGTATAGCAGAATTTGAGATTTGCCATTGAAGTTATGTTTCCTATATTCATATGTGACCGCCAGCTATTTAAGCATCATACCAGTGCTTTCTTTAAAAGAAAATGAAAATGTACTGAATGTTCAAGGTTGGATGAACCCTGCAATTTGTCCTAAAGCCTAAGAAATTCATTCACTGGAAGACAATTATAAGAGGAAGAGTCTTTGATATTTTGCAAAGGTCACACAATTCCTGCTGCTTTTAAGTTCATTTTTCTATGTGAAGTTGGCCATAAAATAGATCAAATGATTATTTCATTTTCAGTTTTGTAATTTTCAGATGATTTTATGGAAGAATCATACATTTTCAAACAAGGCTAGCAGTTTTTCTGAGAGAAGAGGGAAGAACTTGGCAATTAATACATGTCATCAAACCATATTACTCGTTCTATATCAAATCAACTTGGAAGAACTTACATGCTACCATTAAGGAGAAAAGAAAAAGAAACCGTGATCCTTCTCTTCAAGGGGCTACTATCTTACTGAAATTAGATATATTATCACTCATGGCTCTGTGCCACCTTCACCTTCATATACATTTTTGAAATATGATATTCATTAGTAATTTCAAGTTAGGATCCTAAAAAAAAGAATAAAAGTGGCTCACAATTCCACCAAAAGGTAATCTCTATTTAAATTTCTTTTTTTAATTAATGATAAAAATATCAAGGTAAGAAAAGTTATAAAATTATTAGCAAATATTCCTTTTCTCAATCTCTATTCTCTGTGCTCAAATATAACTATTATTAACAGTTGTGTTTGTAATTCCAGAATTTATGTATGCTAACATACATGCATATATTTACATATTGATATGTATTATTTTAATTTGCATGAAATTAATTATACTATATACATATAGTTTTGTACCTATCTTTTTTGAATTAATATAATTTGAAGATTGTTCTATATCAAACACATAATTTTCCTTTGTACTAGTTTATGAAAATTTAATACAGCAGTTGTGTGTTTTCCAGATTTACTGTGATAAACATCTTTGAACATGGGTCTTGGCTAAATCTTACTTGGTATTCTTTTAGTAGAGATGTCACATCAGTTCTGAATTATTATTACACAAGACTGAAATTTGGTAAAACTGATTTAAGCAAAAGAAGAATTTACTAAATAATGTAACTGAAAATTCAAGTGTTTTTGATTTTTAGGCATAATTCCGTCAGGTATTTAAATATGTCATCAAGTAAGTCCTATCTCTTTTTTTCTGGAACAAGTTGTCCCCATGTTGTGGACATGATATTAGCTATAATGCTGTGGCTCATCGTATAGATACTTCTTATTGGAAAGAGAGATTATTCCCAAATAATCCAAGAAGGAAAATCACAGAGAGGATTCTGATAGTCCTTATGTAGTTTCCTGGCCTGTTGTTGAACTGCTTCTGATGTCCAAGTTCATGAGAGTAGACCTCCATCAAATGCCTGAACCTACATAGGAGTGGCAGGTGGGGTTAGGCCCATCTGAGCCAAAAGAGAGCAGTTCTTCTTTCCGAACGAGGAAAAATATGCTAAGAAGGAAAATTCTACATATGTCTAGCACAGCAGTTATACATTCATTTTAAATGGTACACTTCATCAAGACAGAGTACTTTGCCCTTAAAAATGATGTCTTTAAATCATGTCTAGTATTAATGACATGAGCCCATCTTTCTTTTAGTTAGCAGTTTTCTGGTATATCTGTTGTAGTTGGTAAATAGCTATTTTCATCCTCAAATTTCCATAGAGGGAAGTAAAGCTCCATTTTACTCACCAGAAAGGAAAAAGCATGAAGGAACACTTCCTTAAGATAGGATTCATTGACCCAGTTGGTAAGACTGTAGAAGAATAGAAAGTATGCTCTGCACAACTCAGCCCTCTGTTTCATTCATAAGTACCTAGACTTTGCAGGCTTCAGTTCTCTATTTTCTGTGTGGTAAGCTGGGTTCCTTAGTTCAGTTTTTTAAGTTAAATATAAGGGGAAGATTATGGAAATCCATTAGACTTTATATTAAGCTGCATCCTCATGCATAACTTTTATCAGTAATAATGCTCATATTTGACCTCCATTTGTCTGAAGCCTGGGTCTTATTTCTGAATTTGAGATGAGCCCTTAAAACCTGAACACGTATTTTATTTTGAAACTTTGAGAAGTAATCACAAACACTAGTTTGAGCACTGAAATAATAGGTGGAAAATTTAAGAGTTTTGGCTAAAACATGTCCATAGACTTAGATTAAGAGGATTTATTGCAATAATTCAATTTCTGTATTTGGCTATGCCAGTCCCACTGGATCACAGCCTAGATCGCAGTTGATGAAGGAATCCCAATACTATTCAGGCATCAAAATGAGATTCATTTGGCTAAGACAGAGTATAATAATAAAAAAAAAAGGCAATATAAATTTGGGGATTTTAATTTCTTTACACTTAAGAATTTTAGCTTTTGATTTCTTTACAATTTAAAGGAGCAAGTTATCTGACTTACGGCCTTTAATTTCAACTGGAATACAATATAGTGAGGGAATAAATATTGGTTCAAATTTAGCATATTTTAATAATGCTGACATTTAACTAGATGGAATAATTTTCTACCGGCATTTGGATTTATTGTGTAATACTCATGAGCCATCTCAGAACATATGGCTGGAAATATTTGATATAAGACTTAGACTAGGTTGTGAATATTTTTGCCTGGAATGCCTTTCAGAGCTTGAAGTTTAGGGGTAAAAGCTAAGCTGCCTATCAGTAACACTGAGAGTATTCACAGTGGAGCTATGTAACTGCAGATGGGAGAGCAGCTCCACAAAGGTGAAAATCTCACTTTCTCTACATATTGCTGACCAGTCTCCCTTTGGTTGATTCTAGGATCAATTGTTAAGCCCAGTGAATAAAGAATGTAAGATGATGGGGAGAGTTTGGGGAAGCAGCACGTAAACCCATCTTGACAGAGGAAAAATACGGGAGGGACATATCTGTCCTCACTCCAACCCATACCACCTCCAGCCCTGATTCCTCCCTAAAGAGTAATTCCTAAAGGAGGAGTGAGTGATTGAACTGGGAAGACGACTGAAACAGGGAACTGAGCATGAATGCCCAACTCAGCTTTGGCTTCATCTCATGGTGCTGCTTTTCTGAAATTACCCAATTCTCTTCTCATCACGTGGCAAGCTCACTGAGGCAGCCTCCCTTGTCTGCTGTTTAAGCTTCTTTAATTCATAGAGGAGAGTGTAAGAAGCATAATTGATTATAAATAAGGATGTGTTTAAAACATAATGTCGTAAAACATTTCCAGGGATGTTTCGTTGCTCATCCTTGAAATACACTGAATATAGCCAGGCAATCCCACAGCAAAGAAATTGCCCTGGCTTGGACCGATGGAGCAATCACAAACAAGCTACTCTTCAGTAAATTGTTTGATAAGCTGTTTGGGGCACCTCCTTGCCCCTGTTCCTATCTCTTGGCTCTAAAGAGCTTGGATAACAGGCTTCTGGGGTTTTTTTTTTTCATTTTTAATCTTTTTATCAACATGTATTTTTCTCCTCCTGTGTTTGGTCTATCTTACTGTTAAACTTTGACCTTCACCTCTGCTATGTGGTCCCAGAAAATTACAGCCTTTTCTGTTTCTACCGACCATCGGTTTCTTCTAAATCATTGATCCCACACATAACATGCTTCCTAGGCAGCCTCTACCACCAGCTGCCTATCCCTCCCTGCGTCTACCAGAGCCCATGACTTATACAAATATCAAACATGTGATTTAAATGTTTTGAATAAAACTCCCAGGCTTAACATTGGAACTTTTGGCACTGTAATTTTTGGAAATTCTTCATTTCGCTGTCACTGTCTCGCTAGCAATGTATTTCCCATTAGCATCAGTGTATTTCGTCTATAATAACAGACTGTGCAAAAGTAACCAAGAGTAAATGAATATTCCAGTGCCTCCAGAGTAATTCATAGACTTGAATGAGGAGAAAACATTACTGGAAAGGAATGAAATGTCATATATATAATGCACTGATTTTAAATTACCGCATAGGCAGGACTGAATCTATTCCTTTGTCTGTAATATTTGCATTTCAAGATTTATGTCATTTTTTTCTGTTTTTGAAAAAGACATATTAATATCATAATGAATAAGCCAGAGTAGACTAGCAGAAATCACAAGTGCATGACCAATTTTTAGCACTGATATAAATTTCCCTTTGTTCTTTTGCCCAGCCTTCCCCAAATCCTGTAAAAGTCAGTATGGCCCCAAACCCCACCACTTGTCTAGTTCTTACAAACCATTTCCTAAAAAGAGCAAAAATAATCAGACAGCTGTAGCAGTTCAGCTTACAGGGAAAACGTAGCATGTCATTTTCAAGGTAAGTATGCAGCTGTCTTCCCCTCACTTAAGGTTTTTAAAGACAAATCTAATTAAATGTCTACCTAAAAAGGCTGACAGAATAATTCTTAGCATACTAATGAAATTTGTCATAAGGCAGCACAACCATGATTCTGCTTCTATTTTTTGCCTCTGGCTAGCAAACCTGGAAGCCCTTCTTATTTGAAGTAAAATGTATAACTGCTTTCTTGAATAAGATACTTATGGTATATATTAAATTAAATTGTGTTTCATCTTTTAATTGAGCTTCTTTACTCAGTAGGAACTAGAACATTCATCAGAATGGGGAATGTTGAATGCTTCCCTAGGGAAAGAAGAATTTTTGTTTGGTCTTTTGAATTAACATGTTACTTAACTCTCTGGTCCCTACCTATCTTTTTTTTTTTGTTTTTTTTTTTTTTTTTTGTAACATAGTGAGAAAACTATTTTAAAAATATGTATTTAAATTAGGGACTGACATCAAGTCTGAGTATCAGCTTTACTCATTTTCCTCGTTTCTCAGTTTTTTTACCTAATTTTAAGTTACGTAGCTGGCAAAACCTCTCCAAATTCCAAGCTTTTTATATAAAACTCTAACAAGCTTCTTTTCTCATTATTATGTGAGTTTGTGTCCAGGGTCTATATGTAATAATGTGATGAGTAAATTCTTAGCAAAGTTGCATTTTATTATCTGTTGAGCAGATGCCCCAGTTGAATACCTCTTTATTTATGAATTTGCTTTGTTTATTTATGTATTTGTTTATATTCATCACAATTCAAATGGAACTGTAAATTGTTATTTTTTTAAAGATAGATTTGTGTCTATGAATTGAGCTTGAAAATATGCACTATATGAGGCATTGGCTGGTGTCTCTATAGTGGTTCTTTAATTCATGTTTACAGTCAATATTGCTAATGTGTACAGATTAGTACATTTAGTACTGCATTAGTGCAGGCCTGTGTATCAGTTCTTATAAATATTACCTTATCAAGTGATTCACAATTTAAATATTTTGTAAGTACTAAGGAAAGGCTATAGTATAAAGAAGGCCAGGAGAGGTGAGTCCAAGTCATACTTTTTAATTGTATCAATATAATGGAGATGAAAAAAAGGAGCGCTAAGAAAACACATTGTTTAATTTAAATGGGGGAAGAGTTCATATTCATAATGCCTCCTTATCATATAGTTGGTTGCTATTGTTGTTGTTTAACACTGGAAAGAAACTTCTAATATACCTGTATAAGAAAAGCACAGTGAGACCCAGGTTTTTGTTTTGTTTTGTTTTGTTTTTTAATTTTTATGGCTGTGTTGGGTCTTCGTTTCTGTGCGAGGGCTTTCTCTAGTTGCGGCAAGCGGGGGCCACTCTTCATCGTGGTGCGCGGGCCTCTCACTATCATGGCCTCTCTTGTTGCGGAGCACAGGCTCCAGACGCGCAGGCTCAGTAATTGTGGCTCACGGGCCTAGTTGCTCTGCGGCATGTGGGATCTTCCCAGACCAGGGCCCCAACCCGTGTCCCCCGCATCGGCAGGCAGATTCTCAACCACTGCGCCACCAGGGAAGCCCCGAGACCCAGGTTTGTTGTGGTTATTTTAAGGCCAACTAAGTAGTAAGCATCATTAGATAGAACCTGTGCTCTGTCTGACTTGTACTAAAAAGTGGTCCCTCAACGCTGGGCTCTCATGTAGATAGAGTTCTTATTTTCCCAAAATTCATATCCCTGTAGCTTTGATGTTGCCTAGGAAAGAGAAAGTCATCAAACGTGGAAATATTCACTAATAAAATGACTACTCAAATTCTACTTAAAACTTTGTTCCTTCTAACCATGTCAACTTCATTGTCTACCTCTTAATCCGTTTACAGTACAGTGCAATTAGTTTTTTAAAACATTACTTCAAATTTGGGGGAAAATTGGAAGATTTGGTCAGGAATGTGTTAGGGTATCATATTTTAAAACAAAGCCATTATCAAGATCTGATCTGCAAGATCAGTTAATACCTGCAGAAGAGAAAAATCTATAACATGAAAGAACATATTAAAGAGAATTAATTTCCAGTTATTCTAAGAGGTTCATAGGGAAACTGATGAAACACTTCATATTTTGGCAAAATTTTTTAATGTTCAAATCCAACGAGATGAAGAATATTATAATGTGATATCATTTTGTCAAAAATATATGCAAAATCAACATCTGATTTTAAATTTTACTAAAAAATATTGTAGTTTGTTAAATGCAAAATGAAACTCCATACTCACTAGAAGAAGTGTGAATATTTTAATCAACATTATCCCAGCTCTTTACAACAAAATGTTTTTCTACATTTAAGTGAATTTACAATAAATCAATTTTATTGGAGTGTAAAATGCACCCCTTTTAAATATACCTGTTGATGAATTAGACAAATATCTACATCTGTGTAATCACTGCCACAATCAAGAGAAGGAGCATTCCATCACCCTCACCTGGAAGTTTTCATTTGCTTTTACAACCTCTTCCCCCTCCCACCCCTGGCCCTTGGCAATCACCGTGGATTTACATTAATTTTTTTTATTTTTAATTTTGAAATGATTATAGACTCACAGGAAGGGCCTGTTGGAGGAGTTCGTGGAGAGGAGGTGACTATGCGTTGACCCAGGCAAGACCCAGGCAATTGGAAGCTTCTTACCCCCCAACTCCCTGGAATGTATGTTCCACCAACTGCTCTGTAATAAATAGGAGCCACTTTAAGGATGGAGCCTTGAGAGAGTCGTGTTATCGCGACCATCGAGACTGTAGATGTGGCTGAACCCAGTTAAGGCCTATACATAAACTCAAGACCCTGGCGAAAGGGTACGGAGATCTACTTGGTTTTGCGGCTGCCAGAGACAAACCTGGTAAGTTCTTTTGCTTATTAAACCTGCCACCTACCAATTGGAGTAATCTGCCTCTTTCTCGGTCTCTTTGCCCCCAGTGTATGGGGGGCCAGTTTCGAACTTCACTTGGGAACCCCGAGGTAGCTGCTGGCTGGTGGTGGAGGTTCAGATTCATAACCGACTTTGCAGCCGAGGAAGGAGCAGTTTTTGATATTTGGCTGGAGTAGGGTGTGTAGTTGTCAGAAAGGTTTCCTTCCAGGCATCACTTTCCCTGAGACTTTGGCTAGACTGAGCAGGCTTTTCCTGGGGCTCTTTTATCTGTGCCTGCAGGGATATAATTAATTTTTATATGAATCTTGTATACTGCAATCTTGATAAACTCACATTAATTCTGGTAGCTTTTTGGTAGATTCCATCAGATTTTCTGCACATGTGATCAGGTTCTCTGTGAATAAACAGTTTTACTTCCTTTTCAGTCTTGGTCTTTTCTTTTTATTGTCTTTTGTACTGGCTAGAACTCCAGTACAATGTTGAGTGTAAATGGTGATGGTAGATTTCCTTGTCTTGTTCCTGATCTTGGGAGAGAGCATTCAATTTTCATAATTAAGTGTGAGGTTAGCACAGGTTTTTCTTAACTGTCCTTTACCAGGTTCAGGAAGTATCCGTGTTTTTTTCTTTGCAGAGAAATTTATTATTATTGTTTTTGTTGACTTTTTATGGTCTTATAATGAGGAATGGATGTTTTTCTGTATGCACTGAGAGTATCATATGGTTTTTCTTTTTAAAATTGTTATAAGGTGAATTAGACTGAGAAATTTTCAGATAGTAGACCAAAGTTGCATTCCTAGGATAAACCCCATAGGGTCATGAGATATTATTATATATGCTTTGGATTTGATTTGCTAATAATTTGCTTAGAATTTTTGCATCTATGTCCATGAAGAAATTTATCTATTGTTTTCTTATAATGTCTAGAGTAATTCTAGTATCTTGGAACGAACTAAAGAATCTTTCCTCCTCTTCAAGTATCTGGAACAGTTTGCTTAGAATTAGTATTATTATTAGTTCTTTAAATATATGTAGAATTTACCATTAAAATCATATGGGCCTGGGGTTTTCTTTATGGAAAGGTTAACAATATTTGCAATGTCATTAACAGATATACAAGTCTTCATGTGATCTATTTCTTTTTGAATGAACTTATGTTCTTGTTGCTGTTTCAGGTGGGAGGGTAAATGTTACTGTGAGTTCATTTCTGTTACTTCACCATAAGGGGTAGCAAAATCCTCTTTCCTTTCCATTTAAACACCTCTAGTGGATATTGTTTAATGGCATGCCTACCCTATGCAGGGAAATACCATACATAAGTTTCCTCCTGTACTTATCTATGGGGAAAAAGAAAACTCAAAGGGTTAGATTGATATAATAGCCTGTGCATTTTTTAATTAAGTATTTAAAATTATAGTAAGAACAGAATTCTCCTTTCTCATGTTATAGTAGTATACCACCACTGATATTTTGCATGTTTAGAAAAATCATTTATCTTTACCTCAAAGTAAATTTAGATATCAAGTCCTGAGGCCTGAAAAATCAGAGATAAATTTCTTGACATCTATATACATCTGGAAAATTATTTTGACAAAAAACATTTTTGATAATTTCTTACTGATTTTACTTTCCTAAACAGAAGATGGAATCTAAAATTGTTCCTAGACTTGTAAAGATATATTGTTATAAGAATATAAAATTATTTACAGCTTATAAATATACATCTAGAGGAGAACATTACTGAAAGATATATCTAAAACCATGGTGATGGTTAACCCTGAGATGAAGAGAAAGGGAGAAAAATCGTACAGGGGAAATTTTAACAAAGGACTTAAATATGTTGGTGATATTGTACTTAAAACAAATCTAATGTGACAAAAATTAAAATTTGCACGATATCATGTCTTTTATTATACCTATTTTTGAGATTGACCTCAAACTTGAGGGAAGAGTAAATTATAAGAATAAACATTGCTCCAGAATATTTTTAAAATAATATTAGCCAAATATCTAAAAATAGCTTAGTTGGAATGCCAAACTTCCCATTTATGGGTTTCTTTAAAACCCATAATATGTATTTTAAAAAGTATGTATGAGTGTATGTGTTCATTAAATATTGTACACATGGAAAAGAAACATAATCAAAATTATATTGCTCCTTTTCAAACAGTCTATGCAGACATTTAAAATGCTATCAGAAATACAATTATCAGAGTCCCATTTCTTCCCTTAGGCTTTACTTAACACATGTTGAAGTATAATAAATTAATGGCTAAATTTATGCTTGAAAACCTTCATCTGGTTTTATAAATGTAAATGATATTATGCAAAAGTTAACCAATTCAGTGAAAAACTCAGTCTACCAAATCAGTTGATTTTTTCCTACAAAATCTCAAATAGCAGAACAGGCACCTTTTAGTGCAAATTTTTAGCCCACATTGATATTAAAGTTCACAATCTATTAAAGAAAACTTGTACTTTCATAAATATATACCAGCTATTTTGCTTTGTTTAGAAGAATTCAATTACAACACACTTTGAATTCTTATCTGTGTTATAAAATTAAAAAATCATAAATAAGTCATGGTGGTCACCCAGCAATTGAGGTTTTGATTATATGAATTGCATATTTTTCTTTCTTTGTATCTCTTGCATTGTCTAGTACATTACTAGAAATTCATTACTGCTTAATCAACATTTGTTGATTTACCGATTAATTTATAAAATAAAGTAGCAAGTGATCCAATGTCTGTTTTTAATCCTAGTGATTAATCCTTTCTGTGTATCAGCACAAAACTATTTCCCATTTAAAAATTCACACTAATTAGTTTCTAGTACATAAATAATATCTATGTTCATCAAAATTTAATTTGCTATTCTTGGTCTTGAATGCATAAAGCATATGACTTTGTATTTGTTTTATTTGAAAGCCCAAAATCTAAATTCCAAACCCTAAATCTATGATATGGTATTATTTCATCTAAATCACCATTTCTAATGATACTAATATATAATCAATATGTAACTAATTAGTTTCCATTTCCTTTGCATAAATTTAGTTGCCATTTATTACTGTTAACATACTCATATATGAATACTTATTTCAAAAACAAAGATATTCCTGTTACATGTGTCTTATTTTAGATTTTAAAAGAAAAAAGTTTCAAAAACTTACTTTCTTAAGATTCAGCAATTACCTTTAATTCTTTAAGGCCATTCCTGTATTGAGGAAAAAAGTATATGTTGTCTAAATTTTGATGACATCTCACAAGTTTGATTTTATTTTATTTTATTTTTTTTTGCATTTAACAGATCCAGTGATTAATTCATAGGACTGTGAGTGGCTAAATTTTATTGCACCATTCTGGAGAACACAAGATTTGTTACTCCTCTGAGGGTCACTTAATACTTGATCTCGTTCACATGAAAGAATTCTAAATTGATAAAGACATCCCTGAGGAAGGTTGCATATGGCTTGGATATCTTTACTGGAACATGTAGTTTTATATAACAACATACCACAGTAATGAGTCTTCTTCCATAATTCATAGCAAGCTATTAAATGATTTAATACACTTTTGGTTTTTAATCTACAATGCTGTGAACTACTTCAGTGATAAACATGCTACCTATGCAGGCATAATCATTCATTCTATGCCCTTTACCCTGTCTCCTCTCATCTCCCCTCCGAGCCTATTTATCTTCAGAACAAGCAGCCCTTTCTTCATCTTCAGTCCATTGGTCTTCATTAGTTCATTTCCTTTTCAGAAATGACCAATTGCCACTTTAACTTTCTGAGTCTTAAAAGTGTGCTGTATTTTGATTTTCTGTCTTATGAACTTCGTTTTCCTGCCCCTTCTTTTTGTAGCTCAAATATATCTTTTCATTCTTTATGCTGTCAACCCAAGCTTCTTGATCACTGTTTCTGAAGCAACGTGTTATCTGAGGTATCCAAACATGAATTTTTTCACAAGTAGATGACATTATTATGAAATTATTCTCATAATTTTAAAAAATTAGCATGCCCATCTATGTAATTTTGATGAAGTATCTTTTCAAATTTTTGTGTCTTTTTGAATTAAGTTCTCTCTTATTATTGAGTAATAAAAATATTTATATATTCTAGGTAAAAGTCACTTAACAGATATGTATTGCAAATATTTTCTTCTATTCTCTGGCTTACCTTTTCCTTTTGTAATATTGTCTTTTAAAGACTAGAGATGCTAAATTTTGTTGAAGTCAAATTAATATTTTTTTCATTTAGGGTTAGTGCCTGTGTGTCCAATGAATACATTTTTGCCTAAAATAAGATTGAAATATCTGTTTTCTTCTGGAAATTTAGTTTTAACACTTAGGTTTCTGATCCATTTTAACTTAATTTTTCCATATGGTGCTAAGTAAGAGCTGTTTGTTCATTTTGTACATATGGATATCCAAATATTCCAAAAATATTCATTAAGTTACAAAAAAACTATTGTTTCTTCAGTAACTTACCTTGGCAATGTTGTGGAAAATCAACTGACCATATACGCGTTGGTCTATTTCTAGACTCATTATTATATTTTATTTATGTGTTTAGCCTTACATGTGTTCTAGATTGCCTTAATTACTCTAGCTTTGTAAGTCTTGAAAACTAACTGAAGAATGTTTGTATTTTGTCTTCTCTGAATATATTTCAGAACATAGAATTCTGGGTTGATAGCCTATATCATTTTTTCCCCTCCTCTGGCTTTTTTTGTTTTTCTTTATTTTTATTTTTCATCAGTTTGATCACCTTTATGTGGTTTTCTTTATATTTACCTTCTTGAGGTTTAATAAGTTTAAGTCAGTAAGTAAATCTTTTTTACATGATTTGTTATATTTTGGTCATTACTGTTTTATTCATTTATTCTGCTTCTTCTGGCTCTCCTCTTCTTTTGTTATTCCAGTTTCATGTATGTTAGGCTGCTTAGTATTTTCCCATAGTGGTAATTTAGTATTGTGTACTAAGAATTTTCAGCGATGCCTTGTATAGAAGCTGGTGTCTATTATTTCTCCCAAACTCCCTGAAGAGTGAGTTTTTTCTAGTAGGTGTTTGATCACCTTGAAAAAATTACCTGAACTAGTGGAGTGCTGGTTTAAAATCTGGTTATTGCAAACATGTCTCATTTTCCCCTAATCCTAGACTGAATCCTTATTCCTGACATACAGTAGTTACTCAGAAAGCATGGACCTGCTGGGGTTTCAGTGTAAAGTGCAAGTTGTTTCCCATACCCTCTAAGTTAGTAGGAATCAAACACTAAAGACTATGTTCCTTGCTGTACACAGCAGCTGAAACCGGTGTTCACTTTTCAGTCTCCTGTCCCAGACATGTGCTGTTCACAGATCAGCCGATAGCTTGAGGAGAGTTTATATACATATTTGGAGACTTACTCCTGTGACCCCACCCCCACCTTCAATCTGGAATTTCCTCTCAATTTACAGTTATTCTGACAGCCTTAATCTCCATCCTCTGTCGCTTGATGCTAATAAGATCAACACTTCTGGCTGAGTTCTAGGCAGAATCTTCCATGTGGCCTGTAGAGGGCTGTCAGTGGAAGAAACATGTAAACACATATCTCATCCTTATTTGAAGGGTTCCTTTCTTTCAAGGATCAAATATCTGCCAGTCCCTGCCTACTTTGATTGCTCTAATAAGTATTTAATAAGGATTTCTTATTAAAAACATATATTTTAACAGAAATTCAGGTGCAAGTTAGCCGGGTCCTCGGGCTCAGGGTCTCTCACAAAGCTGCCGTCGAGAGGAGGAGCAGGGCTGGCGTCATCTCAAGGCTCCACTGGGGTGAAATCTGCTCCCAAGCTCACGCACCTGGCCGTTGGCAACCTTCAGTTCTCACTGGATTTGGCCAGAGATATCAGCGCCTTGCCACATGGCCTGGTCTTAAGGTTCCTTACAACATGACAGCGTGCTTCTTCCAGCGTAAGGGCTGCAAGCAGGGGTGAACAAGATGGAAGCCAGTCTTTTGTAACCTAATCTCAGAATTGACACTGTTATTTTTGCCATATTCAGTTTTAGAAGACAGTTGTCACTGGATCAAGCCCATATTCAAGGGCAAGGGATTAGACAGAGGCATGAATACCAGGAAGCAGAGATCATTGGGGATCATCTTAGTAAAAGTCCTCGGGGGGAAAAGACATGTAAACATTGCCATTTCTTTCAAGGGTGGAATACCTCCTGCCAATCTCTGACTGCCTTAGTTACTCTCTAAAGTACGATAAATATATATTTTTATATTTATATGAATATATACATATTTAAATATAAAATTACATATGTCTATGTGGCCAGAGTTCATAATTAATGTCTGTAGGAGGATAATCCATTATAGGAGTTTCCTGCAATTACCAGGAGTGGAACTTCTTCTGAGGCGTCTTTGTTGTTGTTGAATACTATATTCATCATTACCTATGATTACTATTTATTTTCTTCAGTGACATAAAATGCATGATTATTATTTCCCTTTAAACTTCTGTGTTAGTGGGCTTTGATATAGTTATTCCATTGGTTATTCTGTTGAGACCAGTTTTCAAAGTCATAGAAAAAATTATACATTGTTAATACCTTTTTTGACCTCGGGTATGACTTAATATCTAAAGTCAAACTCATTAGACTATGTTAACTTTTTTTTTTTAATTTGCTTATTTTATTCCTCCATTTCTCTCTTTAGGGAGTCATCATGTTCTAATGGTGGTATATAAAATGTCTACTGAAGACATGAATAAAGAATTGCAGAATTAATGATTTTATTAAGCTAAAGGTCTCTTTTTAGAACAGCAACCTGTACAAGTGTTTGTGTGTGTATGACTTCTCTAATAGACTTTAGCCATCAACTGCAGATGTTTTGCATACGTACAGTCCTTGTGATATTATTCACTTTAATTTTTGTACTAAAATTATTTCTACTTCCACTTAATTAACCGTATCATGCTAAGGTTTGGGCAACGATTAAGTTTAATAATCATCTGCATATTTCAGCAAAATTAGTTCAGGAACAGAATTAAGTAAGTAAAGAAAAAAAATATATATATATATATATATAAAATTTTACTTTCACACATGACAAATTCTTCTTTTGCTTCAAACATGATAGATTGGAAGAATAGCTTGAGATTGGAATCACATTGAGGAAATCACCTGCTCCCTGATCTCCATGGTTATATGCACATCTGTGTTATTGACCTTAGAAAAGCTGGTTAACCAGAGTGTGTGTTAGTTTCCTCCTCCATGAATTATGGCTAATACTTCTTTTCTAGCATTACCCATGGATATTGAGAATTAATGAGTTAACATTTGCTGAGTTCTTTCAAGTCCTCAAAGGTATTATTAACATCTTATATTAGTCTCAACCTCCTTCACACATTCTAAGAAATAATTTCACTAGTTAAGGAAGGGAAAAAATAAATAATAACAATATCAGTTTGGGGGGAGAATATTATTTATATCCTAGTTTTAATTAATGTAAAACAGCTCAGACTTGGAAGAAGTAAATTTATAGTATACATGTGAGAGTTCTGTAATATTTAAAACATTTGTTTTTCACGGGGTAGAACATTAATATTGCTCCAAAAATTCCTTAGAGCAAAATGAACCGTTGTAGGATCTTAAATTTAAAAAAATATATAACAGTTCTTATAAAGGGCAATTTTTATAAACCAGTGCTTACCCAGAATATCCCAGTGCTTACCCAGAATATCCCAGGGCTCCCACTGGTGCTGCTTAGAACTAGGGAATCCTCTCTAGTCTCCCCCTTATTTTCCTTGGTTGGCTGTTGCCAGGGCTGTCTATTCAGTCCTTCTGGTCTTGTGTGCTCAAGATCTGATCTGGATAGAGGGGACTCTGGTATCCACAGAGACAGGAGTGAACAGTTGAGGCAGGAGAATGGGCAGATTGAAAATTAGGATGTAAACGTTAAATACATGTAACTTTGCTCCCCTTGCCTTCCTCAGGAAGTCTCTTATGTCTGGTCATCTCAGATGTCTCTGGCCTGATTCTATTTCTTATACTCCCTAATGATCATGTTTCTCATCTCAGATCTCTCCTATGGCTCTAGTTTCTGATATGAAAATTTCAGAATCAGGAGGAATCTGATTCTAGACATTTTTTGAAGTATGGATAAGTTTCCCCTATCTACCTACAGGCATACATGTTGACAGCACAACTGCCACTTGCTTAGGAGTATTTTTCTCTCCCTTCCTCTGCATCTGTCTCAGACATAAGGGAAAATCATCACAGCCCTAAGTTGTGTGTAGTGACATCCAGGCCTGGAATAAGTAACAGAGCAGAGTAGGGGCAGAGTGGGCAGCAATGAAACTTTGGAGAAGTGAGGAACCATCAGAAGTTGTTCACTCTTTCTCCATTTTTCCAAAGCATTTTCTTTTCCACTGCAAGGCAGTTCCTTGGTTGCCTCCTATTCCTCTGAATCCTGGGGGTGCTATTTAAGTTCCCCCTTTACATGTTATCACTTTTGCTTTTGGCAGTGAATCCTCACCAACATGACCTACTGTAGAACAGAAGTGCATGGTCACTTTCGTCCCCAAGTAAATGAAGTATGTAGTGAACCATAATCACTTACGTAAATTTATATCTAAGATTTTTAATTAAAAGGCGGAAAGAAATATTAAAAGTGGTCTGTTCATGTCCTCACAAAAAGTACTGATAGTGATCTGCTTTTTAGAGGCGATGGGAAGAGATAAGAGAGGATTTTGTGGGAAGATAAAGCTATGTGGAGAAATAATAGCAACCCCAACTTAAAAAGGGAAGAAAGCTGATAGCAGGTGTCTTGATCTCCTATTATTCCCTCAGTCCAGTTTCTATACCATATATGGTCAACAAAAGTGGTGCTAATTAACCAGAGGATTGCTGAAATCAGTGCCGCTGTCTCAGTCTTAACCAGCCACAAGATCTAGAATCACCCCCTTAGTATTTAAACACAGCAGTATATATCACAAAGCTGGACCCCTAGAATTTATGCTTAAATGGCCACATTACCTTTTTCATTTCGCTTATCTCACCAAATACAACCACAAATCTTATATGACAACATTTGAACATTGATTATTTTGTTATAGCCAGTTTCCCCTCTAATTGCAGGTGTGGTGATGGTAACAAAAGGAATACATAAGTACACTACTGAGGTGTATTACAGGAGGCCTAACATCAGGAGTTGATTACATCTACTCAGTTATTTTTTGAGTTGGTTTACTTTCATGGTGCCACTTAGGAAGGCGACCCTTTTATACACTGTTTTTTTCTATGATAAAATGTACTGTCTGTGCCAAATCATTGACGTGTAAATGTCCATTTTGGAATGGCTTTTACTCATAATTAGGGCCTGTTTAATCATAGGCCAAATCACATCTCTTTTACTGAATACAAAACCTGCATGGTATGATGTTTGGTTTAAATAATGCTCCTCTAATTCCAGCAAAAAGTCAGTCCCTGGTCATTGATCATATCCGGATCGTCAAGATATATCCAAAGTTTGTATGACGGAAACTCTTTGTTTAATCAGCTTTTTAAATGTTGAGTTTGACTTTTCATCAAAATGTTCATTTTGAGATATTCAACAATTGTAATTTTTTTGCATAAAGTGAAAAATAATGGCAGAAAAAACTGAGGGGAAGAGACTACTGTGATATGGTACTTTTAGAGAACTCTGTTAGTTGGCACTCATTGCTTATTTCTGTTCTTATTTTCTGTATTGCCTGACTCAAGACTCAGTCTTAGTATCTTGCAGCAGGGGTGTATGTATGGGGATATTTTCTGGGCTGTAGTGGCGGCTGCAGCTGCTTCTGGCTCATGGATCTTTCCAATATGGCGGATGCCCAGCCTGGATCCTGCGGAGCAATCCGAGTGGCCATGTGCTTTTCCAGCTTTGTCTCATTCTTTCTTACCCTCTGTAAGATAACATGGGAAGATGATTATAATTTCCTGAAGTACTTCTCTGCCATTCATAAACATGTCCCAGAATACATTGGAGATGTATGAGAGTCTTCATTCTAGTGACAATAAGATCTCAAGGGAGGACTAAGAATTGAGAAGAGCTGAGAATTGAATGGAGAGGTCCTGTCTTTTCGGAGTCATTCTTTTGTACTGCACTAGGGGACGGTTTAAGAGGCAGTGCTTTGAAAGGAGAGTGTTTCTCTTCTTTCATATCTTCTTCATGCCTGGATATTTTTTCCTCACTCCCTCCTCTTTCAAGCCCCTCTTTCAGGCTAGTGCAAAGACACTCTTTCAAAAGGGGCACTAATTCATATCAGAGACAAAGGAATATCATTTCATTTAAAGACATGCCTCATGTTAGCATGGCTTTGTCACCATAACTTTCAAAAAATATACTTCCTATGATTATCATGTAAAGTAATCTTTCCTTATTTGGGGGCTTAAATATCATTATAAATATACATTCAACTTTCTGTTAAAGGAAGTATTGGAAAATAGAATTGTCCATGAACTCATCATTAACTATGAATAATATTTCCTAAAGGATTAATCAGTACATGGTTGAAAATACATTTAATGTCTTTAATGAAAATGATATAATTTAAGGACACTTTTATCATCATAAAGATAGCATCCAAAAGTATTCTAGTAGAAATTCAATGTATTATAAGCAAAGCTATCACCTTAGTTTCTTGACTGAGAATAGTCAAAATGTTATTGTTAATCTGTTATTTGTCCACTGTCCTGACCTCAGGACTTTGTTCTATGTCTGGTTCAGGGTAGGCACGATGTAAATACCTGTTCTGTAAATAATGAATGAACATCAATTTGTCACTCCGCCAACCTTTATAAGTAGGCAGGCAGACATTGGCTAGGTGACTAAGCCTCCTGTGCTTTGTGATGCTGTGTGCCTGGCTAGTCTCCGCCTCACTAACCTTAGCATAATTCTCATATCCAAACAACTCACAACGCCTTCATTGTTCAGTGACTCAGTCTCTGATTCATATGCATCAGAGCCAAGCCATGTAACTTCAAATTTAAATGATCTACTTCTCTGTTGTTGGTTCCCTCAAATCTTTTCCTTCCCTTTCTCAGGGCATCCTCTTTTTTCTCCATCAGATAAGCCCTGGTGTATATCTGTGTAAGATGAACATATTTTAGAGCAAGACCTATCATTCCAGCAAGACCTATCATTCCAGTTTTTTTTAGTCAAGTCCTGGGTTTACTATACCATGTTCTCTATGCCACTTCCTTCCCATGTCCCTCTGTCATGATGAAAATAAGTATTTTTTATAGCCTTAGAAACAAGAAGAAAAAAGAACAAAGCCTTATAATTCTCAATTGCCTATAAAATACTCAGAATTTTGAATTATCATATCCAGAAAAATGATAACAGTAACAGATTAGATCTTTCCTACTTCCTTTCCTCCATGATGGTTAACTGATGAGAGACCTAAAAGTACACTGTGGAAGTGAAGAGGGTGAGGCATCTCTCACAACAGTAGGTTTAATGTTGTATGTCTTGTGGTTATTTTACAGTTCAAAAGGGTAGATGGCCTTAATATTTTTTTCTGATTCATAGTAACTTTAATTATAATATATACCTCTATTATTAATTAGTGTAACAATCTGATACTCTAACTTCAGAAAATGAAGAGTTAAATATATCTATATATTTATGTGTGTTATACATAATATACACATTTTTGTAAAACTTCATTACATTATTATTAACATCAGCAATTAACAGATGCTAACATTATTGTCAATAAAATATTTATTATGACAGTAGATACTATTTTAGGTGGTACTCCAGACCCTGTATGATTTTATTCTTCTCTAAATAATGAAAGTCTCCCAAGTCTTTGCTGACTGGTCACTGTGGCATATTTGAACTTTCTTTTTTTAAAACAGATAGTTTTTTGGTGTTGTTTTTTCTTAATTTTTTAAAAAAATTTTGGCCATGCTGCAAGGCATATGGGATCTTAGTTCCCCAACCGGGGATCGAACCCACACCCCCTGCATTGGAAGCATGGAGTCTTAATCACTGGACCGCCAGGGAAGTCCCCTATTTTTAACTTTTTAAACATGCTATGTGCAGCATCATAATTTATTGAGATGTTAAATCTTGGCTTTTGCTTCTTGAATTTTGCATCGAATTCACCAGATACTCAAAATTTCATGTTCCCTTGCGTTGAAAGTACTGAAAACAAAAGTTACAAGCCACTTACTCTTTTTCAGTAACCTGAGTTCTTTGGGAGGTTTATGCAAGGTGAGAAGAGCAGTCACCTTTAAGAGTGGGAAGTTGATGGCTGTTAGCTGTACTAATAGAAGTATTTCTTGGTTGGTTTCCTCTTCAGGACCCAGGTGATACATCTAGGGATACTGTAACCTAGGGGCTAGGGGCCCTTTCCACAAACTGTTTCCCATGCCCAGGTTTGCACAGAAATACCAGAGCAGCTGGGCTTTCAAGTGTCACAAAACCAGACTACCCACAAGTCTTTTGTAATGATAGAGAACTGATAGCTGGAGAGGCTTTCCCGGCTAGTCTGTCCAGGATAAGATGTGGGCTATGATGTGGCTATGATAAATTGGGCAGGAAGCCAGAATTATGACATAGATTGAATTCCCCATCATCTTGCAGGGTTGGAGTCATTTTTAATTTACATTAAAGGGAAATATAAAAGTGATATTTCATCTCTGATTTTATAGTGTAAGGTTTCTATTCATGCCACTCGCTCCTTTTCTACCTTGAAGCTTAGGTCATTGTCTCTCTGGCTCTGATCTCTTCATCTAGCTACTTTATGATATTAAATGTCACTTTCTCAAGAAATACTTTTGTTACTCTTCTTTCCAGACTAGGCCAGTTTCCCTCATTATAATCTGTATTGGCCCTCTGTATTTTCCTTTGTGTCATTTATCATAATTTACGTAAATAATTAATAGTGTTATTAGTAATGCCTGTTTCACCCCTACCCATTCAGTAAGAATGTAAATTCCAGAATGAGAAGTTTCGATCTGCATTGATTACTGTCCTCTCTCCAAACACTTATCATATGTTGTATAATTGTGTAGAGCAGGCACTCAATGCATATTGATTGAATGAAAGAGTGAATATAGAAGTGAATGACTTAAAGTAAATTTGACTTGGAGGTGAAGTTTTGTCTGATATCATTTGGAGATAGTAAGAAGAAAATGCCTAAGGCAGATTTCAAGACACTGGGGAAATACTGGGTTGGCACTGAACACCTACCAATTTTCCACTAAGGGTTCTTGAGAGGGATGTCTCTCTCTCTCTCTCTCTTTCTCTCTCTCTCTCTCTCTCTCTCTCTCTCTCGTAGATGCTATAGTCCTCAAGCGTAAAGACCTTGAATCTCCAAGTCCCATCTATCACACACACACACACACACACACACACACACACACACACAAAGTACCCGCACCCCCGACACACTCACCCCTGCCAGCACCACCATCTCAGGGGTAAAGAGTGATAGTCACAAAAAGAACAGAAAGGAGAGACTTACAGTAGACTTGATCACTAGGTGGTGTTTATTCTACTTATTTGTTTGACCATTTTTTTAAGTGTCTGTCTTTTCTAGCTTATTGTAAACTAATGATGCAACTATGTAGCGACTACGAAAAATAATGTAGAGACTATGTTTGTTTTGTTCACTGTTGAATCTTCACTAGCTGGTACATAGATGACATCAATAAATAAAGGAATAGAAATTAAATTTGTGAATAAATGAATGGATGTGCTAATAAAGCAGATTGGGTAAACTAATACCAATAAGGGAACAATTAGTGGAAAATACACAATAAGCAACTTAAGAGAAAGATGCTTCTAAGACAAAAGTAGCAGTGATAGCAAATCATAATTTGACATTAGTTATGAATATTATATTTCTTGGCTAAGTTGTTCCTACTTTGAAAGAAAAAATTACTTTAAAATCAATTTGTATTCTCAATTTTTAGCACTGTGTCTAGCACATGGAAGACTTAATGTTTTTGTTGAATCAATATACTAATGGATGGTGTATCCTAGTCATTAGGGTCAGACTTGGCAAAACTCCTTACCACCTCACTATAAACCCGTACATTGTATTTCCCATTCGTCTTTTCTCTCTTAGCAGTTTTTATTCTCCACTCTTTCTGATGCCCTCGGGGTTTCTCTCACAGGCACACTCAGAGCCAGCCATTGGCGTTGCCATGCCAATGTCTACTCAATCCTCCCTACTTTATTTCCCCCCTTTACAATGAACTTTCTTTCTACCATATATCACTGACATTCAAATAGGCCCTACTCCCATTTTAAAGAGAAATAGTGTGTGGAAAGGGTAATCAATGAATTGGACTAACCCCAGTGAATCAGGAAAATAAGACAATATAATTGAAATCTCAAACAAATTTAGATAAATTGTTTTTTTTAAACATTGTTTAGAAATTGTTCCAAAGTTTTTCTGTCAACTGTAGATACTTTTTTTTTTTTCAGCATTTAAAAATGTGTATTTTAAAAAACCAGGGAGAATAGAGACACTAAGACTAAATTTCAAACAGGAGGCAAGAAACTCAAGGTTGTTGCAAGGAGAGGATAAATCACTAGGGGAATTAGCGTCACGGAGCCTTCCCAGACTAAGCCCATCTCAGCTGCCGCCATCCCTCAAACAATTCCCTTCGGCACTTGGGTATTTCTGAACAGCTGAGGTTGGCCTTTTATTTTTATAACTAAAACAAGAAATGAAAGAAATATCTCTTCATTGTTAGTCCTGACTGAATTATATCCTCGGGGAGAGCAGAGACTCTGTCTTCTATGTTTCATGAAACGCTTTATCACTAACATCACTAACAGTGAAGATTAAATTAGAATCAGGCTTCTGCTTAGGTGAAAGAATTAAAATATTCTGGGAAGTACCCCTTCCTTTGACTGAAACCCTCTCTCATAAAATACTAACGTTGCTGACTCATTCTTTGGTCCTCTGTTACCACAGGATGGAGGTACAAGCAAAGAAAGATCTCCTTTGTTGAGGTCTCCCCTCACTTTTCATTGTAGTATTCCTCCAAGAGCCCACATGTAAGCTTAGCTCCATGCCCATTTAGTTGCTTCTTTCCATTTCTTGGCTACCAAGCTTATGTCTCTTCTTGTGTTTTACGAATGCTTCAGGCTTTTTAGATATCTGTCAGTAGAAGTTCTCTTAGCTCAGGCTTCTCTTAGACCTGCAGTTAAGAGGAAGAGCAAATGATTTCGATACTACACTTTGTGATAACCACTATACTGGGGACTAGAAATGAAGTATGGCGCGAAAGCAAACTTCATCCCCGTCCCTTCAATGAAGAAATAAAGGAGTGTATGAATAAGTTATACAATTTACATGTGACATTATGTATCCACAGTAATTCTAGTTGAAGTGTTTTTAGTTAATTGCTAATCTGCTATAATTAAACTTTTTTTTAAAACATGGCCAGGAGGTACTTCAGCCTTAGTATATGAGACCAAATATATGCTCAAGTATCGTTTGTCAGAACAACATAACAAACCTCTATTAATCCCATATCCCTTTACTGGTATTGCCCCATTTGACAACAAAACCACTTGAAAAAGTTGTCTGTAGCTCTAATTCCACTCTTTCCTCAGTATTTTCCAATCAGATGTATGTTCTCACCCCTCCACTAAAAATTCTTTAACATGTTCACCTCTACACGGCTTACTCGATGGTCACTATTGGCAACACATGTGGGGTGACTGCTTCATCCTTTAAAAATCCTGTATTCTTGGCTGAAATGTTGAATGGGTCCAATAGCATAGGAAGAAATAAAATATGGCATATGTAACTTTGTTTCAGGAGGAAATTCATTTTATAGTTGAATAAAAGTTGACCCTTGACAATTTACTTCTTCTCATTCCCAGTCTTATACGTGAAAAGAGACAGCAGGTGAGAGCATGAGTGTATTAGAGCATAAGTCTTGCTCAAATTAAAAAGAACTTCCCTGCTTTGGTTTTGTCCATCACTCTTGCCTTAGGTCCTTTACTCATTCCAAGAGAAGACTTTTCTATGAGGAGGAAAAAAGGGGTGCAGGGGTGGGGAGTATAGCAATCTAAAGTGTTTTAGCCAAAGATCAAAAGTTAGTCCCAGAAAGAATTGATATGGAACCTGTGAACAGTTTTATGTAGAGCTATTTCTTGATTGACATTGTCCCTAGTTCCTTTACAAAATGACTAAGAATCCCAATGAAATATCACATATATCATATATTCCCCTTGAATTTGATTTCTGTCAGCCCTGAAGATGATCATCACACTAAGTGATGCTATGAACAGTTAGACTTAAAGCTACAATCACCTCTATTTGATAAAATGTCTGCGGCCAGATCTTTACCACCAATAACATAAGGCAGACTATTAAAAAAAATGCATAGGAAAATGAGCCAAATAATCTTAAAATATGCATGTGTAGTAATATTCATGTTATTGCAAGATTTCACTTTTATATTTTATTGCTTCATCCCCAGATGTAGTCATATAGTTCAGCTGCTTTTATCACAGAGTTAGCCCAAAGTATTTTGTATCTTGACTACCATGAATTGAATGTTTGTGGTCCCTAAAAATGCATATGTTAAAACCTAATCTCCAGTGTGATGGTATTTGGAGGTGATGCCTTTGGAAGGTAATTAAATTATAAGGGTGGACCCCTTATAATGGGGTTAGGGCCCTTATGAGAACAGACACAAGAGTGCTTGCTTCCTCTCTCTCTGTTCTTCACCGTGAGAGGATACAATAAGACAACCACTGAAAACCAGAAGTGGGCTCTCACCAGATGCTGGATCTGCTGACAGCTTGATCTTGGACTTCCCAGCCTTCAGAACTGTGAGAAATAAATATTATTTAAGCCACATAGTCTTTAGTATATTTGTTTTATAGCAGCCCATACTGACTAAGACAGGAATTGGTACCTAGAAGTGGGGTGCTAACAAATAACTAAACAAATACCTAAAAATGTCGAAGTGGATTTGGAACTGGGTAATGAGTAGAAGCTGGAAGAGTTCTGAGATGCAGGCTAGAAAAAGCCAGTAAGGGAATTTTAAAGGCGACTCTGGTAAGGTATTAGAAAGAAAAGAGGCAAACTATAGAGACTTAATCACAGACTTATTCAGCATCTCAGTAGAAACCAGGAATAGAGATGGGATTATACCAGCAGAAATTCTGTCAGCTGTGACTAAAGGAAACAGGAAATGGGATAGGATGAAGGAAGGCTGTGAATTTGTGCTCTCCTTCAAGAAAAGGGAGGAAGGGCCCCAAAGGTGACTCAGAGATCATCGGGGCCACTGCCAAGGCTTCCAACAGAAACCATGGGGGTGGGGCAGCCCTGGGCGCACAACCCCTGTCTTGACCTGGGCAGTGTCTCTGAAGAGAGTCAAGGCTTGAGTAGTACCTTGCTGAGCCATGTGGGTGACATTGCTACCCCACAAGGTCCAAAAGGGAGAGCACTGAGCCAAAGAAGATTATTCTCGAGCCTCGAGATCTCACGGAATTTGCCATGTTTGAAACTCGCTTGGGACCTGTCACCCCTTCCTTCATATTTCTCCCTTTTGGAATGAGAATTTGGTTTCATAGGTTCACAGCTGGAGAAGATTTTTTTTTTTTTGGAGAAGATTTTTGCCTTGTGATGAATCATACATTGTGTTTCACCCATATCTGATTTAGATATTTAGATGAGACTTTGGACTTATGACTTTAGAATTGATACTGGAACAAGTTAAGATTTCTGGAGCTACTGGGAGAGAATGAATGTATTTTGCATGTGAGAAAGACATGAATTTTTGTGGGCCAGGGGAGGAGTGCTATGGGTTGAATGTGTCCCTCCAAACTTCATATGTTGAAACGTAATCCCCAGTGTGATAGTATTTGAAGTGGGGGCTGTGGGAAGTAATTAGGTCATGAGGATGGAGCCCTCACAGATGGGATTAGTGCCCTTATAAGAAGAGACACAAGAGTGCTTGCTTCCCTCTCTCTGTTCTTCACCTTGTGAGGACACAACAAGAATGATCTCCAAACCAGGAAGTGGGCTCTTGCCAGACACTGGATCTGCTGGCACTTTGATCTTGGATTTCCCAGCCTTCAGAACTATGAGAAATATTATAAATGCTTGCTATTTAAACCACTCTGTTTAAACCACTCAGTCTATGGTATATTTGTTATAGCAAACTGAACTAAGACACAGACTAAGCCTTTAATCCTGGACGTAATGACTCATGAGACACAAATGTGAAAGCCTGGGATGGGGGAGTGCAAATCCATCACCACAGCAGTGGTAATCCATGGTGGCAGAAGAGCTGAGTAACTACCTTCACACTTGCAAGGCAGTAATATGGCATCACAGTGTAACTGGGACTTTGTGTATAACTGTAATACATAAATTTAATTAATAATTTATATGAAGAGGCAATTATGAGTTAAAAAAAGAAAATGAACATATGCCACAGTACACATTTCAAAAATAAAACAGGTGTTTGTAGTGTTTGAGGACAGTAGAAGTTTGCCTTAAGGAGACAAAAAGCTGAGTTAGATAAATTCTCCAAAGTAAGAAACATAATGATTAAATTCCTAATACAATGGCTAAAAAAAAACAATGTTTTTCCTTATAGTTCCAATTCACAGTGTATGTAAAGACATCAGTACATTTCTTCAGGCATCATCGTTATCCCTATGCAATAATCCAAAGATCAGTCCATGAAAAATAAGCATGACTAATCTTCCAATCACACAGTTCAACCTGTGTTTTCTTATTTTTTCTTCCTTAAAGGTTTTTTTTTTCCTGTTCCTTAAAGTTCATGTGTCTAGTCCCGTGTATATTTCCCACAGTTAATTGTTAGAGTTGTATGAAGGTGATTATAAGATTAGTAACTAAAAGCCCACGGGAGAATAAAAAAGAATCTCAACAAATAACCTCTGCTCTCAAAGAGCTGAAGATAGACTCCATCTTGAGCAAGACTGTGGACAAGGCAGAGGCGATCTTTCTTCATTTGTGGTACTCTTCCCTTTCTCCCATGATAAATATCACATCGAAACTTAGGCAAGGGGGACCCCAGCCTTAGGCCCTATGCTTGAGAGCAGTATTCCTCACCATTTGTGATCAAGGATGAAATTTATATTTTCAATCTTTTGCAGATATTTCCATAAAATGTAATAAAAAATATGGCAGTTTCAGAGTACAATAGGTTTCTAAATGTTTATCCTCAAGTAAGTATTCCATATTATCTTTTGACATCCAGTTGCCAAAAGTTTATGTACTGGCATCATGGCATAGATCATATTTTGAATAGTACTGCTTAAGAGGGCTCTACATATACCAAACAAAAAACAAAGAATATATCAACACCTCTGTCATTAGGTCTGGTGCTCAGTGCAGGCACAGTACAATCATAACTCTAATCATCCACTCATATGATTAATATCATTCAAACCCTATGCTTCTCCTCCCCTGTGGACTCAAGTCCCAGGAATAGGGGAGGTGAGTGCACCTAAATGCCACAGAGGCTTGTGCTTTATGCTGCTGCCAGTTTTGAAGACAACCTGCTTTAGAGCATGGGGAGGATGTGAGCAGAGGAAACATTTGCATAAGAGAAAAACATTAACTTGCAAATGGTTCCTCTGTTAGCATGACTGTAATAGATTCATACATAATAAAGCATTTGTTTCCAAGTAATGCCAAACATCAATTTCCTTGTTTTTCCTTTTGTTCCAATACGATTCCCAGAGATGTGTTATTGTTGTACAGAGCAGGTGAGGACCGTTTAACAAAATTGAACAATATTCCTCTTAAATAAATTTACATATTCACATGTATACATGTCAATTACATACATAAGAGGGGTAAAGTATTAAGCCAATTCTATACTTTGGCAACTAGATGGATATTTAATGCTAAAATCTAACTACATTTTAAAAAGACAAATTACAATGTCATCTTTATAAATACTTTGGATATGTTTTTTAAAGAAAATTTTTATTTTAGAATACTTTTTATTTTATTATGAAGATAATACAGAGATCTCCTATATACCCCATACCCAGTTTCCCCAATTATTAATATCTTAGTTAATATGGATATTTGTTATATTTAGTAAACTGATACTGATATATTATTAACTAAATTCCCAATGATATTTAGAATTCTTTAGTTTTTCCCTAATTTATTTTTTTATTTCTAGGATCCCATCAAGAGAACCACATTACATTTAGTCATCATATCTCCTTAGGTATCTCTGGGCTATGACAGTTTCTAAGATCTTCCTTGTTTTTTATGACCTTGACAGTTTTGAGGATTACTGGTCAGGTATTTTGTAAATGTTCTTCATTTTGGTTTTTCTGATTTTTTTTCATGACTATACTGATGTTATGGATACTGGGGAGGAAGACCTCTGAGATAAAGTGCCATTCTTATCACATCATATCGAGGATTAACTCTGATCACCTGGCTCGAGGGAGTGTTCGTCAGGTTTGTCCACTATAAACTTACCTTTTCCCTCCTTTCCATACTGTACTCTTTGGAAGGAAGCATATGCAACCCATACTTGAGGAGTCAGGAGCTATGCTTTGCCGCTCTGAAGATAGAGTACTAGATATAAGTTATTTGGAATTTTTCCGCATAGGAGATTTGTGTATTCTCTCCATCTTTACTCAATCATTATATTGTTATATTGTTATGAACTCATTGATATTAATTTTATTTTTTGGCATACAATCCACTATTACTTTATTTATTCATTCATTCTCAAATGATTTCAGCTTTAACCATCGGGGGCTTTTTCAGTTGGCTTCTGTGTTCTTTTGATATACCCTCATAATGTTTTTTTTCCTCCCCTCTCTCTCTCCTGTTTGTATTTTCCTTTGTTTTAACACTTCCTTATTTTCTGGAACTATGAAATGCTCCAAGCTCATCTTGTATATTATGGATTTTTCCAAAGAACCCTGATTTTAAAATTTGAGAATAGTATTGGAAACCAAGCTACGTGTGCTCATTGTTAGGGAAGTTGTTTCTAGGTTCTCTTAGCTGACAAAACAAGTAAATATATGTGTATGTACTAACACATGTATATATAAATATCTACAGTTATGTATGTAATCATCTTTATATTAGGCCAAACATGAGTTCATATGATGTCTCCAGTTCTGATTCATTAACATGATCATTGTAAACTCTTCTTCCTTGCTTATCTGTAACCTCCCTCTCCAACAGTGAGAAACCTGGCTCCCACAATCTACTGCACATTTACTTAATTGTTCAATTCCAGTACACCTGTATAGCAGTATCAATTGCTCATCCATACTCCTGTGGGAAACAGCTTTATCAAGTAGCATATGGTGCTTAATGCTTATATACTCCATTTCCAAAATTAGTTAGGTCAGCCCATTTTTCCCATCCTCTTCAGTAAATTCTTTTCATGTTTGTAATACAGCTAGATGATTTTGTGACATTCTGCATTCTGTCCTGGGATCCCCTGACCTCCTAAATGATGTTTTAAATGTGCATATACTAAGATTCACTCTCCTTGCATTAAAGTTCTATGGATTTTGGCACATGCATTGTATCATTCATGCATCATTACACTCTCATACAGAATAGCTTCACCACCCTGCATTAATCGCCTATGTCTCACCTAGTAAATCTTCTCCCTCTTCTCCTGAAAAACTCTTGTAAATCACTGATGTTTTTATCATTACTTGAGTTTTGCCTTTTCTAGAATTCTGTGTAATTGGAATCATACAACGGTCAGCCTTTACACACTGATTTCTTTCACATAACAGTATTAACTTAAGATTCATCCCCGTATTTTCATAGCTTGATAGATCATTTCTTTACTGAATAATATTCCATTGTGTGATGTATCAGTGCATTTATCCATTCATCTATTGGTGACCACCAAGCCATAAACATTTGCTTATAGTAGATACTGGTGGTGATGCAAGATTTGAATAAAAGGGGAGCAAAGTGGGACATGGCTCCATGGGACACAGAAAGGACAAACAAGATGACACAGATGTTGGAATTAGCAGAGAAAGGCTCTAAAATATTGAGTATGTAAAATATGTTTCTACAGTTAAAGATGTATATAATGAGGAAAATATGCAAAATATTGGAGGAGATATAAAACCTTTAGAAGAATGAAATGGGAACTGAGAAATGAAATATATTTAAAATAAAAATAAATCACTTGATGTGCTTGACGGAGAGCACAGTAGAAGTCTACAGAAATTATACAAACTGATGTCACAGAAAAATGAAATCAAATTCACTGAGCCTCAACTGAAATAAAATGTTAAAATGTTATGATAAAATTGACTAACATTAATATCTAAAGTGAATCATCAGAAAATAAAGATTGAAATAAAATAAACTTATTCTCAGTGTTTCATGGCCTAATATCAAATGAGTAATTGAAGACCCAGAAGAAAGGATGTAGAGAAGGGGGAAAACATTTTGAAAAAGATAAAATTTTTTCAAACCTATTCACTGATTAATAAATTCCAAGCAGGGCTGTGTATTCTTTTTTCCATTTTATGTTTGTTTATGATGGGAAGACTAGTTCAGGACTAGTTTCTCTATCATACACAGATATGAAAGTTCAAACATATTCTTTATCCACACTTGTTAATATTTGTTACCAGCTTTCCACTGACTGACAGAATATAGAGGCAGAACTTTTGATTTCAAAAATTGCTATCATTCATTGAGTCAAGTAAAATACATGTGCATATGCTAAACTCCCATATTTTACTTATAGTTAATCCTCAATGAATCTTAGAAGGATCACATTATTCTTGATAGTTACAGATGAGAAAACTGAGGTATGTAGCCACACATGTAATTAATGACAGGTCTGGGATATGAATCCAGACCTGCCTGAGTCTAAATCCATATATTTTCTGGATTATAAAGTGCAAGAAATTGTTAACTTATTACAGTATCCTCTTATTTAGGTATCTTTACCCACTGGATGGAAATCCTAAATTTTAGTTAGGTAAAATAATTGTTATCTAACTATAGGACTGAAGTAATTATATCAGAATACCACAGGGAGATATTTTTCATTTCCTGAGATCAGTACACCCACCTCAAGTAAATCAGTGTTCACAAAAATATTTTTAACCTTAATCTTCCTCAAATAGCCATTTATGGTACATTCAAAATGTTAGACTAAAAGACCTTTATTTCAAAATTATTCCATAACAATAATTCACTCCATACTGCATTCCTTGTAGATCTTATAAAGATATGTGCTTAGAGAGGAATGTCTGATCTTAAGTCTAATTGAACTATATAAATTCAATGTGGACTGAATCTTAAACTTGTTCTTCTCATTTAAAGCTGTAAATGCCAAATATGAAATACAATATTATAACAAATATTATAAAAACTTTCTACAATATAGTGGTATTTTACCAAGTCAATACTAAAATTCCATTGTTTTGAAAGCTACTTTTGCCTGAAATGTTTGGTTTACTGTTTGGCTCACTGGTTGTTAAATTTCAATACTATGGAAGGGAATCTTTTCAAACTGAATTGTGGAAAGCAGATTCTGATGCTTACGGCATAATTTGTATAGCCTGAAGAGTGATGGTAGGAAAAATCTCTCTCTCTCTTGGGCATTTGTCTGCCATGGAATTTTATAGTAAGGCCCTAGCCAATCTTCTTCATAAAGTGGGCAATGCATATAAATCTAAGATTTGGGGCATCATATAATATCTCCACAATTTGGAAAGATACTGGGGAATTTTTAACACAAAAACCGATCGATTCTATTCAAACATAAAATTTACCCTATAAAGCCTCTAGGGATAGATTTTTATGGTACGATATCAATCTAAAAATGAACTACAAATGCTTGGAAATCAAAAATACAGAAATCATAAAAGGAAGCAACTTCAATTTTCTTAGTGGCTGGAGGTGGCCCCCCAAAGATATCCATGTCTTAATCCTTGGGAGCTATATATATGTTAGGCTACATGGCAAAGGGGGATTAAAGTTGCAGATGGAAGCTGCTAATCAACTGATCTTGAGATGAGATTATCATGGGTTATTTTAGTGGGCTCAGTATAAAAACAAGTTTACTTTTAAGTGGAAGAAGGAGGCAGAAGAGTCAGTCAGAGAAAGATTTGAAGGTGCTGTGCTCCTAGCTTTGAAAATGATGATGAGACCACAAGTCAAGGAATGCAGGCAGTCTCTAGAAGCTGGAAAGGACAAGGAAAAGATTCTCCATAGAGCCTACAAAGGATCTCTGTCCTTTTGACACCTTGATTTTAGCCTAGCAAGACCTATTTTGGATATCTGACCTCTAAAACTTTAAGGTAACAAATCTGAGTTGTTTTAAACCACTAAATTGATGGTAATTGGTTAAAGCAGCAATTAAAAACTAATACACTAATTTTGCACACTGACTAAAATTACTCCAATTTTAAACAAAATCCAAACTTAGAAGAGCTTAATTTTTCCAAATAATTAACTGAATTGAATTAAGAGAATATTTCACAAAACAGAACATTTTATGGCATTGGTTTATCTGAGATTATAAGCATTAATAAGTTTAAAGGGTAAACGTATGACATCCTGGAGAAAATATTACTGCAAACATTTCTGGTACGTAGATCATGCCAAGGATTTTCATTTAGTTCCAATTATATATAAGCTACACAAAACTATATTAATCACTAATCAAGCAAAAATTTGGAATCAGTAGGTACTTTTATATTTTGTACCTATTAGGGTAGGATTATATTGCAAATGACTAAGCCAAAGATTTCCAAGTATAATTAGCATTTTCAAATGTTTCTGCTACATCTGAATTGTGCTCATCAACTAATGTGCCATCTGATGACTTGTCAAAAATCTATGAAAACACTTTGGTAAAGTCAAAGTTTTTATTTTAAAATTTTACTAGTTCAGTTTTATTCAGAAAATTTGTCAATTTTATTCCCATTTTTAGCTAAATGAGAAATTGTCTTTAATCATTGAAGCATATCTTTGGTGTATATATAGTATATTCCATAAAATAGCTTTAAATGTTTAACTTTTGTAAATTATCTTATTTTTATTAAACTAGGGTTTTGTCAGCTTTTAAAAAGACAAATACTTTAAAAATGTTAAAGGTAACTGATGATTGCATTATTTTAGTAATACAGATGTGCCCAAGACCCTATGCTTTTTTTCTTTTTGCTCACCTTGAACCACTGCATCAGTAACTTTCATTGCATTTTCAAAATACAATGAGTTATAAGATTAATTTATTAAAGTTTTTGTGGGGTGATTAGGGAAGGAAGGGACACTACAACACACAACACCTAGCATCTCACTCCAAAACTCTTCCTTTTGTTCTCCACCCGTGCTTTTCAGCCATTTCTTCTTTCTTTTTAACTCTCTTGCTTCATAGATTTCTCTACACTTTTCAAATTTAATTCTTTACGCACATCATATTATTCAATAAATATACCTCAGTTTCTGTTCTCTTAGAAAACAGTAGGTATTTGTAAATAAGATATATACTTTTACCTTAACATATTGAATATATCAGTATATTTTTTCATTTTCTGTCACAGCTGATTGAAATCAGTCAGCTTTGAAGGCTATTATTACTTGGGAAAATAAATATCCTTTCCTATCTACAGAGAATCAGTTAAATGCAACCAAATCAAGAAGTAAGGGCAAAAATACATATATGTATATATATATGCACTATAATATATTCAATATATACTTTATAGTATATATGCATATAAGCATATATGTGTATATATATATACATATATATGTATATGTGTATGTGTGTATATATATATGCTAGGTACTGAGACTAAATTGCATGTTATTACCAACTTTGTTGCTAAAGGCAACATCTTTAATTATCATAACTCCCATTTTTTACAGAAAATTCTAACAAGAGAACTGAGGATCCGCCCTTGGCAAATGGGTGACTATTGACTGTGTGTAAGAACAACCTGTTGATGTGACTTTACAGCCCCCCTCTGTGGGGGCTGAGCTAATGTTTCACAACTTTGTCACCTGCTGCTTAAACACTTGAACCTGTGTTGCATACTTTATTCCCTCTGTCCATATCCAGAAACCCAACTACCATCTCTATATCCATGTCTGAAGACACTCATACATTCAGAGAACCTGTTTCTGCCTCTTATTAACTAGACAAACAGCACTTTACAATTTAGTCTGAAGTTATAGTAGTGTGACTATAAAATAATTAAAGTGGGTCTATTAAGACACATAAGGATATTAATCTTATTCCTTTGGAGCCATGGCATATAATTAGCAGACTTTTTCTGCATTAGTCTGATACTCACGATATCGTTGTATTTAATGTCAACCATAGCTCATATTTGTCTTATAGTACATTTCTATTGCATAAAGATGCCTTCTACCCAAACTTAAGTTCAGCTATCAGGACTGTAAGTTACCGATGAACATTAGTTTGTACAGTTTTTATTTTGAATAAAAATGATTAGATCAAATCAGTGAATCAATGAAACACTAATAGTTGCAATAAAAATGTACATTAATTGACATGGTGTAAAACACAATCTTTCAGATGTATTTTAGGGATCCTCTTTTGCTCCTATTTTTATTAATTGCTTGTTTCTGCAAAACAGTTTCTTCAGAAATCATAACTATGTGGTAGATGTAGCTCTCATTGTGTACAGCTGAGTTTTCAGGCTATATGGCTGAGATTGGGAGGAGGTAACAAATAAATGATAATTTCTGTTTGAACTGCTTTCTTTACAAAAAGCAAGAGATCACAGCTGAGATTTACTCTCCTTTATCCTAATGAGGTAGCAGATAAAAGTGTATCTAAAAATAAACTAGAAACTCATACCTTGAGGTGAAAACAGACTCTTTCTATAAACATACATACATGCGTGAGGGCTTTTTCGGACAGTGTAATGTGTTCTAGTTATGGTCATTTTAGTTTCAAGAAAGAGGGACTTCTCCAGCTAGCTCCAGCAAAAAGGAAGGGGAAATATATTTTCTTATAAAGATGTACAAGCAATTGTATCCAAAGATAGGAAATGTAGTCTTATAGGAATTGAAACTAAGTAGGAAATCAAAGGTTCTCTTGCATTTCTTAGGAGCTACATGGTTGCCCTAATCTCAGCATGTGTGCTCCTTGCTCTTGTCTCTCCTTTCTCCTAATTTATTATTTCTCCTCTTTAACAGCCTCAGCTTGTGGGTGGCTTTGGCTTGCTAGGGCACCAACCTCATTCCTGACTTTGCTTCATAAATGTTCTACTTTTTTTTTTCTGACTCAACCTCATAAATTATCTGTTTCAAAATCCCCAGATAACTGACACTTGCTTCTGGTTTTTAATTCAAGTACCCAATCAAGCAATCCAGTTGACTCATCACATTTTTTAAAGCCAGGCCACTGGAAATTCCTCTTGGGTCAGATGTGCACACCTGAGGAGGCGTGCTAAAGTGAAATGGAGTTTTGTAACCTGACAACCTCTCAGCAGGGGCTGGAGGTGGGATTTACCTGAAAAATGTACAGATAGAACTGGCATTTGAAGATACTACATCAAATAAACTGTTGGAGTCTTCTGTGTTAGACCTTTTTCCTAGCCACTAACGAGGGCAAGGTGATGTGTTAGGAAAAGACATACAGACCTAATGTTTCTGGGGCTGAATTCTTTATTTATAAATTGAAATAACAATATGACCGCAGTGATATATAGTATGTGAAAATCTTAACATGGCCTTGGATCTACTTTAAGTACTCAATAACACAAAGTAATTTTCCTCCTTTTCCTTCTATTTACCGAAACCTAGATCTCTAAATTAGGTTAAATAACTTTAACCTAATTGGCAACCTCCAATATTTTACTCCCTAAAAATATGTCTTAATTAAAAATATATACGTGATTACTTTTGCTAGATTTTGGCTTACATTTTAAATGTAGCTATGTGATGTGTATGGCTTTTCTAAAAAATTCTCTTTTATAGCCTTAGTGTCTTAATATCTTCCATTTCCGTACTGGTTTCTACAAGTATTTGCATGAACTAATCACATATAATTTTATAACAACTCTTTGAGGAAAGCAACATTATTATCATGTTAGAGATGAGGAAACTAAAGTTCAGTTTAAGTGTATGATCCAAAATATTCCTTTTTTATTCATTCATTCCTTCATTCATTCATTGAGTCATTCATATAATAACCATTTGTTGAGCACCTACTGTGTGCCAGGCACTGTTCTAAAGTGCTTGGGATGTAGTGTGAACAAAATGGACATTTGCTTTATTATAGTTTATACTTTAGTTAAAGGAGAAGAAGGGAGGGAAAGGGAAGAGAAGGGAGGGAAGGGAAGGAAAGAAGAGAAGGGGCAATAGAACAAAAGCGTGGTGATACATACTATGCAGAGAATTTATACAAGATGGTGTAATAGAGAGTACGCAGCAGGCTACTGTAGATTCAGTGGTTGTGGAAGTCACTTGCAGGTGACTCCTAAGTTCCTCTCTGAATGTGTAGGGCAACAGCAATTTAGGAAGAAACCAAATAGAGCAAAAGATCAGAGAACTAGCTTAGAGTGTTTGAAAAATGGAAAGAATGCCAGTGGGCCTAGAATTCAGGCTGAGGCTAGTATGGGATGGGTTTGGAAAGTTAGATTATTAGGAATTTGGAAGGAAAGCTACAAATTTTGGACTTAAATGTGATAGGAAACTGATGGGGATTTTAACCATGGAAGTAACAAGACCTACATTATATGTTTATTTTTTTTTTACTCTGACTACTACTGTGTGTTGAATTGATTTTAGTGGGTCAGAAATGGAAGCAGGAAGGCCACCTAAGAGACTGTTGTGTCATGACCAGGAGAGGTGGTAGTGGTAGGCCTGTGGCTGGAGAGATGATGATGGTTCAGGATATGTTTGAAGTAGCATTGAGAAGACCGGGTGTGAGGGAGGGATGTAGAGAAACCAAGGGCTCATGCTTAGATGACGACTCAAGAAACTGCCTGTCTATCATGCCATTTATTGACATGGAAAAGACAGTTTCTCTTGCATAGGATTTCCATGCAGAAATTTCTTTTTTTTTTTTTTTAAATAAATTTATTTATTTTTAATTTTTATTTTTGGTTGCGTTGGGTCTTGCGCGGGCTTCTTATTGCGGTGGCTTCTCTTGCTGCAGGGCACGGGCTCTAGGCGCACAGGCTTCAGTAGTTGTGGCTCGCGGGCTCTAGAGCACAGGCCCGGTAGTTGTGGCGCACGGGCCCAGTTGCTCCGCGGCATGTGGGATCTTCCCGGACCAGGGCTCGAACACGCGTCCCCTGCATTGGCAGGCAGATTCCTAACCACTGCACCACCAGGGAAGCCCCAGAAATTTCTTCCCAGTGATACTCAGGAAGTTTATGTTTTTCTGAATACAAAATCCCAAGAAAAATCAGTTGGGAACACGAGAAAAAATATTGTAATTCTCTGGAAAAATTAAAGCCAAACAGTTAACATCGAGGTATTCCTGGTTTGAAGGAAACCACTGATATCAAGTTGAAAGCAAGAACAGGAAACGATGACATTTAGAGTCAAAGGGTAAGGTTGACATTTCTGAGAATCAGCACAGAAACACTTAGGAGACAGTCAGTCACAACCTAATAAGCAAGTCTTGCTCATAGTTGCATCTGTGTTGTGTGTGTTGATGGTGGTCCTGTCGTCTGTCAACGGTGAGTCATTCATATTAATAGATAGTAATAAGTTTATATGCATAGTAGACATTAGACAAATCTTATAAGGATGTTTTAAGAAGTAACACATTTTGGAAATTACATAGTACTTTTAACCTTGATAGGAGATCCTAATGTTATTATTTGAAAACTAGCCAATAATGTTTGCTGGTATTTTCCAGTTTTTGAGTATTTGCTATAAGCTAAAATTTTTTTAAATACTACTAAAAATATTTTCAAAGTAATAAGCATTTTATTATCTATAGTAAGGAGTAATGAGTATGAAGAATGGTAGAAGTAGTTTATGAATAACCTATAATTTACGGAATTCTCATTTCTTGTCCCCAAATTCTAGAGATTAATATCTTTGGGTAATGTAGAAATATTCACATGTATTTTAAGTAACCGCTACCATCTCTTTCTTGCCTCAAGGTGCCTTTTCTCCCACTTTCACCAGCGGTACTCAATTATTGATTTTCTATCACCTCTTCCCTCACTCCTCATCTGTAGCTACTTTTGTTTTCCAATTGGTAGAGTTATTTCTGTGATCGCTAACACTGATCTTGTTTCACAAGTCACTATAACTTTTTCCAGAGGTGAGAAGAAAGGACCTTATATTCTTCCAGGGATAAACTTGCTTACAACACTTGTAGAAATTTCTCAGTTATTAAACTATTTGGGAGGCCCCCTGAGCTGCCAAGACTGCACTGACATGTAGTATATAAACAAGTTCTTTTTTGTCCCTGTCCCAGATTGGCTGTCACAGACACTGGGAGCTTGCTGTAAGAAAGAATGTATTCAGTTGTTTTCTCACTGGTACAGTTCAACCGTCTCTCATGCCCTTAGGACCTCCTTCATGGGGAACATTGGCTATGTAGACATGGCCTGAAATGACAGATTTCACAGCTCTTTGTTATTTGTGTTATTACTATAGAACTATCACTTATTTATATTGGAAAAATGATGAGCAATCTTGTTGTAACAAAGCCAAATGTGTTAAAAATAAAAGTGTTTGCAAGTCATTCTTCATTGAAATTGAAAATATCATTGAATCTCTTCAGGAAAATAAAGCCTAACAATTGTTAGATAAATCTAACCATGTGTTGAACAGAATGTCAATGACAAAATTGGCACTCTTTTTTAAACCTTAAAATATTAAAATAGTAACACAAACACAAGCATTCAGTTTTTAACGGTATGTTAAGTCCAAAGAGTGTGTTCATATGCATTATCTCATTTATCTCCAGGAAAAAAAACCTCCTGGAGGCAGTACTATTATAATTTACAATTTTTCAGACATTGGAACTGAAGCTCAGAGAGTTGAAACAATTTGTTCAAGTTCAATACAATAGATTACTAGCAGTAGAGGAGGTCTAGTTGATTTATTCAATACAATCTAATATGTAACAACCTGACTGTAAGTATCAGCTTTTATTGGCACCATGCTAAGTAATAGAAATATAGAGATAAATAAGATGGACCCTCTAATCTCATGTAATCTTAGCTACTATTTTTCATATTTTCATGTTGCTTTTCTCCTTGTGATGAGTAGTAATGATCAAACCAAATGATTTGGGAAAATACCAGTTGGGTCAGTTGCCATCACTCTGGTTTCTCTGGACCACTGTGTGATGCCCAGGGGTGTCCTGGATCCTAAAGCCTGTGTGGGCTGCATCACACTCAGCCGACTCCTGATGACCACCGTTAGAGTGGGCCTCATTTTGTCAGAGGAAATGTGCCAGGTCATTAATGAGTCTTAATTGTCTTTTCTCCAGGTCTCATGTCTTTTCTCTGGTAGCTGTTTTATTATTGATGGATTGACTGATTTGTATATTTTTGCCATTTAGTCTTTTTTGATGTATATGTGCATGTAGGCTGTGTTTCAAACTATACCAAAACCAGAGTCAAAGCTATGGAACTGTAATGAGGCTGCAGTCTAATATTATTCATTACTGCCATAAGTGTTGTTTATTTTACTGTATACCCGCTTTAAATATAAACTCAACTGACACCTTTCTTTGGATCATCCCCCGATTTATATTCTAGGGCGAAGATGTTTTTTGTGATACACAAATATCTAGGGTTTCACAATGAGTATGTATGGCAGATGCTTGATGAATTCAGGCAAAACATCTTAGCAATTGAATTATCCCATGAAAATCATATCAGTGTTTTATATTAGTTGTTTCTATTTTTGTCAGTTATATAAACCTTTGAAAAGTAAAATATAACTAATGAAACAAGGACTGCTTATGAATTTCTTTGTGTATATGTATTATAAATTGTCTTCTCTGTTTTTTTTGTTGTTGTTGGTATTGTTGAATTACTAAATTCTACATGCACAATCATGGTGGCAAATTAAAGGGTAGTTTTTTTCCAACCAGATTATGGAATAACTTATTTTCATGTTCCCCATACTGTCTTGCCCATAGGAAGGCAGAAAGTAAATATATTTTAATTATATTTTTTAGAAGTAGCTTAATATGAGGGATAATAAAAGGTGCTAAGGGTTCTTCGTAGAAACTATTTCTGAGTGTAAACTTCTACAAGGCATAAAATAATAGGTTACACATGAGAAAAGTGGAATGTTTTACATTAGTATTAGTTTTGAGGAGTTTTATGTCTATTTTGGGAAGGCTAATCATTTAATAAAAATATGTTTTTTCTTCCCGTCTCTGAAATACAGACTTGAAGCTCCTCTTGAGCCCATTTTGTGAAATAATGAGCCTTTTTTAATGTGAGGTTGGCAGCTGTGCATTAAATGATTTAGACACAGAATTCACTCTGCATGCAGGGTCTATTTATTCTCAGCATAAACTGAAGAGATAAACTGGGAGTGCTAAAGTGAGTGTTTCTAATGATTGAAATTTAAAAATTCAACTATCAATGTCCCTACAATGTATTCCTCAACTATTGTAGTCTTCCTTCTGTTTATCTTGTATTCATCTCTTTCATTTCCATTGCTTATATGAATCTTCCTTAAAAAAAAATGCATTATAAAACAAACAAAAAGATAAAGAAATATGTAAAGCAAAACTCATACCCCTTGTGACTCATCTTATGTTTGGATTCTGGATCATCCAATACAGATGTTGTTAATGTAAAAGAAACAAAAACGAAAAACCATGACTGGCAATTAGAAGACTTTTGTTATGATCTCATCTCTTCAATGAATTAGCCATGTGATTGGGCAGACTTCATATTTTGGGGTTTCATTTCCATCATGGTTATGTGTATGAGACTCCTTTCCAATTCTAACAGTCCGTCATTCTGTAATTCAAGAAATCTCAATCCTGTTGTATCTCTACTTAAAATGTGAGTAGGAACCTGGATTGTTTAGGAAATAGATGGCACTCTCAACGAAACAATGAAACAATTTAATGAAGGGACTACATACAATATATGAGCAAAGGATGAGGTATCCTGGAACTAACTCCAATTTGAAGCCATTACCATTGTTAGGCTTGACTTGGTAAAGAGAATGGGAAGTTACCAGAAACTGTGAAAAATGAAAGTTATAGGAGAGGACTGCCCAACAGGAGCTATGGACATCAGTGGAAGGGTATAGACACTGCCAGCTGAGGCCTAGCAGTGATAGAGTTTGAAGAATACACCCCCGACCTCTCTCTCCTCTTTCCCTGAAATCACCTACTGGTGTTTGCCAATGGCTAAACCTAACATGGAATTAGAAGACAAGGGATACCAGTTGATGCAGTCCATACAAGTCAGTTTCCCAGGCACACAGCAGGGCAGAGAAGGGTAGAGAGTAGATGTGGAGTAACATGAAGAACATTCAGCTCAGGGTTATGCTACTGATAGGTGGGAAGGTGAGCTGGATACAGTGATAACTAAACAATACTTTATGGCAAATCCCCCTCCTCTGGGTTTTAGCTGCCAAGTCCACCATGACTTTAGCATCTGGGAGCTTTAGCAGGACCTGCTTTGTGCCTGAGATAGGCTGTTCTTACAGAATAGAGAGGGTGGTGAAGAGGAGGGGAATTGGAAATAATTTATTAAGTAAATCTTTCCATAATGATTCCTTTTATATTAATATATAATCCATCACTTCTCACTTTGAAAGAACAAGTACTCTGAAGATTGCTATCATAACTGAAATATTTGATTTTCCCTGTGTTCTCCCCTTATAATGAAGTGGATATAAAATGATCAGAACAGGATAATTTTGTAATGAAGAAAAAATTCCATGGGGCATACTTTCCCACCTGTAATTATTTTACAAATGTCTATTTTGCATGAAAAACAACACAGTTGTAAGGCATGCAAATCTATGTTAATGACCAGCTATATTTCTATAAAAGCAGATGCCAAGAAAGCACAGAAAGGAAGTAAAACCAAATTGAGCTTACAATGAACACCAAAACTGTACTGTCTACTTTTGAAACAAATGAGCAGAACGTGTAAAATAAATGAATAGATATGCACATAGTTAACCATAGCTTATACCAGAGAGCTAATTCGCCAGAAATTTCTTAATTTTCTATGTGTTTAAACTTGCTGGCTTAACTAGAAAATGCTGTTATTTTAAATATAGATGCCTCAGAAGAATTTTTATGATGAGGATTTCAATATATTCAAAATTGAGTGTACATTGTAATGCTTGTTGAGTTGCAAGAAGACGACTTAACTGTTAATTTTGGGAGAAGCAATATGTGGTTTCAAATCCAGTGGGTGAGCAAAATCAAGATTGGAAGAAATTGATTACCTCTTGCATTTCTTTATTTCCCAGGCAACCACATTCATTGCTTTGCTGCTGTACTTACTCTAGCTAAAACTCATCTGGTCTCTAAAACAACCTTCCTTTATGTTGTGAAATAAGCAGGGATTGAAATCTGGTTAACCTTCTGCTGCACCAGAGGGATTCGAAAGCACTCCTGTAGCTTATAATGTGGTACAGGAACTCTACCAAGATACAGAGGATTTCATAAAGAAAGCCAGAGCCTCACTCTGTAACGTGTCATGCAGGAACCCACATGAGGTCTTCTTAGATTTCATCTGAGGAAATACAATGATGCTTTGCAGTTAGTAACATCCTAGAGTTGTTAGCCTTCTTATCTCCATAAAATCCCTTCAGAATCATTTAAACACTTTTTAGTTGTAAGATAGATGGGGCCAAGATTATTTCATCCATTTGAAAGAAACAGTGAAAGTGAGTCATAGACTTATTCCCATGAGGTAAGATAAACTTGCTTTACTTCATGACTCACTTACTTGATTCCCAGTATTTGTTTATCCATTTACATGTTTCATACTTAACCCTCTCAGCATTCCTGTGAACTTAATGCTATAGAGCATATTTTATATGCAAGGAAAATGAGGCTCAGAGAGGGAAGATCATTTTCCCAGTCACTAAGCCTGAGCAATGACTATTCACACATGGGCCTGTTTCTCTCAAGGACTCCTTTATTATTCTTCAATGTCACACAAACTACTACTAATAGTAACAGAAACACCTTTCCTCTGATAACCAGAATAAAGCCACAAAATATGGGTACTACAAGCAATATTACAGTATACATAAGATAATTATTCATTTTGTATTTTCCCCCAATTCCTGCTATTTTATAGTTTTCTCTCTTAGGCCTTTCTTGAGACTTTTAAACTTTAAAACTTCCAAGAAATAGTAACCTAACTATCCATCTTTAGATTTAATGAAGTAATGTATATCACTGTACTTTGTCCTTTTTTATGTGTTTGGATTAGGAAAAAAATAATATCTGACGGTGAGGATTTTTAAAACATTTTCCAAAAAGATTTCTTCTGAATTTTATCACAGTAACCAATTGTTAGCTACTATTACCAGTATGCTAAATATTCTACTCCAACCAGTTTCAGAGAACTGAGAGGATAACTTGTTATGATATCTAAATATTGGAAATTTCTGTTTAACATGGTCTTTAGTCACATTACATCCCTTAAATATATTTTTATATATAAAAGGAATTATGCTAACTATAAAAAAGATAAATACTTCTCCCTAACCCGAAATCCATTGCAGGACTCTGGCATGCAATTAAGACACTGTATTTTATTGACTTCTTGGAATTATATCTGTTAACCTTTCATGCACATGAAGAGTTAAGAATTACTGGCAGTGAAATTTTTCAAGGAAAAAATGGATAGTATTCTTTGCAAACAATTGGTCTAGACAGTTGTTTTCCTTTCTTCCTGATCTTAGATCTAGAACATTTTCCTGCTTTCACTAGTTATGGGTGTCCATAGAATGTGGGCAAAAGTGATATACCCATCTTCTAGGACTATTCCATAAAAACTACCTCTAAAATTATCTTTCCCCATTTGTTGGCTGAACAAAATGGGCTTTGAGGACCTAGGGGAAGGTGATACCATAAGATGGAAGAGCTTGGGTCTCTGAACTATCCTATGAAGGTATCTGCCAATCACAGGAATCAAATTGTGGATGAGTGTGAAATAAACTTCACTACATTCACCTCTGCAATTTTGGGGTGTATCTTATGGCAGTTCAGTTATTCTTCCTAATAAACCCCCAAAGTTTCAATTACCTGGGTTAAATATGAGTTTAACTGTGTCAAATGTGTTTACATATTTTTATCCTCTATTCTCTACCTGTGCTGCATAAAAAATTATTTCTAATTTAAAATCCATGATTCCTTTCAACATTATTACAAATGGTTATATGACAACATCTGAATGTTTTATAGTAAAGAAGGAAGCAGTTCACACAGTTATCTAGACACAGCCTATCTTTTATATATATATATAATTTATTTATTTACTTATTTAACATCTTTTTTGGAGTATAATTGCTTTACAATGGTGTGTTAGTTTCTGCCATACAACAAACTGAATCAGCTACACATATACATATATCCCCATATCCCCTCCCTCTTGCGTCTCCCTCCCACCCTCCCTATCCCACCCCTCTAGGTGGTCACAAAGCACCTAGCTGATCTCCCTGTGCTATGCAGCTGCTTCCCACTAGCTGTCTATTTTACATTTGGTAGTGTATATATGTCCACGCCACTCTCTCACTTCGTCCCAGCTTCCCTTTCCCCCTCCTCAAGTCCATTCTCTACGTCTGTGTCTTTATTCCTGTCCCGCCCCTAGGTTCTTCAGAACAAAATTTTTTTTTTTTTTAGATTCCATATATATGTGTTAGCATATGGTATTTGTTTTTCTCTTTCTGACTTACTTCACTCTGTATGACAGTCTCTAGGTCCGTCCACCTCACTACAAGTAACTCAATTTCATTTCTTTTTATGGCTGAGTAATATTCCATTGCATATATGTGCCACATCTTCTTTATCCATTCATCTGTTGATGGACACTTAGGTTGCTTCCATGTCCTGGCTATTGTAAATAGGGCTGCAATGAACATTGTGTTACATTATGGTGCATGACTCTTTTTGAATTATGGTTTTCTCAGGGTATATGCCCAGTAGTGGGATTGCTGGGTTGTATGGTAGTTCTATTTTTAGTTTCTTAAGGAACCTCCATACTGTTCTCCATAGTGGCTGTAATAATTTACATTCCCACCAACAGGGCAAGAGGGTTCCCTTTTCTCCACACCCTCTCCAGCATTTATTGTTTGTAGATTTTTTGATGATGGCCATTCTGACCGGTGTGAGGTGATACCTCACTGTAGTTTTGATTTTCATTTCTCTAATGATTAATGATGTTGAGCATCTTTTCATGTGTTTGTTGGCAATCTGTATATCTTCTTTGGAGAAATGCCTGTTTAGGTCTTCTGCCCATATTTGGATTGGGTTTTTTTTTCTTTTTTTTTTTTTTGATATTGAGCTGCACGAGCTGCTTGTATATTTTGGAGATTAATCCTTTGTCAGTTGCTTCATTTGCAAATATTTTCTCCCATTCTGAGGGTTGTCTTTTTGTCTTGTTTACTGTTTCCTTTGCTGTACAAAAGCTTTTAAGTTTCATTAGGTCCCATTTGTTTATTTTTGTTTTTATTTCGATATCTCTAGAAGGTGGGTCCAAAAGGATCTTGCTGTGATTTATGTCATAGAGTGTTCTGCCTATGTGTTCCTCTAAGAGTTTTATACTGTCTGGTCTTACATTCAGGTCTTTAATCCATTTTGAGTTTATTTTGTGTATGATGTTAGGAAGTGCTCTCATTTCATTCTTTTACATGTAGCTGTCCAGTTTTTCCAGCACCACTTATTGAAGAGGCTGTCTTTTCTCCGTTGTATATCCCTACCTCCTTTATCAAAGATAAGGTGACCATACATGCGTGGGTTTATCTCTGGGCTTTCTATCCTGTTCCATTGGTCTATATTTCTGTTTTTGTGCCAGTACCATACTGTCCTGATTACTGTAGCTTTGTAGCATAGTCTGAAATCCAGGAGCCTGATTCCTCCAGTTCTGTTTTTCTTTCTCATGATTGCTTTGTGTATTCGGGGTCTTTTGTGTTTCCATACAAGTTGTGAAATTTTTTGTTCTAATTCTGTGAAAAATGCCATTGGTAGTTTGATAGGGATTGCATTGAATCTGTAAATTGCTTTGGGTAGTATAGTCATTTTCACAATGTTGATTCTTCCAATCCAAGATCATGGTATATCTCTCCATCTCTTTGTATCATCTTTAATTTCTTTCATCAGTGTCTTATAGTTTTCTGCATACAGGTCTTTTGTCTCCCTAGGTAGGTTTATTCTTAGGTATTTTATCCTTTTTGTTGCAATGGTAAGTGGGAGTGTTTCCTAATTTCTCTTTTAGATTTTTCATCATTAATGTATAGGAATGCAAGAGATTTCTGTGCATCACTTTTGTATCCTGCCACCCTACCAAATTCACTGATTAGCTCTATTAGTTTTCTGGTAGCATCTTTAGGACTCTCTAGGTATAGTATCCTGTCATCTGCAAACAGTGACAGTTTTACTTCTTTTCGATTTGGATTCCTTTTATTTCTTTTCCTTCTCTGATTGCTGTGGCAAAAACTTCCAAAACTATGTTGAATAATAGTGCTGAGAGTGGGCAACCTTGTCTTGTTCCTGATCTTAGAGGAAATGCTTTCCGTTTTTTACCATTGAGAATGATGTTGGCTGTGGGTTTGTCATTTATGGCCTTTATTATGTTCAGGTAGATTCCCTCTGTGCCTACTTTCTGGAGAGTTTTTATCATAAATGGGTGTTGAATTTTGTGAGAAGCTTTTTCTGCATCTATTGAGATGATCATATGTTTTTTATCCTTCAGTTTGTTAGTATGGTGTATCACATTGACTGATTTGTGTATATTGAAGAATCCTTGCATTCCTGGGATAAACCCCACTTGATCATGGTGTATGATCCTTTTAATGTGTTGTTGGATTCTGTTTGCTAGTATTTTGTTGAGGATTTTTGCATCTATGTTCATCAGAGATATTGGCCTGTAGTTTTCTTTTTTTGTGACATCTTTTAGACACAGCCTATCTTGTTCTTAAATTTTCATCTGTTTATTCAAGTGACAGAATATTAACTCCAGTTTTGCCACATAAGGTGCAATTTATTTAAAACACTTGCTTGTCCAAACGAATGTATTTCTAGATCATCTAGATTTTACCTGAAAGCATGATTGTGTGTCTTTCTCTTCAGTGTATTTTTTAATAGTATCTTGCATTCTCTAATCTTACAATATGCCATACTTGATATACTCCTCAGCTCCTTCACATATTGCTCCTGGTTCCAAAAGAATTGTGGTAGTTCTTTAAGTGTCTTGAAACTTCTAGTTTAAAAAAAGAAACAAAATATATTGGTTTTCTATATTGATCTCATATATTTCGATGTGTCTTCCATTTGGCCTTTCCAACTGATAAAGATTTTAATGACATTTTGCCCTTAATACAATAACAATGTTGGTTTTCAACTAAAACTTTATTATGGACTTGTACTATCTTTCCTCTTTAAAATAGCTGACACTAAGCTCTGGGTTTTGAATTTATCGACAGAAGCCTAAGAATTTCAGACATCTTCAAAATGTGCTGAGCTCTTTAAAATCTTCTGCCAGAAGACCAAACCTGGTAATGATTCATTGTGATAATTCTCATTGTCTTGGCATATAGTACTTATAAAATGATATAGAGGCATCTACTTTGCTCCTTTTCTAATTATGCTATTCTTGTGGGCTGTTAGCACATATTCTAGGAATAGCTTCTAAGAAAGGGAAAAGGCATTTCACACAGTACTGCAAGTAGGTTCAGAAAGGGTAATCCTCTGGCATGTTTGGGTTCACTTTTCTTCTCTGACCATGCTGACTCCACTATATAGGACTTCAGTAGTCTTGGAGCACTGGAAGTCTTGCAACTTCTGGATTGGCAGTATGCTGGACCTGAACTCCATCTGCTGAGGCTTACCTACAGTAGAAGGTGCATTCTCTTGAGCATTAGTGATGACAAATCAACTCCTATTAGCCTCCCAAAGATATCATGCAATAGATTTCAGATTTGCCATTTGATGCATTTGGGATACTTGGCTTGGAGTGAGGAACTAAATCCTCACATATTGCAGATGATCATAAGAACTCTCTGGTTACCACATTAGAAATGGAGTTCAGTGAGTACTGGGTTTGGGCATTGGTGGGCCCAGCCAAAATGTGAACACAGTGAGAACTGGAAGAAGGGTGATCAGTGATGATGTCTAAACACATTAGAAGTGGAGTCCAAGTAATCGGCCTTTTGGAGAGTGACTAACATGGCAATATGGAGCTCGGAAGAGTGATTCTAAATGTCAGTCTGAGGACAAGAGCCAGGGTAGATGCATTCAAATTGTTTGGAAATCATTTTAATAAAGATTCACTGTCCTCAGGACCAGAGCTTTTTATTCACTGTGTATGGGATAGGGAGAGAGAATCTTTATTTTAATAAAGATTCAATGACTGGTCTAGAGAGCTGGGAGACATTTGTGTGAAGTAAGTCATCCATATAAGAGAATAGGACTTTAGTTGACAGCAATAAATAACCCTTAACCATTTATACTGCTAAAGCGATCAGGTGTCTCTGTATCCAGAGAAAATGTAATTTTGGACCTGGGTAGGAGTGGAATGTTTTAACAGTTGATTTCACTTCATATCCATGTGCTCAAGAGATGAGTTTTATAAGCGATATAAAAAAATCAAGAAATGTTAAAGTTGTCTGTTAGTTTTATAACATGTCCCTATAAATGCTCCCATCTGATTTACTTTTAGCTTTAATAACTGTTAGATAAAACACTATTTTCTGTTTTCTGGTCTAAATTTTTAAATGTTAACAGAATGATGATATAAAGGAATTGGGAGTCAGGATTTTGTTCACTTGTCTCTTAACGGATGATAGGAATCTGACAGACCGTGGCATTTTTGGGGTTTCATTGATTCTCTCTTTAAAGATTTCTCTGTCGCCTAATTCCTAAACTCTATTGCTTTCTTCCTGCAATGACATTTAGTTTTACAAGTGGAAAGTTTTTACTTTGTTATAAGTGTTCCATTATTTTCTTGGCTATGTTGCAAGCATTATTAGTTTGTTTTATAAATCTTAATTCTCATGCTGGAAGTTTTTGAAACTATTGAAAACTTTTGCTTCTGTCTGCTACCCCACCACTTACCTTTCCTTATTCTCTGCTTTATATCCTTTCTATTCCCCCTCTTTCCCTCTCAATTTTTCTCTTTCTCCTACTTTTTCTCTTCATTCCTACTTACCACGTGCAGCAAATTGCCTTTAAACTTGACATGCAAAGATGAGGGAAGATGTCCCTCAAGGCTCTTTCTGTCAAGTGAGAAAGATGAAATAATTGCATGAATTATTATTGTATGAAGCAGTTTATAATACATATGTAGTAGGAGACAGTTTAAGCCTAAGCTGGGATCAGTATGTGGTTGGGCTCATGAAATAAATATTTACTTGAGGGACAGAGAAGCCTCCTGAAAAATAACTCATTCCAACTGCAGTGGAAGCAGGCTCGATGATGTCAACTTGGCATACAGATCAGGCTGGAAGACATTAGTGATACTAAATACTGCTGGGTATTTGTCATCAAACTCCTTCATGATAGTGAGGTTTCAGGCTACAATTGAGACCTAACTTTGTAAAGAAGTATGCCTCACAGAGCTGACTTGGGACATTGGGAACAATGTAGATAATATGGCAAGACGGAGGAGAGGTAATCCATTGATGGTTTGCAGACGGCCTCATCCTCATGTTTAGGGAGGCAGGGAATATTTGACAAGAACTAAGAGCATTGAAAGCATGTGGAAACATAGTATGATACTTCTGCTTCCAGGTCTTGAATTATTTCCCATGTATATTACATTTTCCCAGAATTCTTGGAATAGGCATGGTCAGTGAGATGGGCAGCATCAGGAAACCTTAGAGATTATGATTATAGAAATGTAAAGTAGAGGGTATTTAGGAGATTATTGGCTATGGGCTGGCAACCAGAAAAATCTTACTTTAAAGCAAAGGTGCATGCATGTGATAGTAGGCATCACTGAGTTAATATGTTTCTTTCTGAGTAGTTCAACACAGTTTGTTTCATTGATCACTTCCTCTCTTTATTAGAAGGCCTCTATCTGCAAGGTCTTTTTGAATCAGTGTAGATTAGAGTGAGCTCAAGAACTAGCATCAGAATATTGTCCCCAAGTTAATCACTGCCTTAGGTTTGGGGGAGTACTCTGACCCTGAAGTTTAACTTGTAGGTAGTATGTACCTCTATGACTCTGGTTATGATGCAGCATAGGGTAAGGACCAATGAGGTTCCCAGTGGAGTGAGCATTGTAGAGTGACAATCTATGCAGAGTATTGTCATTGTAGAATGGGATTCTATGGTAAATTGTATTAAATTGAAGGAAAAGTTGCTCCTGTAGGCATCAATGGGTGATGCATACGTACCGTCAGCTCCAGAGATATGCATAATCCTGAGTGAGTTAGGAAACCACATAGAGTAGCCTCAAGAAGTTGAGAATGAAAGACCAGCCATAACTGTATCATAAATATAAGATCAACCAATTCAGAACACTGGAATATTCAGAAGATTTGGCCAGGATATTATGTAGTTTCCTCAGAGTTCTTTACAGAATGGTGTCTACAAAGTATCATAATTCCAGAATAGCTCTTTGTAAATGAGCCACTGTGTGCTACAGTAGGTCACCATCTCTGTATCTATCAAGCTCTCTAAATGAATATCATGCGTGGGTATTTTATTGCATTGCTTAGGGCTGCTGTAAATTCTAAGTTGTCATCTAGCAGTAGAATATGTATGAATGGGAGAAGTATGCATTTTTTTTCTCCCGGCTCCACTAGAAACCTGGAAATTAGTCCCCTCATACAACCAAATGTGTAGGAGAAAGAGGGTTGGTACCTCAGAGTCTCTGGTAAATGCTCCCAAGTGATGAAACATCTGTGTTATTGGCTGTTGGTAAATGAGAATGCTGGGTTCTGAGATTCAATTACTTCTCCATTATCTATACCACATTGCTTACAGCTGGAGGCCACTCATATGCAAGAGGAAGAAACTGTCACTGTGATCTCCAATCTTGGCCCTGCAGTGCCCTGTGGACATTATTTTTGTCTGATACAAGATGCAGAGTCAATTGGGAGCTTTCATAACAAGGTTCTGAACCTGAGTTAATGTTCAAGGAACAGACATTTGTTTTGTATGTGACAAACACACTACAAATTAGCAAGCTGTGGGGAGCCCTAGAGGTTACGTCTGTCATGATTCCAGTTTCAAGTTAGCAATCCAAACAAAGTAGCAGCTGAGGGAGCCGGGACTGAGATGCAGAAATCCAATCTGTACCAATGGGAAACTAAATACCAGGTAAAAACTACTATTAGAGTAGATCCTCAGGAAATGATGTGAAGGAAGAAGATGGTACCTGCAAGACCTCCTTTCAAAGTGCTTGAAGGATATTCCATAATGAATGCACCCTAAAAGAGGAAATCTTTTGATGTTTAAAATTTTTTTAAACCCAGTTTCATTTTCAGTTTGAAAATGGAAACGTATAATTGACCATCTGTCCCATCCTAACAATCAACAAAAGGTTGATAAACTAGAATATGTAGTTTTAAAAAACACATCACAGAGCTGAAGACACAAACAGTCCTAAATGAACTCCAGAAAGTGGTAAACCTGTCATAAAGGGCTCCCAGCCCTCCTAGAACTGCAAAAGGAACAGGAATCCACTGTTAGGTTTCGTGTGGGGAGGGGGTATGGGAGGGGTGAAGGGGGAGTAGAAACCAGCTAACATCTAAAAAACATTTAAGTCTCCTGTGAGCTTGTGTGCCAGACTGGATGTCAGAGGAGCTCCTCCAACAGAACTAGTCTGCAGTCACTCAGTGACATTTCCTTGTGAGTATAGTAGTCCCTTGGTATCTGGGGGATTGGTTCTAGGACCCTCACCCCAAACCTAAATCCCTGGATGCTCAAGTGCCTTGTATAAAATGGTATAGTACAGACAGCCCTCCTCTGTATCTGCTGGTTCCTCGGGATACAGAGGGCCAGCTGTGTGTATATAATTTGGGTAGAAGTCTATCAAAAGAGGTAAGAAAAAGGGAGCTGAGAAAGGTCTCCCATGACGAGTGTGGGGCTTCACCCAAGTGCAAGCACCTCCTTTTCCCCAAGACAAGGAACAGGGTGAAAGAGTTAAGAGAGACCCATAAGACACATTCTAGGCTCTTTCCATTCTAAGGTCTTTCCTGGTGAAGGGAGGGCTAGAGAGCCGAGAGAAAACCCTTCCTTCAGGCACTTTGGAATTTCAACTACCAAAGACTGAAGGCCGGGCAGGAAAGCTAAGATAAGCAACTCCAAGCCATTCTAAAATTTCACAGAGTGGTCGCTATGGAAGTTGTGGGAGGGGTAAGAGCTGAAAGAAATTTCCCAAGGTGCAGTGCACAGCTGGAAAGGAAAGCCTACTACTCTCCATGACTTAAAAACCTGGAGAGATTTTTCACACTCACAAAAATATGAGTTTCAGCTGTGAAGCAAAGGGGGTTTCCTGGAATCTCACTCAGATTCCAGGTTCCCCTGAGAGGGAAGTAATGATCCAGCCCACAAAAAAATGTAAAGCTAGTGGTGAAGTTAGTCAAATTATAGCTGCTCAGAGACCCGATGGAGATTGATTCAGCAACCAATGTAGCAGCACGGCAGAAAAAGAGGAGGGCCACTTTCCAGAGATAAATGTTATTTACTTCAGAATTTACTGCTCTGTTAATTAAAACTTAAGGCATATAATAAAAGGTTATGAAGCACATGAAAAGGAAGAAAATGTGATCTGTCCTCAAGAGAGAAAACAGTCAAATTCAGAGATGGCCTAGATGTTCAAATTATTAGTCAAAGACATTCAAATTACTAAGATAAAAATGGAAAACGTGGAAAATATGAAGAAGGAAATGGGAAATTTTAGCAAGCACATGGAAATTATAAAAGAGAATCAAGGCGAGGATATCCAGTTAAACAAACTATTATCTGTTAGATCAATTAAGATCAATTAAGAAACAAGTTTTTATTTTACCTTTACTTATTCCTCTTCAGTGCTCTTCCTTACTTTATATGGCTCCGAGTTTCTGACCTGTGTTATTTTCCTTCTCGATAAAGAACTTCTTTTAACATTTCTTGCAGGGTCTACTGGCAACAAATTTTCTCAATTTTTGTTTTCCTGAGAAAGTCTTTCTCCTTCACTGTTGAAGGATATTTTTGTAGGGTACAGAATTCTAGGTTAGCAGTTTTGTCTCAACACTAAAAATTTCACTCCACTCTCTTCTTGCTTCCATGGTTTCTGTGGACAAGACAGGTGTAATCCTTATCTTTGTTCCTCTATAGATAAGCTGTATTTTCCCCTCTGACTTCTTTCAGGATTATTTCTTTATCTTTGATTTTTTATAGTTTGAACATGATATGCCTAGGGGTTTTTTGGCATTTATGCTACTTGATGTTCTCTGAACTTCCTGAATTTATGGTTTGGTGTCTGGCTTTAATTTGTGGAAATTATTAGTCATCATTGCTTGAAATATATGTGACACCTTTTGTAGTAGTCCCACAGTCCTTGGATATTCTGCTGGGGTTTTTTTTACAGTAGTTTTTCCCTTTGCTTTTTAGTTTTTGAGGATTCTATTGCTATATCCTGTAGCTCAGATTCTTTACTCAGCCATTTCTAGTCTACTAATAAGCCCATCAAAGGTATCCCTCATTCTGCTACAGTGTTTTTGATTTCTAGCATTTGAAGGGGTGGGGGGAGTTACTTTTAGGATTTCCAACTCTCTGCTTACATTGCACATCTATTCTTGCATGCTAACTTACCCATGAGAGCTCTTAGCATGTTAATCATAGTTGTCTTAAATTTCCAGTCTGATAATTCCAACAGCTCTGCCATGTCTTGTTCTGATGCTTGCTCCGTCATTTCAAATTGTGTTTTTTGCTTTTTGGTATGCCTTGTAATATTTTCTTGATAACCAGAGACAATGTACTGGCTAAAAGGAACTGCTATAAATAGGCCTTTAGAAATATGGTGGTAAGGTGTGGGTACACGTGGTAAGGTGTGGGGGGAGGGAAAGCATTCTATAGTCCTATGATTAGTTCTCAGTCTTTTAGTGAGCCTGTGCCTCTGGACTATGAACTTCACAAGTGTTTCTCAGTTTTCTTTTTTTTTTTTTCCCTCCCCCACTTCAGTGGGGCATGATGGCTAGAGTGGGAAGGAGTTGCATATTTCCCTGCTCTACATGGAAGGCTAGAGCCAGCTGGAGTTACATATTTCCCTTCCTCAGGTCAGTTAGACTCTGATAATACCTCAGCAGGTTAGGATCTGGTTAACTAGTTAACTAGTTTCCCTTGAGGGCAGGCTTGTTAAGACAATCAGAGTGCTCTTGTGTATTTCAAAATGGTTCCTTTCCCCCTCTTCCTGCCAGAAGCATGTGAGGACTTTTCTCTCATATTTACTACGGAAACCTCACTGAGCTTCTAGAGGTCAATCTCACAGTATTGTTGAGGGTCCCCTTGGAGTTTAACTCTCAGAATTGTCCACATAATTTGTCAATTACAGTTCAGGTTTTCCTACCCCAGCACTGGTTCCTGAGGCAGTTTCTGCTCATGGGTCGCTGCTCTTGTAAGCTGTGACTCCCCGTATTAGTCTGTCTGTCTCTTTACTCTTAGGGGCAGTGGTTTGCCCTGTGTCTTCCCTTTTCTAAAGAAAGTTGTTGATTTTTCAGTCTGTTCAGCTTTTTTACTTGTTAGGACAGAGTGGTTACCTGGATGTGTGCAATCAATGAAACTTACCCAAATGAATACTTAGGATCTGTACATTTTTTGTGTTTAATGGTACCTCAAACACATACATACATAAACATATATAGATATATGAACATGTATATACATGCACAAAGAAAAGGTGTCATAATTTCCCTTAAATCAGATATACTCCCTGATATATTCAGAAATGAGATATTTATCTGATAGGAATATCTGTAATTTTTTTAAGTTTGTACATATCATTAAAATCATGTATCATTTCTGTATTTTCCTTTTTCTGCCCCCGTAGCCCCTCATGCACCTCTTTCTCCATATACCTCCCTTTACATGTGTCACATACAGGCACCTTAGTCCGCAAGGGTGAACAAAAACTCTTGAGCTCTCCCAAGAAACAACAGATCTCCTCACTGCCAAAACCTGCCATTTCCATCCAGCAGAGCTATTATAATTTGCAACACTTTTTCCTCTTTCCACAAGGAGAAGACAGGAAAAGGTGAAGCCAGTCTGCAAGCATCTCTTTTTGATAAAATGACTGTATTTGTTTTCATAGCAAAGACCAAATATTGTTCACATCGCTGTGGAACTACAAAGAATGTAAATTGGCTCTAAAATTGAAAAAGAGAGATAGAGGAAGGAAAGAAGGAAGGAAGAAAGGAAGGAAGGAAGGGAGGGAGGAAGGAGAGAGAGGGAAAGAAGGAAGGAAAGAAGGAAAGAAAGAAAAGAAAGAAAGAAAGAGAGGGAGAAAGAAAAGGAAGGAAGGAAGGGAGGAAGGAGAGAGGGGAAGAAGGAAGGAAGGAAAGAAAGAAGGAGAAAGAAAGAAAGAGGGAGGAAGGAAAGAAGGAAGGAAGAAAGGAAGGAAGGAAGGAGAGAGAGGGAAGGAAAGAAGGAAGGAAGGAAGGAAAGAAAGTGAAAGAAAGAAAGGAAGAAAGAGAAAGAAAGAAAGGAAAGAAAAAAGAAAGAGGGAGGGAGGAAGGAAGGAAGGAGAGGACTCTATTCTTTTGCTTCCACCTGAGTTAAAGCTATGTTTTCAGATTTCTTTGACCAGTGGAAGCTCATCATTCCTTATCCATCAAAATCAGCAGCACCAAGGTGCAGATGGAGAGTTCTTTAGTTGTATTAATGCTTTTTCTGCTTCCCCTTCCTTTAAACCCGGGGCTTCCATACCAACTCACAATCAGTTATTACTGTTTGCAATAGTTATATTCTGTGAAGTCACCATGAACATTGAATTAGTAGACACTGAGTTCGTTTCCTGTGAGCCTCTAATTACAACATTTTCAGGGAAGGATCTGTACGTAAACTTGTTTTGTGTGTTACTATTTAGAGACATCTTACTTTATATTCATTATTCATTAGCATTGACCTCATGGCCAATAGCACTCATGCCTGAACAGAGCTTATCCAACACATATATTTTCTCTGTGAGGCACACCACAACCTTCTTGCATTTAGGAAGGCTAGACCACACTTCAGCACTATGCATGGGGACCATCTTAAACAGCAAAACCACAAACAAACAAAAAAATGTGACAGATGTGGCACTAAATAGACTGCAAAAAGGATGCTGGTTTACATTATGGGCTTGAAACATGAGGGCAGAGCTGGGTCTTGTTCCACCTCCGCTGAGAACTTGAGTATTGGGTTCCTCAAATTTTTTGCTGCTCTGCTTATGTACGTGTCCATCAATGACAAGGAAAGTGTTAGCAGTGTTGATATCAAGGTTACAAATACATTTTAATGAGTAGGCTTATTCACAAATATGGAATCCACAATAATGAAAATAAACTGAATCTCTCATGGAAACATAGTTAGAACACATAGAATTTTTTTTCTAATTTCTATGTTTCTAATTTCTATGTTCTATTTCTATGTAATTTAGAGTTTCAGTAGTTTCCTAATAAATATAAACTATTTGTGAGGCTTTACAATCTGGCTTCCCTGATCCTTCCATTATGGGAAAAGATCTTTTCCACAATTAATAAGTTTATCGATTCAATTTTCATTTTATCAGGCATCTACACTATGCCAAGTATTATTCAAAATGAAAACAAATACGACAACAAGTTATCCCTACTTGAAAACATGTAAAATTTAATTACAAATATAATGTAACATTTAATACATTTACAATCAGCTGGGGCCAGGGGCAAAAAGGCAGGCATAGTCAAATACAAGGTTATCAGAAATGGCCTATAGAGAAAGTGATATTAAAGTTGAGTCTTGATGAATAAACAGAAGTTTGCCCAGTGGAGACATGTCTAGTGCATTAAATAAAGATAGGAATATGGTGATTTGCCTAGATGGTTTTGATATTGTGATTTTGATCCAGTGGAGATTTTCATTCCACATTTTAATTTCAGAAGTATTTAGAATTGTGTTTTTAAATAAAAACACTAATATCAGAATTTCACAAGGATATTTTTTATTTCAAGAAGAAAATTTCTGGATTTTTTCCAGAAAAAATTTCACAGTTTTATATACAAGACAGTTAAACTATCTTTTCTGTTTTTATATTTACTATTATGAACTGGGCAGAATCAATATATGGCCATACAATAGAGTTGATGATGATGTCTAAACATGCTTCCAGGGCAAAGATGTGGAGACATAAAACTGTATATCAGGTTTAAATAATTGGAAAATAGAGTTAGGAGGCTATTTCCATAATACCTTTGGGAGATTATAGCCTACACAAAGGCAGCAGCAACGTTGTTGGGGAGGGGCTTCCCTGGTGGCGCAGTGGTTAAGAACCCTCCTGCCAATGCAGGGGACACAGGTTCGAGCCCTGGTCTGGGAAGATCCCACATGCCACAGAGCAACTAAGCCCGTGCACCACAACTACTGAGCCTGCACTCTAGAGCCGGCAAGCCACAACTAATGAGCCCACGTGCCACAACTACTAAAGCCCGTGCGCCTAGAGCCCGTGCTCTGCAACAAGAGAAGCCACCGCAATGAGAAGCCTGTGCACTGCAATGAAGAGTAGCCCCCGCTCACCGCAACTAGAGAAAGCCCGCGCACAGCAACGAAGACCCAACGCAGCCAAAATAAATAAATAAATAAGAGGGTTAACATAAATTATATAAAAAAAAAAAATGATGGGGAGGAAAGGACATATTTGAGAATTAATTAAGATTTAGGTCATAATAGTCTAGTGGATGTTAATGGAAAGACGGGAGATAATTTAAAGAGACTCAGAATATGGCACTCACATAGCATATGATAATAATATTGATAACAAAGATAACAAAACCAGATATAATCAATGATTATAACCAGATTATAATGAGATATAATTCATATGACATAGGTATCATATGAATCTAGCACCATTATATGTGTTATATCATCTAATTTATAGTAATTCAAATTTATGAAGGAGTTACTATTTTTTATCTTCATTTTTTGAATGAGGAAAATCGAATGCCAAAAAAATAGGATAACTTTCCCAAGGTCACAGAGCTAAAAATTGGCAAACCCACAGCATTTGAATAAGCCAGATTTGAATGATTAATTTCCCATAGGATGAAGTTTTCAGTTATATATTGTGTGTGTATGTAGTAGGGTAGGAACAAAAAAATGTGTTTTTTTGGTAAACCCTGATATTATAAGAAAATCATGAACACAAAATTTGTTGTTCTATTACGTTCTGATATGTTCAGATATTTTTGAATGATTATCAAGAAAACGTGGGCTTTGGAAAAAGAGTTTTACATATTTTCTTAATATTGTTTGAAATCATATGGTCTCCCTTCTATAATCATTGGTCAGAAAGAAAGGAACTGCTTTTTTAAAAAAAATATTAGCAGTTAGTAAGACTGAAGGACAATGTCTGAGAACACATAGCCTTGAGAATGAAACTGATTTAATTTTTTATTCAGTGAGCTGATAGAATAATCTTTAATTGGAAACTAAAATAAACTACTAATATGTGTTTCCATATTTTCCAGTTAAAGATGCACATATAAATATAATCCAAAGGCAAAACCCATTCTGACCTCTATATTATTAAAATTCATCAGCAGTATAAAAAATTTTATTCTAAACCTGATTATGAAAGTCCAGTGAAAAACTAAAACTGCTGATAGAAAAATTTTAAATCCTAATCCCAAGAAAATTATAATTGTTTTTTCTAAAACCAACATTTTTTACATAATTTCTAAATTATTACTATCATACATTAAAGTAACTTATAAATAAATAACAGCACTGTATATTTTTAATTGCTTTCCTCAGTCCCTAAATGGGAATGTTTGGATTGCAGCTAGTCATCTTACCAGTTTTGGTCATGAGCCCTACTTAATGAGAAGTTTTGGCTGGTTTAGGGCAATCCATCATTTCTTGTTGGAAATCACCTTGAAACTCATGCCTTTTCAGATTTGGAGTGGGGAGGGCTGGTCGCTATACAAGATCATTGTTGTATAAGAAAAGCAGTCAGAACACCATATACTAAGGGCTAGTACATCAACTGTAATATTCAAAACTGAATTCACTATCTTCTCTCCAATACCTTTCTCCTTTAAACCCATTTTCTTAAAGCCATTCTTCTGGTCATTCAGGTACAGTCTATAAATTATTGACATGTCTCTCACATTTGTGTTCCACATCTAAGCAGTTGCCCCATCCTGTCTATCTTATCTTTGTGACATGTTTCAGTTGATGCATCCTCTTTATTAAACAATGTTTATGATTTAATTTAGCTTAGTATCTCACACTTGGACTATTGCAGTAGTTTCCAACTGTTCTCTTCATCTAGTGTATTAACTTCTCCTCAAGTATTTTATAGCTGCTCAATTGATTCCTCTGAAATAAGACAGATTGCAAAATAGAGTTAGGAGGCTATTTCCATAATACTCTTACATTTCTGCCGGACTAGCCCCTTGGCTTCCAATGAGAAGAACATATGGATGTTCTTCTCACTTTGCTTGGTCCCTTGTGTAACTCAAAAATTATTTGAAATTGCCCATTTAGTGATCCCTCCCTGTGAACTCTTAAAGCACCTAGTAGAATGAATCACTTATTGGATATTTGCATCCCCTAGCTTTAACTGTTGCCTTTTTTTCTTTCTTTATAAACATCTCATCTCCTTGGCTATTTCATAAGCTCTTTGTGAACACCCATGTTGTATAATAATTATATCCCCACATCTTAAAGCATATTGCTCTACATTCATGGGGTCCTTGAAATACTTGGAAGTGAAGTGAACACATAACCGTAGTCACAGTTTGTTTAGTCATAAAAGAAATCCCTGAGAGTCAGAGTGGTTATCATTCAAAAGTTGTTGGAGGACATTTAAAAATGAAAATTGAACAAGAAGAGATTTTAGCAAACCCAGCACAGAGTAAGTTGTTGCTTTTTGTATGTGAGAGAGTAATTGGCTTAGAAACATCTTGCAAATGTGGTAACATTGGGAATTAGCATCCCCAAAGCTAAAGGCCACTGTTTGATGGTATAGGGAGAGAGAGCTACTGGCATAATACTTTTTCAGCAAATCTGTAGACTCATGATTCTCGCTTAATAACATTTGACAAATAATTACATGTATGTGAATGAGAGGGAAAAAATAGAATAAAAAGACCCTGGTACCAAAATGACTATCTTTCTTAAGTGTCCTGTAATCCAATGAAATGTGGTCCAGCTTATCAGCCTTTCTCAATGTCATTCAAACTTATACCCAAACTCCAGAAGCTAAGGAAGATAAAATTGAAGAATTCTGAAATTAATTACAAGACCTTCTTGAAACTACTCCAAAAATTATGTGCTTCTCTTTAGAGAGGATTTCAAAGTTAGAGTGAGAAAAGTGTTTATTGATCAGAATGTAATGGGAGAGAAGGGAATTGGAAAGGATCAATGCATTCATTGGGTTTTGCTCAGCTTGACCTTGCACACAATATATTTAAACATTAAGAAATACATTTAGAACTTTCTAGACTGGCTCCTTACAAACCAAATTGATTGTGTTATTGAGTGAAAATTTGAGAAACCAATGTTCTCTAAGGTGACAGACATATGGTCAAATGGTAATGTCAATTCAAATTGCCACTTCCCTAGGATTTCACTTGTGCTGTGTATTTATCACTTTATCCTCTCACACCTCATATCTGTATGATCACAAAAAGAGGTGCGAAATGAAAATGAAGAAGTGTTTGATAAATAGCTGAAATGTCAGGGAGAAAAGCAGCAAATGATCTGTAGCAACAATTGAGTGTGAATTTATTGATGTTGAAAAGGGTAACATTTCAAGGAAAACGTAATAGAAGTGATTGCAGATGATCGCAGATGAAGTATCACAACACATGGATTATAGGAGAGAACTCAAAGGAAAATGCCTCTGCTGATATATAAGGCAATGAAGAAGGGGGCTGTAGTTTGGATAAGGAGCAAATGATCCAAAAATGCTAAAGCATAAGCAAAGATCTGTGTCAAATGCAGACAATGTGGGGGGAGTTCTAGGAGCTCTTCACATATGAACTGCGGTTCTACAATAACAACATTGATCAAATAAGATGGACACAGTTCATTCAAATATAGTTATGGTATGTGCCAAACTGTAGTGTTAGCTCTGAAGATATTTTGTTCAAAAAAAGTTACCTTCATGGGGTTTATGCAGTAGTGTTCCAATAAGAGGAAGACAGATAACAGTAAATAAATAAAAAATCAACATTAAATTAACCCTGTGATGAAAGTGCTCTGGAGAAAGATAAAACAGAGAAAGTGGGTGAGTGAGTGAAGCATGGAGAAGGTCAGCTGAAATGTTTAATATGGTGGGAAGGGAAGGGAAGGTCTCATTGCTAAGGTGGTATTTCATCAGAGATAATCACCAGAGATAAAAGTAAAAGAACAAGGTGGTGAAGAGCAGTCCAAGAAGAGGGGCCAGCAAGTTCAAGAGCTCCTAGGAAGCACATCTGCTGAGATCAGGAAATATCACGGAGTCCGGTGGTCAGTAGCCCAGTGTTACCTGAGCTGAACCTCTCTCTCTTTCTCTCTCTCTCTCTTTCCACACACACGTATGCACGTACACACGTGTGCAGGAAATAACTAATTTTTTATGTTTCTTTAAAACAAGGTGGAACTGCTTTTGTAAATAAGATTTAATTTTAAGAGAAATCATAATCCTCAAAGATTATATTAGGGAAAACTTATGCTCTTTAAATTGTTGGAATAGTCTGATTTCCAGTTCCATCTAAAGGAATCCATATGCATATCAAATACCACACATTAGTCAGTCTATCACAGGGTCCCCAGTTTAGCTCTAAGGTATTTTTTTTCCTAAAGCAATGAAAGGATCATGAAGAATAGGAAGTTCAAATTTTCAATTTATATTGTACTTCTATAGTTAACATTAATTACACTAGCCTATATAGAGCTATGCAGAAGGCATTTCTACTTTAATTTGTTTTCAAAAGTCAATTATGAGCTCAAGGATCTCAACTACCATATGTTTTTAGATATGTTAATAATGAATGTAATAAGAACTTAATCTGAAAAAGAAGCTGTGAAAAATTTAAATTCTTTTAGGAAACAAATAGTATAGTGCTTTACTTACACTATACACTTACTTACATATACTTACACTTTATACACTATATAAAGTATTTACAAATACTTTACTTCTTTTTCAAGATCCCTTGATGCACAGTGAATTTTTATCTAGAACCTCTAACACCCATGCTTTGGAGTTACTGAGAACAATGATTATTTTGCATGTGTGTTGCAACCAGTATCTTAATAGTTTGTGCCTTAATTGAGACCTTTGTTCTTTTTTTTTTTTTTTTTAATTTATTTATTTATTTATTTATTTATTTTTGGCTGTGTTGGGTCTTCGTTTCTGTGTGAGGGCTTTCTCTAGTTGTGGCAAGCGGGGGCCACTCTTCATCGCGGTGCGCGGGCCTCTCACTCTCGCGGCCTCTCTTGTTGTGGAGCACAGGCTCCAGACGCGCAGGCTCAGTAGTTGTGGCTCACGGGCCTCGTTGCTCCGCGACATGTGGGATCTTCCCAGACCAGGGCTCGAACCCGTGTCCCCTGCATTGGCAGGCAGATTCTCAACCACTGCGCCACCAGGGAAGCCCCTAGAGACCTTTGTTCTTAAATCAAGAGTTTTATTTCCCACTCTCTACACTCTCCTCCCCTGGTTTCATTAGTACTATTAGAAGTGAAAGACATATTGAAAGGAAAGCAACTCACCAAAAATGAGCTAGCCTTGGTTACTAAAGCATAAACATAAAAGAAAGTATGTGCTACTTCAAAGTTCAAACATTTTGCAATTTGGGCATATTTATTACCCCCATCAGAAAGACTGTTCATCATTTAATTGCATAAAAAATAGGATTGTTGTTTGTTTTTAAGTAGTTGGTGTTAAATATTATCCATAAAAATATTTATACGAATCGGGGCAAGGGATTTTTTTTTTACTTTAGAATTAAAACAAGAACTGAGTATCTTGATTTGTTAGCCTTGTAAAAACCTTAATTCAAAAGATGACTTTTTGTTCTTTTGGTAATAGTACTTACTACTTTTATGACTTGTTATACTTTGATTCTTAGACAGTGTTCCCTTGAGTCATGTTTTCTGCTTATATCCTGTCTCTTAGGTGGTAGATTTTACATTTATTGTAATTGAACCTCATCTTCCTGCAAACCTGCAATTTGTCATATGATACTTCTAATTCCTGCGAGCCACTGAGAATGAGGATTTTATAGTGTCTGCAAGAGACAGGGATGTCTAGATTGCTTGTCAAGCAAGGGTTTGTATTTATTTACAGCAGTCCAGATTAAATAGAAATTGACTTTGCTCCCTTTATGCATGGGTACTGTCGGGATAATAAAATAAGTGAGAATTAGATAGGCTCTAATGTTTTTAATGTTGTAGATAAGAAGGCTACCAAATGGGAAATTAATTGTTCATTGGCACAAAGCAATAGTGATTTAGGAGAAGAATAAGGGAAATAAACCTTGTTATTGGTAAGTTCACACTCAATCCATGTAAATACTTCATCCTGGCGTTTTCATCCAGTGATTTACTTAACTTTGCATTTAAGTCATCTCCAAAATAATGTGTTTTTAGAATCTATTACATTGCAGTGCCTGTGATCCTGCAACTGTAGCTCTTGATTTCATTCCAAATTTAGGGATTATTCAGTCAATAATTAGGCAATCAACAGTATTTGTCCTGCTGATTTATTTTTTGTGATAAGACACCCTAATCTCACACTTTTCCAAGGCACTGAGGAAATAACTCAATTTTAAAATGACTTTAATCATTAGTCTTAAATCCCAGAGACTTAAAAAAATATTTCCTGGACCCAGTACTGTGTAATGGAATATATTAGAGAAACTCTTTGAAAACAAAAAGTCAGTTGTTAGAGCTGTAATGGAGTTTCATATAAAAATATTTGTACTGCTATGTTTTATTGACATCATATGGAAATTTTACCATGTTTTATCTTCATAGTTATAGATATGTTAATTTATCTGTGATCTGTTTTGCCACTTGATTGTTTTGACAAGAAGTCTTTGGACATAGAATACAGAGGTATCAGTGACCCCAATTAAATTTTTTCAAGACCAAAAAAAATACAGCTAATTATTCCTTCTTTAACAGAAAATTGCCCCTGATGTGGGGATGACTGACTCAACTCACGGTGTATTCTTATGAGTGAAAATTGAGATTAAGAACCTAGAATATTATGCATTTAAAACTACATGTATAATAGAAATCATTTTGTCGTATCTTTAACAAATGTCTTATTGTCACACTGATGTGTATTTCTTCTTGGAAGTGTACAATTTGGTTAGATAACACAGTTTGCAGACAAAGTCATTAAATACTAATTGTGCACAGCCTATAAAACATACATTTTGTTTAAGGTTGGGTATTCAGTGGCAAATAAAACAGAAAATGTTCTTAGCCTCATGGATCTTATAGTTCTGTAGTCATTGATGGATGGATGGATGAATGGATGGATGGATGGATGGATGGATGGATTCATCAAGCAAACCATGGAGACATAGCCGTGTGGAAGATGAAGAAGAAAAGGGGTAGAGAGGAAAGGAGTACTCTGTTTTCCTTGAGCTCATTAACATTTTTAATCAATGCTGTTTGCTTGGGACTATTGCAAAGCACTGTTTTCTCATCCTAGAATCTTTGATCACACAATTATCTATAGTGAAAATCACATCTTTATACTATAATTTCCATCATCAATATGTCATATTTCCACAATTTCCAGACATGTATGTGAATTTTCAAGGTCCCAAATGGAACCTATGATTTACACTGCAGTAATTTTTTTTCTTGCATGTAAATGGATGTATGTAATTGTGTAACTGTGTACTTCTTATATTCTTTATCTCAATCTCCAAACCTCTTGGGGACAAGATTTCTTGTGGTATTATTATGCCTTTACCTTGGCTCATAGTAGGTGCCAGTCTAACGGAGCCTCCCTCCAAGCAAGATCTCTAATGGGAAAACAATCATGCAACTTGAATCAATTTTTAAATATAGTCATTGCCTATAATCCCAGATGACACATAAGTTTCAACCTGTAATATCCTTTTACCTAGTGATAATAACAAACCCTTCCAGCTTTTCTTTCTTTAGGCCTATGAATGGACCACTGTCAAATGCAGATTTTGTCTGATGAGATATAAAAATGAGTCATGGAAGTTGAAATCCATAACTACTCAGGGAAGATGAATCAATTTGGAGTAGAGGTTCCATCATGGTGAACACAGGTGGAAGTGGGTGGGTCATGGCTGAAATGCCATATCCCTTTTCAGTTCTTAGAGGGATTTAATAGATTTTCTAAAATAAATGTTTCTCTACTTACTGTGCACCTGATGACATTTTTCTTTTTTTTTTTTTTTAACATCTTTATTGGAGTATAATTGCTTTACAATGGTGTGTTAGTTTCTGCTTTATAACAAAGTGAATCAGTTATACATATACATATGTTCCCATATCTCTTCCCTCTTGCGCCGATGACATTTTTCAAAGACTTCAAATGGTTGGGTATTTTTAATAATTTTCACCAGTTATGGTCATTTCACTGGGGAGAGGGTCCATGAAGATCCTCACATCACCATTCCAGAAATGAGACACCTGGTGTGGAGTTTCTTGAACAGATAGTGAATGCTGGTCATCTGCTATAAAGCCAGGTTCTAGAAGCAGTGGTACATTTTATGTTCTGTGGGAAACATAGGGAGGGCCTCCAGTTGACAGAGCAGAAAGATGGCAAAGATTCTGGGGAAAAGCTCTGGAATTAGGAGTAAAAATTGAGTGATCCTATAAAATAGAGCAGAGGACAAGATTCTAATGAAGAATCCAGCAGAGCACTTTCATATCCAGTGCTCTCATTTTCTTGAGGAGGGAATGGAAAGGTAAATAGTTATGCTCAGTAGCTAAGTTTGCGCAAATGACATTGAAAAGTTCTATTTCCTAAGAGAGAAAGACCAAGAATATGTAACCTCTGCTAAGACTGCATGTATCATTTTTGCAGTAACGCCTCTTTAAAAAACATCTTCTGCTGGCTTTCTGCTACGAGTAAATGATCATCTAGCTTTTTTGTGTGTGAGAAATAATCTGTCATATACTTTTGAAATGACACGTACAGTAAAGAACAGAAGATTGATGTTAAATGCATCCCTATTACATTGTGTTAAATAGAAAACACTAAAAATGCTTTTCCTGACTTTTTTTTTATAATAGGAAAAAATGTAGCTAAGTACACAAAAATTATTCTTGTCCATTACTTATAAAAACCATGTCCTCTATTCTAGTTTTTCTATTGTAAATCTGGAATTACTTGTAATTGATGTAACTTAGTAATTTACTCTTATTTCTTTTCAAACGTAAAAGCCTCTGTTTATATTTTTCCTATTAAGAACCCAACTGTTCAACTGCTGAATAGATATCATTAGGACACCTGAAGTAACAAAAACTGAGAGAAGGTTTTGGCAAGTATAGTCATTCAAATATCAATGGCTACAAAGGGAACCTAATTACTCTTCTTTGCTTGATATTTCCAGACCTGTGTACTTTATCATGTGCCACAGCATTTGCATCAGCACCAAACTATACTATCTTTGTACAAAATTAAGATGCTGAACTTTGTTTTCCAAATTAGTTAGCCCTTAGGGATTTGAAAACTTTTGCAAAACAATGACATCTCTCATTAAAAATAAGTGTTGTTGACTCACGTATTTAATAAACGGCATCCCAGTAACCAGAAAAAATTAATTCAGTTCCTGAAGTACCTAGTTGCAAGCAGAGTACTTCTGGAAAATTGTATTGTAAAAATTAATTGTAAAATTAACTTTATTTAATTGAAATAAATGCCATTAGAATGTAACCAGTACCCAGATCAAGAAATAGAATATTTTCTGCTTTCCTGATGCCCACCTGATGCCTTCTTTTAGTTATAACCTGCCCTCATGGGTAATTCCTCATTTTTAACACTAGAGATCAGTTTAGTTTAGTTTACTTTTAAAAAATTTTTTATAGGTAAAGATATATAGTATTATCTTTTGAATATGTTTTTTATTCAAAAAATTTAGTGAGATTAACCTACTTTAGTGTGGTTGCTATTTGTTCATTCTCATTTCTACATAATATTGTTAGTCAATATATATTTTTTGTAGAGGTAAAAGCACCCCCAGTGTTTAGGTGCTTAGAGGAAAGATTTTGGAAAAAAAAAAATAACATTTACCAGTCCAGTCCTTAAATTCTCTAGTAATGTACACATTCAAGGTGACAATATCTAGAGAGGTATCACAGGACATCAACACAATCATGGAGCTTGCCAGTCACTCCATATTTTTGGCTCTCAGCCTGGTACCCAGGCATCTGAGAAGTGAGAAGTCAGCTCACTGAATAGTGGAAGACTGAGAGAATAGGATGCCTGTGGATATGTTCGTCCTCATAAACTTTCACAAGAAGGAAGAATAGAGGAAGAGAGTAAGCTCATTAAAGAATAAGAAAAAAGTGTGATATAGCCTTACATAAGAAAATGTGATCTAGAATTCTAAAGGAACGGCTCTATTTTTTTTTTTAATCTAAGGAAAGGTGTCCATTTACAAAAGAGTTTCAGAATTACCTTTCTTCAGAAAATACTGACAGTTGAGTAGGAATTATCAAGTTGATGAATGACATTTGTCATTTCATGATTTGTTCCTTAGTAGTGCTAGACTTCAGAGTGGGGCAATTTGAGTTATTGACAACAAAACTCACGAAGAAGGGAAATAAGAACTGATTTTAGAAGGGTCATGAGTGAATCTCTGGGATAAAACAGTCCAACACTGGTAATCTACCAGACATTCTAGTTTACTTTCACTGTCAAAAATAAAATTCAATGTAAATATATTATTTGAAAGCCTGCAATACACTACGAACAAAGATGTATTACTTTACTCTGTTAATGTCAGTATTACTTATGGAATCCTGGCAGAAAAATGAATGTATTTACTTTTTTTAGGTTATGTTTATAATCAAGAAGTTAATTGTTAATGTAATAGCCTAGTACTATCATGTAACTGTTTTTTTAAAAAACTAAAATCTACAAAAACAAGAACTAGCAATCAACGTTACAAGTAAGAATATATCATTGACCTTAAAGTGTTCTATCACTGTATTAGGTACTTGAAAGAGAATACTAAATGCACTTCAAATTTTAGTGTTAGTTTTGCTCTAGATAATGTTTTGGTTGTGTATGTGTGTGTGTACTTTTTAAGAAATGAAGGTTGTTACAATGTGTAGGATGTACATTGTTTTTGTTGAGGCATCCAGTGAATGGTTGGATAAAAACCACTTTGTGGTTTGTACTCTTTGCCTTTAATAATGTCCATATTCTTCCCACTGATTTCTTGAACACTCCTTTCCTTCCACAGTGTTGAAAATGAGTGTATTTTAATCCTTGAAAAAGTAATATATAAGGATAGGTGAAAAGAAGAAACTGGAAAACAGTAACTGTTCTCACAAGGTGTTGGGATCTTGATGCCAAAAACTGATTTAATCTATCCAATGTGATGTATAACTTAAGAAGCAGAGAAATTGCTTTTAAATATGTTTTTTTCCCTTGGTGTGTGTACATGTGTGAGTGCTTGTGCCATGGTCCTCTTTTATTATCCAGTTATCAATATCCTTAGGTAATAAACTTCAGTCATATCTGAGTTCCATCAATCAGAAAATTCATTGGCATTTTGGTGTAATTCCCTGCTATTACCAGTGACAGTTTTTTCCCAGCCACTACCCTTGGGGATTTTTACCAATTATTCCCTCTCTAATAGATGCAGTTTTAAAATCACTAGGATCTTTAAAATGAAACAGTTGGCAGTTTCAAGCAGCAGTAGATTTGAAGTGGGGTTGTGGGAAGGTTTTCCAGGAATGCTATCAATGCCTGGGGCAATGGTCTCAGAGAATAACTAGATCACAGCTAGGATTCTGAACAGCTGAACTGAATATTAATGTACTTTCAGGCTCCTATGATGTCTGTTACCATTTCCTGTCTTAAGTATTAGCATTAGAGTGTACATGATTTTTTTTTTTTACAGAAATTATTCTAAGGTAGATTAGCTCCTCCAACAAATAATATACATTATTTCAATAAAGGAATAGGTAAGTAATAGATTTTCTTGGGTCAGATACTTTTATGGACACTTCCACCTTTTTCAGAGCTAGCAGTTTCCTCTCTTAAAACCACGTTTCTGGGGGTCTGATGAAAAAGGTGATTAAGTGTGTGTGTATGTGTGATGGAGAGGTTGGAAGGAAACAAGGCAGATAGTACCTTCAGAATGTTGTAAACTACATGGACTGTGTGGAATTTTTCTTTATGATCTGGTATATGGGCCATGTTTTGAATGGGCCATGTTATGTATGTAATGGGAAAGAATGTGTATTGTGCAGTTTAGGTTTTATTTTTGGGTGCTCTGACCGCCCCTTACTCTTCTGTGAAGCCACAAAAAGGGTCTGTGCAGAAAGAGCTTTCTAGTGCACTGCTGAGAAAAAAAGACCCGTCCTTTCTGCCAAAATCTGGTGAAAGAGCTGCACTCTAGTAGAAACAGGAACCCCTTCTTCCTTCAGTGTCCCCTAGTGACACAGTTTTACATTATTGATTATTAAAAAGGTTATGAATTTTTAAAGGAGTATGATAAACTGGAACCAGTCATTGAATCAATAAACACTTATTGAGTAGCCGTTATGTTACTGACATCATGACGGTGAAGAGAGAATAATATGGGGGGAACTTAGACTCTGGTGTAGTGGTTTTGAATCCTGGATGTACATTAAAGTCACTCAGCTTCAAAAATACTGAGGCCTTGGACCAAAACAGTTAAATCAGGTTCTTGGATGGTAAGGTGGGAAGGGGCAAGGGAATTTTTAAAATGTGTCCACATTATTCTCATTAGTCATCAATAGTGATAATCAGTCATCTCGTGACTTTTAGATATTTGCTAGTAAAATTTTCTTGCATTTACTCCTGAAAGTGTTTGGTATTTTGGGTTTGTTTGGTTTTTTTTGTTTGTTTTTTGTTTTTTTCAGATTTTGACTTTTTTTTAAACTTCTCATTTAGAGTGATTTTCAGTCCAGTGGTTTCATGGTTAGATAAGGAAATGTCAATGTACAAACTCTAATTATTAGCATATGACTTACTGGTAAATTTACGTAGATGTTTTAATAAAAGACGAATCAGCTTAAAATGGCAATTTTAGTACTCTGTTGAAATGTTTCCTTTTTATTCTTAGAATGAGAACTCCATTCTTTGAACTAGGAGTGAGAAATAGTCTCCTCTACTCTTGCTTTTACTCCATGGGCATTGGAAGACCTTCTCGCTGCTATCCTCTGTTGATAGCTAAGGAAAAAACAAAGACGCCTTAAGTTGCCATCTTCTCAATGAGTCTAACTTACCAGACCACAGGCATGTCCCTTAAACCCATGTTACTCAAAGTATTGTCCATGGAACAGGGCCAATCTGTGTGCTTGTTACTAATTTAAAACCAGGTAGGTACAGAAAGTAAGAGGAAGAGTCGACAGACATTTATAGCAATTTGGAGAGTAATTTTAGTTTATTAAATTTAATAATTTTTTAAAGTAGGGCTTATATTTTGTGATTTTTTTTCATTTCATATATTTTAGAAAATTTTGTAATTGTATTTTACAAAAAAATATCAATCTACCATGGATTGAAATAAGTAAAACTGGCCCTTCACCACTGATGGAATGAGAAGCCCTGGCTAGATCACACTCACATGTGTATTTCCTAGTCTCTTTATAATGTGAACATGGTTTCCAGGAAGAAAATTTGTGTTGATTCATGATTTACCTAAGAAAGATTTTACTGATTAATTAAGGATAAGGAAGAAGGATAGATACAAAATGGAGCACAAGCAATATAGAGGAAGAAGAAAAGAAAGATGAATAAATCATTATCTTTCTTTGGCGCACAATTAAAGCAGCATGGATTCTATTTTAAAAGAGGCTCAATTTTTCTTAAAGTAATGACTATGAGTATTTTGGCTTTATTTTGTGATAAGAAAATGAAGATGAGGAGCAGTTGGTTTCCAAAGCCAATTAGTGGGAGACTATTTTTTTCCCCTTTTCATTTCATTCTGTGTTCTTTTCTCTAATGGCAGTGAGAATTGTAATACTTAATTTGTCCCCTTCAAAGAAGAACATAAATGTCAAGAGATAAGTACTACCTGCATCTATAGTCTTGTTTTCCCATTTGACTTTATTTGAGAGGTGGGATGAATTCTGAAGAGGTAATATGAACAATAATGGCGATTTAAATTCAGTACTTCATGCAAAGGCAGGCTGACATGCAGGTGATTCCACAAACTACAATTATAGTATTCTGCAATGGGCTTAATAATTAGTCTTTCTTTTTACAGTTTCATGTTTTGAAGTATAGAAATTCTCCCACTTAGTCACACAGAATCAAACAGTAACTTCGTTCATAAATTACCATTTTTGTGACATATTTAGTCATCCTTTCTAGAATATATCTCATTTGTCTAACATCCACTCTTACTGAAATTCTTCACAAAGAATAGAGAATCCAAGATGGTTTTTTTGGGGGGGGTGGATCATAAACCTTCTCCCAATATCTCGTATCTTCTGATCCTCCAGCTGCCATTGCAATCCCATTTATTTGTTGTCTTATTGGCCTAAAATATTAAAGTAATCATATATTACTGCATCAAAAAAAGTATTCATTTGCAAACAATCTGCTATCTATGCTAACAGATTTACAGTTAGATGCAGTTCCTGATCCAAGTATGTTTATGAGTAATAGATGAATCCCAAACCTGGGGATAAAGTACAAGTGGCCTTACAGATTGTTCATTGGTTTGGATTATTCATTACTACTATGGACTGCATGTTTGTGTTCCCCCAAAATGTATATGTTGAAACCCTAACACACAGTGGAATGCTATTAGGAATCTGGGCTTTTGGCGGGTAACTGGGTTTAGATGAGGTCATGAGGGTGGCAGCCCCATGATGAGATTAGTGTCCTTATAAGACGAGAAAGAGACTAGAGCTCTTTCTCTCGGCCATACGAGGAAACAGTGAGAAGGTGGCTGGCTACAGGTTAGGAAGGGTGCTTTCACCAGACACAGAATTTGCTGGTACTTTGATCTTGTACTTCCCAGCCTCTGATACAACTGTGAGAAATAAATGTTGCTTAAGTGACCTGGTCTATGTTATTTTTATTATAGCGGTCTGAGCGAAGACAATTAATATAGTATATAATCAGTTATAAGAAACTTCTGAGATCTAAATATTATTCAGGAAAGTATTTCTAGAAGATGTCAATTTGCATGGAGAAGTGCAACAGAAAAATTGAAGAGTACTTCAGAGTGGAGTTTTAAAGAATTTCTAGGTATGTAAAATGACAAATTCCAGAGTTACAATGTAGAGAACAGGTAATTAAGAAGTCCTTTTAGTAGATTCTCCTTTTGTCCTTAACTCTTTACGTTCTGTTTTATTGGCTATATTCTCTTCCCATAGTATTCTGGTGACTGACTCATAAGAGAAACCTCACAGAACAAAGGTTTACCCTCAAACTCCACTGATAATCTTAAGGGACCAGAATTACCACTTGTTGAAAATGACCCTACTATTTTATTATCAATTTATGTCCATTGTGAGATATAACCTTTAAGGAAACGTGTTTCTGTTATTTGAGCTATTTCTTCACATATCTCAATGTTTTTGGTTAAGCTTTTATACTTGCCATTTCTGTACTCTTTTTCTTTCTAGATAATGGTAAACAGTATTGGTGTTTTAATAAGCATGCTTATTGTAAAATGAGCCATGCCTAGTTTAATCAGTGATTTTTAGGGCATTCTTTTTGTCAAGTATTACTTAATTTGGTAAGGTTTCTACTGCTTTTTAATTTTCCATATATCTTTTAGTTCTTGCCTTCACTTTTCATTCTTCTTATTAAATGTGGAATTAAAATGAGCTAAATTACTTAGCCATTTTGAGATCAACATCTGTTTCATTGCTCTTCTCAGTTAATGGCATCATGACTATCCCACGTCTTCTTTCTTTCTCCTCTGATGTGTCTTAAAGCAGTTCTTAGTATATCTGACTCCCTTTTTTTAACTGTAACATATTCCTTTTTTGTAGATATGCTAATTATTTCCCTTAAAGCATTAACTGATATTCATATAGTAAGATCTGGCTCTTTTTCTGTCATCCCAATTAGGGTGTGTATTTTTCTTTATTTGAGAAACATTGCAAAGTTCCTTGAATTTTTTTTTTTTTTTTGTATTACTCTGTTAGAGTAGTACTATGCTGTGATTTAACTAGAGTTAAATCAATTTACTTCTAAGCAGAGTTAACTCAATTATATATAATTGAACTTAGTAGTATTTTTCCTCTGATGTATTTTCACTTTCTTGAAATGTTGAAGAGATCTTTCTGTGATTATACCAGAAGTTTCAAGAGAAATTAATGAAAAAATTCATTTTGAAAAGTAAAAATGAAAACTGAAGGATTATTCTAACAGTTTCCTTGAAAGATAAAAATATAATAATGTAGTTTTCTATCAACTGGGTTAAAATGCCACATTAGAAAACTGTGTCCAAATTACTAAACAAATCATTATTTATCAAATTATTTAGAGAAATAATATTTTTATGTAGCTGCTAATTATGTTGAAAGTTACACTATAATATTAGTAAAATTAGTAATATTATAAAAACAAACTGTAATGCATCCATCAATGAAATATTACTCAGCAATAAAAATAAATGAGCTATCAAGCCATGAAGAGACATGGAGGAACGTTAAATGCATATTGCTAAGTAAAGGAAGCCAATCTGAAAAGACTATATACTATATACTGCATGATTCCAATGACAGGACACTCCTGACAAAGAAAAATAATGGAGACAGTAAAAAGATTGGTGGTTGCAGGGGTTTGGAGTGGGGGAAGGGAGAGGTGAATAGGTGGAGAACAGGGAATGTTTAGGGTAATGAAAGTATTGTGGGTGGTGGATACATGTCATACATTTGTCAAAACCCATAGAATGTACATGTAAAGAATGCGCTCTAATATGAACTATGGACTTTAGTTGGCTATATTACCATTATACCACACTAATGCAAGATGTTAATTAATAAGGGAAATTGAGAGGGGTGAGGCGGTATATGGAAACCTTCTGTACTTCCTGCTCGATTTTTCTCTGAACCTAAAAATGGTTTTAAAAATAAAGTAAATAAATATTTTAAAAATCAGTGGTTGCTAGAGATTCAGAGAGGGGATGATTGCATTGTGGGAGAACAGGGGATTTGTTAGTGCAATGAAAGTGTTCTATATGATACGGTAATGGTGAATATAAGATATTAAGTAGGTGTTTGTCAAAACCCATGGACTTTACAGCACAAAGAGTAAACTTTGATTTATCAAAATTAAAAAAATAATTTAGGAGAGGGAGATCCCAGGATGGAATGCAAAATATGACCAAAGCCTTCTAACTCTTCTAGAAGTGTAAGAAACAACTTGATGAAGGTGGTGGAGAAAAAAGATGTTGACCTGAGTTACTTTAGAAATGAGTGGAGTTTGTAAGAAGAAAGACAAAAGGAACTATACATAAGCACTGTAATATAGATGATAAAGTTGTTCTTTGTGGGGATATGGATTAACAATTCTGCAACCATTTTGAAATTTAATGACTTCATGTTTGAATTTTAATGATTAAGTAAATGGATGGAGATGATGGGAGCTAGATTTATCACTGCTCAAGTATTAGGTTACAGATTAGCCGGAGGAGGTTAGATCCATGCATGTGGTAATGGTTAGAGTTGCAGATGTCAAACTGAACTCATGTTTAGCTTAATATGGATACATATAGTTAAGTATAAAAGTATTTATGCATATATGTATGTACATGGATTAGTACACACACATGTAATTCTTTGCTTTTCAGTTGAGAGGGCCAGTATCAATGAACACTAATACCCAGATCTTGGTTTTTAATATTCTTCAATTTTAAAAACAGTGCTCCTTGGATATATGACTAATTCTGGGACTGGGGTAGAAAATATACAAGATAAGCTTAGAATATCTTATAGTTCCAGAAAGTGACAAAGTACTCAGCACACACACACACACACAAACACAAAATTATGGTGGTGTGCTAAAGGGATACTGGTACCAACTGAAAGAGTTACTTGCTAAAGCTGGAACAATTTGAGGAATCAAGTATTGGATTATAACCCAAAGTATAAAGTAAATATCCATGAGTTCATGCTAGTATAAATAAATGATTAAATAAATAAATGTGGGAGAAGAGACAAATTTCCTAGGCAAAAGAGTTACAAATAATTGAAACAAATATTCCATCCTCAAGGATTTGAATCTTAAGTCCATACTCGTTCACTGTGTGCTGCTTATAGAGACTTTCTTCCCAATAGTACAGTACAGAGAGGGAGAAAAAAGAAAGTAACTTTATACTGCAGAAAGTTGCAAACACTACCTCAAGCCAGATGATCAATGTTAACATGAAGAGTAGTAACTCATATTAATAATATGTAGCCTCGATATGATGTGATGAGAATGCATTTTACCTCTGCAGTCTTCCTCAAAATATATTATACTAGTATAATTACAAGAAAAACATTAAACCCCATTTGAAAGGAATTCTATAAACCACCTGACATAATCTTTAAAACTGTAAGGTCATCAAAAACAAGGGAAGTCTTAGAACTGACACAGCCAAGAAGAGCCTAGGGAGACATAATAACTAAATGTAATATGCTACATTGAGTGGGATGCTGCAACGCAAAAAGACATTAGGGAAAAAAACTGCAGAAATCTGAATAGAGTATGGATTATATTTATTTATTTTTTAAATATTTATTTATTTATTTATTTGGTTTCTTTGGATCTTAGTTGCTGCAGGCAGGCTCTTTAGTTGTGGCTCACCGGCTCCCTAGTTGTGGCATGTGAACTCTTAGTTGTGGTATGCATGTGGGATCTAGTTCCAGGACCAGAGATCGAACCTGGGCCCCCTGCATTGGGAGCGTGGAATCTTAACCACTGCCCCACCAGGGAAGTCCCTGGATTATATTTAATAATAATATATTTATGTTAGTTCATTAATTGGTTATACAGGAATTCCCTGTACTATCTTTGCAATAATTTTGTAAATCTAAAACTGCTCTAGAATAAAAAATATTAAAAATATACAGAACCATACACAAATATAACAAAAGCTCAGCTTCAGTAATCATTAGGAAAATGCAGACTAATGCCATGATGCAAGATGACTGTCCACCTACAGAATAGCTTACATAATAAAGACAGAATGGCAACAGTTGGTGAGGATATGAAACAAAGGGACCACTCATGAACTACTTTGAGAGTTTTTCCTGTCAAATCTCTTTGGAAAAGAGAGATATCTATTAAAGCTGAATCTGTGAGCATCATATACAACAGCATAAATATGTTTATCAAAGATACATTCCTAGTAGCACTGCAGAGTAGGCCAAAACTGAAAAATAATCCAAATTTCAATCAAACTCTCATGGAAAAATAAATTATGACATAATCACACAATGGAATACATCACAACAAAAATGAACCACAACTACAATAAAAATCCTGTATGATGAATGGTGTTTATCAAAAGGAGTCAGACACCAAAAAGTGCATACATTATAGTTCCATTTCTAAAACAGGCAAAACTAATATGTAGGATATAATCATTAGAGTGGTAGTCACTAGAGGGGTCATAACAGAGTCTTTGGAGGTCCTGGTAATATTCTATGCAGCAGTCTAAGTCTGCTCACATGGGTATATTTACTCAGAGAAAATTTCACTGACCTAGACTTAGTGTCAGTTCCTACTGATGCTCTAGTTTATCCTACATAGTGTTTTATGCTCTGGTCTGCATGATGGAGGCTCAAAGATTGCTTCAAACTTTATATGCAGTTGCCTAAATTAATTTTAAGTACCAACTAATATTTATTGCATAATTATTGTATGTTGCCTTAGCAGGTTCATCCCATTTAAATCTCATGACAGTCCTGTGAGGTGGATATTATCCTAATTTTATGGCCAGAAGGAATTAAAGGATATGCATAAAAATGCAACTTATGGGTTACGAAAGCAAATATACAAGTGTATGCTGTATCACTTCCTAAATAAAACTCTGCCAATTCATTTCAAGAAAACAATATTAATTTGAAGTTTCTATGCTAAAACACAAGTGATGCTAAAATTTATAAGATTAATATTATTTCTGATTTCACATGTAATAGCTATGAGAGTCCTTGTCAGTTGGTCGTTGATTCAGAAAGGAACACAGCAGACATGATGCCTGTCCACATGGAATTTCAGTGTTGTAGGGAACACAGAAATTATGTGTGATAAGAAAAATACAGATGTTATATTTCTAACTTCTCTGTCACAAGGAAACAGTTTATAGACATTAGCGGGAACAGCTAAAATTATTGAAAGTGCATGATTGGCAAATGCACCCACATTTTTCTATGAACTAAAAGTCTCATTTCAAAAGTTATAATGATAGATATGCAAGGAGGAAGTAACTAAGCCCTATCACTCATTTTATAATATCATAAAACATGCTTCGCTTTATTAGTATCATTAGCATAAATCAATGTACCATGCCTATTATCTATAGAGGAAGTTTTCGTATCATTTAACGCCAATGTAAAAAAAATTATTTTTGTTTCCATATTGGTGTTTGTTCCCCCAATGTGAAAGAGGAGAGTTGAATTCATATAACAACCTTATTGCCACCAAAAAGGCTTAGGATAAGGTAAATTATAAAATAATTCCAGGACTTGCCTGGTGGTCCAGTAGTTAAGAATCTGCCTGCCAGTGCGGGGACACGGGTTCCATCCCTGGTCCAGAACATCCCCCATGCTGCAGAGCAACTAAGCCCATGTGCCCCAACTACTGAGCCCACGTGCCACAACTACTGAAGCCCGTGTGCCTAGAGCCTTTGTTCTGCAACAAGAGAAGCCACCGCAATGAGAAGCCCGTGCACCACAACGAAGAGCAGCCCCTGCTCACCGCAACTAGACAAAGCCCGCGGGTAGCTACAAAGACCCAGCGCAGCCATAAATAAATAGTTAAAAAAATAAAATAATTCAATCATTGCCATCATGTCATGAATTCATTTAAATTGTAACATTTTAGTACATATTTACCCAAGGGGAGAAAATATGGCTAGTTAGGAACTTTTCACCTTCTTTTTGTTGGATAACTTATTTAATCATCAATATTTATATAAACTCTATGTTATTGTCATCTATATAGGAGCTCTGTGTGCAGCTTTAAAATGTTTATAGAGAATGATGCTCTTTAGAATGGATGAATTATGGGCAGTATAATTGCCATTTCATATGTGATGGTACTCAAAGTCCTATTTTATGGCTCGTTCACTCTTTTGTGAAGTACTTACTGAAAAATTACTATGCACGAGGCACAAAACAGAGCAAAATCTCTGCCCTTGAAGAACTTATTTTGGAGTGGCAGAAGGTTGCAGGCAATATACAGTAAACATTATACAAAATGTGAAATATATGTATCTCAGTAGGTGATAATACAGTGTAAAATTAGGACACATAGATAAGGGTTGGGGGCATCACACGTGCTGGGGGCAAGAGTGTTTGTTTAAAAAGGGCGCCCAGTCAATCTCATTTAGAAATGAGATTTGATTAAGGGAAGTGAGGCACAAAGCCACACAAATATTTGGGTAAGTTGGTTGTATTCCAACCAGAAGAAATATTTAGAACAAAGGTTCTAAGAATGCAGCCTGTTAAACCAAGTGCAAGGTGGTCAGGGTGATGGTGCAGGAAGAAGAAGGGGAAACATGGTAAGGGATAAAATAAGACCAAAATTATGCGAGGGAGTGACAGATGTAGCATATGGCTGACTTGCTTATGGGTACTCTTGTTAATTAAATAAGAAGTTAGGGGTTAAAAAAAGGCACTAAGAGCAAAACTAGTTGTACATGTATACCAATTATAAACATGCAATGAATCATGTTAGAATTTTATGGAGATTCATCAAGTATAGAGTTTAGCTACATGCTGAATGGCAAGTGTTAAAAATCAATATTTATTGAAAGATAAATATCACCATTATAGGCTGAAGATAACAAAATAACCTAGAATTTTATCAACATTTTAATTTAGTTTTACACTTATATATTTTAAATGTCATAGGCTATTTATAAAGGTTTAGCATTATACTGCAGGCAGAGTAATTTATCAACACTGCCGGTTGTGATACTGCTGACGTGTTCACTCTGCTCCTTCTTTGCACAACTAGACTTAACATTCACTTTTAACTAAGTCACCTGGAGGAGAAAGTATACTTTTGGCCAGATGTGTAAGAATATGTTTCTGATGATGGTGAGGTTGATCCTATTTGTCCCTGAGTAAAGATATATTTACTAGATTTGAAGATTACAATCCTGAAGATGATTACAATGCTGAAGGTGATTTAATCAAAGCAGTCATACAAACCAAAACTTTGGTACTGCATGAACAAGATGCTTTCTAAATATTTTCAGAAGTAGATTTGAGACTCATTTTCTCATTTATATTTCTATTTCCAATAATTTTGCATGTATTTGCTGCTTTATATAGTCAAATAAAAAAAGTTTACCCTTAAACCTTAAATGTAGAAATGTGGCAATGGAGCAGTATAATTGGCTTGCCAGATAAAGAAAAATCACTTTTAAATTTCTCCTCTGTGTCTTAGCTTTCAGTGCTTATGCACCAATTTCATTCTGTTCTGTAGAGTAGGTTCTTTATACCAGAGATCATGAAGAAATACGTGCAGTGTCTGGAAATGTCACTTCAGTATTTCCTCATCAGGTTCCAGCAAGCAAACTAATTGGTTGTTAGCAAGTCCTGCTACATGCTATATTGTAATCTATAAGACGTGAAGCGTTTCTTTTGTTCAAGCAACCCCTTTAATGTGTAATATAACTTATATTATTTAAAATGTCTTATTTGAGCATCCTGCATAGGAGCATGACAAACTGGTTCTAAAACCTCTTGTATATCATGTAGTTTATCTTTGGCTGAAGATAAATGATGGAAGCCATCTATTATTTGCTTATAGCCAAGGATTGTATTACATTATACTCTTCCTATATTTACTTCTTAAAATATTTATTTATAGTCTTTAACATACACATTTAGGTGGAGGTATGGCATGAAAATGAGAAGTACTAATTATATTCACAGTAGTGTTGAGATCAAAGACCTTTAATAGATTCCTTCTCCAGCTGTCTGATACTGAGCATGGCCCTTTCACTTGTTTTAACCAATTCAATGCATGTAAATTACTGAGGCCACTTCCGAGGAGTGGCATTAGGACCTATCACGTTGTGCTCTTTCCCTTCTGTCATGATGATGTCATGTCCCAGGTCTGGAATACTCTTTTAGCCCATGTCCCGAAATGGTGTAAATATATAAAGCAAAGCCCTTAGTAGACCGATAGGCAATAGGAACAAACCACAAACTGATGTACAAAGGACATATATTGTAGGCAAATGATAAACTTTTGTAAGACTTTGTACTGTAATATTTTGACTTGTTACTGCAGTATAACCTAGCAGAAGCTGACTAAATATAAATGCAAGTGGACTTACCTTAATAAAAAGTTTAAAATTATGTTAAAAAGCACTTGTTTGGAGAGCAGAAGTGTAATGGAGAGGAATCTTTTAATGGTGGCTAGAAAAAAAGAATGAAATGACAATTTATATTGTGGTAAAACATTCAGCAAATTTTTTGCCTGCAAACATTTGGATGATATATTCTGTATCTATGAAGTTTAGTCCTAATAAATCAGTTAGGAAGCAGATTGTTATGGTGTGTTTTGGTTGAATTATCTGTAGTATACAAAGAATGAGAGAGTTTCACATGTCCTCCATGGGTCAGGTGTACAGTTTGGACAGATGTTCAGTATTACACTAATAGCTGCTTTTCACAATGAGGGTACCTGGTAGTTATGTCAGGGAAGCCGCAAGTTCAAATCCCCAAAGTGGAGGCTATCTTCCACTGGAGGTTCTAATTGGCAAAATCACTGGTCACAGAGTTTGTACAGTCTCCAATGTGAAAAAAGTCCAATAGGGTCTAGGTCTCTTTTTTGGTGATAAGAAACCTAAGAGACAGCAGTTATTCTTTGACTACCATAAGAATTGAGATATGTGAATCCATGCAAAAAGCTTTTGAATTTTGTTAGGGTTTATCAGCCACTCCTGGTGCTGGAGGTATGACAACTCCAAAGACACCACTTGGGTCTGCCTTTCCCAAGGGTCCTATATTTTCATGTTAGTCTGCTCTCAGATTTTAGCAATTTGTTAAATGTTGTACTTCATTTTGTATCATTCACCTGTAAGTTGGCCCTGCCTTCTGCTGTGCTCTGCTCTAGGTCAGTCAGTGCTTTTGTCCCATCTCTCCTTGATGGCACCTGTCTTCCCTTAAATTACAGGTAGTTATTTTCAGTATGACCTCAGATGCGCTCAAGAAAAGTTGTGGTATACAGATTATCTGACTTTTCATTGTCATTAGTTTGTCTGTGCCATTCTCTCTAAGTTGCTATATCTTTAAGCAGAAGCTTGAAGTCCATAAGATAGCTTTTATTAAAATACAAATCATGATTTGGACTTTATGTATGCATGTATTAATGAGGCTAGTCTGTTGTAGACATACATCTATCAGTCATCGTAACAACCAAATGAGACAACCTGGTTAAACTCAACAATACAAGACAGAGGATGGGGGTGGGAATTAAATTGATATATATGATTCCTTCAAGCCTAAGAGTTAACATATAAAACTTCTAACTATTTCTTGACAGTAAACAAGAGACATTTAAATAAACTCTACTAAATTCTACTGGTTAACAAATTTCAGTTTTCTAATCTTTATTTTATAAAAATAAAGGGGAAATTTCTCCTATTCCATTTCAGTGTATACTTTACCTGTGTGTTTTACTTTTACCACTGACTCTATTTGTAACTTAGGTTTTATAGTTCCTGTTTAACCCAAACTTAATTTAGTAAAAGGTTAGTGCAAAAAGGAATAAAGTTATATCAAGGTTGATTGAATATGAACAAGTAGCTACCTTGTGAGTAAAAAAGGAAAGTGATGTATTCATCAGTAAATTTTGTAGGGCAATGTGAACCAAATGAGTTGAAGACAAGAAGGAATAGAATGTGTTATAGCGCCAACATGTACATCCTTTCATTAGAGCCACCATCTTTAGGCTCTCATTACTGAGAAAAATTGGGAGTACTCCTATTCCTATATGAAGGTTGCTTGTTTAATTACTCAGTGTGATACAAAAGATTTTGACAGAAATTAACGAAGACACTATCACGAAGGTCCTATTGGGTCAACTCTAATAATTAGTAATGTCCAGCCATTGCTTCATTGCCCAGTACTTCAATTATTTTAATAGTTTCTTAATCATGTTACTTCACAAAACCATTACTTACCATAGTGAAACTGACAGCTAGTGCATCATTAACATTCATACCAAAGAGGAATGAATTTGTAAGACATGGTCACATAAATCATTTCCTCAAATATTTTGCTTACTACTATGCACTAGATTCATGAAACCTTATTTTCAGGCATATGGATGTACATTGAACCATTTTGGGAGATTTAAAGTTGACTTCAATACAGCAGTGTATTTGATACCTTCTTAATCTCCTTAAACTGACTGCATGCTGTTTAGACAAGTGTTGGTTGATATGGTATTTATGCAAACACCAAACTTCTCTGTAAAACATTATAAAATGTTATTATGAATGGAAATGGATTCAACAAGTTCTGGTGGGCATGGGGTATGTGAAGATAGCAAAACCATGTCTCAAACCCTTAGCAGATAGCGTTCAAACACAATCCATGGTGATTTTTCAGTTCCTTGTAGAACCAGAGCTGTTGCGTTGAGCTGCTTTGATATTGCCCCATAGTGTTGTGTACCTTGAGGTAACTTGGCAAAAGAAATGACGTTTTACTGGTGTGAGGGAGGAGTAGAGACAAAGAAAAAAAAGGTGTCAATTCCAGAGGCATAGAGGGCTTCAAAAATTCCTTCTGTTACTTTAGGCTAGGCTTGCAAGTCTCAATAGCCTAGTTGACCTATCTGCAAAATACAGATAAGAATATTTGCTTCATGCCTGTCTTCAAGTTCTGTGAAATTCTAGAAAGGAATAAATGTTATAAAGGATCATATATTAGTGGAATGTGGCAGCTGTAGTCTAATTTAGTTGAATTATTCTGAAAATGAAGCCCATTCTCCACAACATAATATGGAATTTAACTTTACTGTAGAAAAGAATTTTTAAGGACGTATTTGTTGTTAGCATGATGTGATTTCTTCAGAAAAAAATAACTTTCCCCAAATTATTAATGATCTTTAAAGGATAATAAAAACTAACACTATTAAAAGTTAGATACTACTATATACCTCAATTTGTAATAATTTGTTGAGTTTTCAGAGTTGTTTATTCTACAAATTTTTGTATTTTTTAATAAGCACTTAAAGGAGATATGTGAATTCTTATAGGATGAAACTACTCACATAGAGGACACTATATTAGTTCATAACCAGGCCAGTAGCAGCAGTAGCAGGCTTTTTTTTTTTTTTTTTTTTTTTTGGAGGTGGGAGGACAATAAAACTCTTAAATATTCATTCTGAGCCTTGTCTTTCACTTTCATATATTTCAGCTTTGAATACACATTGATTCTTTTGCCCCTGTTTAAGTTTGTGATAAAATCAAATACATTCTTTAGGTAAATAATAGAGTATGTAATTTTTCCTTATTCCTAAAAAATAAAGATAAATAAAGGACAGTAAGAATTCATGGTAATTTGAGGTTGAAAATTTTAGTACTTTTCAAAAATAAAAAATTATTTCAAATATAACTTGTTGTAAGCTGAATTGTATCTGCCCCCTCCCCCAAATTTCATATGTTGAAGTTCTAACCCCCAGTACCTCAGAAGGTGATTGCCTTTGTTCTTTAAATAGGTAATTAAGTTAAAATGGGGTCATTAGGGTGGGCCCTAATTAATATGACTGGTGTCCTTATAATCAGAGAGAATGAGGATGCAGATATACACAGAGGGATGAAATATGAAGACACAGGGAGGAGAAGACAGCCATCTACAAGGCAAGGAGAGAGGCCTCATAAGAAACCAAATATGCCAACAACTTGATCTCAGATTTCTAGCCTCCAGAATTGTGAGAAAATAAGTTTCTGTTATTTAAGCCATTCAGTCTATGGTACAATACTTTGGTAATAACGTATACATACATATGAATTATGCCTCCTGAACTGTTATTTTGCTTTAAGAAATTTTCTCAGTAAGTCACTCAAATACCTGCTTCCTTTACAACAAATCAATGTTAATCAGAGATGTTGAATCTTCCTAATACTTTATGAATATAGGATATACTGAATACTCACAGTATACTTATGTGCCACTTTGATCCTCAAGCTCTGCATTTGTAATTACGTTATTTTATTTTGTAAGAAAGGAAGAAAAGAAGAAAGGATATGAAGAGAAGAGAAATTATAGAAAGGGAGAGAGGGGAGGGAGAAAAGAAAGCTAGAGTAACATGCTCATTTAAAGGAGTATGTTTGATCTGCTACTTTTTAAAATACTAAGCTGAATCTACATAATGTAAATATTAATTGGAATGGATGTACTATTTCTAAAAAGAACTCAAGTATTATATCTCTTTCTATCGCTAAAATGAAGACATGACCAGTAGAATAAAGAAGGATTCACAAGAAAATAATCATTTGTAGTATAAGGAAGACCAATAAAAATATACCTCCTCTTCTCAATTATTAACAACAAAAAAAAGCAATCGTATATCAACCTCATCTCATTTGGGGCCAAACACAAGAAACTACACACAAATATATCTCCAGTATAGAAAAAATGGTGCAGTTTAATAATTTACGTTATACAAGTAACTAAATTTTTAGGAAGATTCAACTTGCAATGCTAATTTAAAAATCCAAATGGAGCCCATGGAATTTATACATGGTGAAACATAACAGACAGAAAAAAAAATAGACTCATTTTGAGAAAATTAGAAAATAAGGAAGGGAGATTCTTATTCTAAAGTAAAGTTGTGAAAAATAATAAAATATTAATTATGGATTAAAAAAGCACTTCGTTAGAGAAGTTTTAAACTTAACTTCGTTGTTTAAAATCTACAAAGCAGGTGATCAAATCAATAATATAAAGGATAACTTGAGAGGTCCATTAGGAATATGCAATAAAATGAAGAGAGATGATAGTATGAGATAAAATATTACAAGTACTGAGAGTAGAAAACAGAATAAACGTAGAGAAAATGAATGTGTCTGCTAAAGATGTAACACGAGAAAAATACTTGATAAACCTATAGCTGAAGAAAACTTCTCTGGGGATAAAACAGTATGGAAGATCCAGTTCCTACATCACATGTTAGTGTTGTAAACAGGCAAATAAACAGTGAAAAACCATCCTGTGCTTTAATAGGCTTATACCCAGGATCCTATTGAGCACAGATTATGGGCACCTTAACCATAATTATGAAAACTGGATAAAACTTTGCACAGAGATAATATGTAGAGTACTGGAGAAAGGTTCACATGGAGATGGTAAAATGGATGTATAAACTTTTAATACTATAAGAATAATAATCTCGACCAGTCCCTCCCATCAGGAAACCTGCACATGCCTCTTAGATAGCCTCATCCACCAGAGGGCAAACAGCAGAAGCAAGAAGAATTACAGTCCTGCAGCCTGAAACAAAAACCACATTCATGGAAAGATAGACAAGATGAAAAGGCAGAGGGCTATTTACCAGATGAAAGAACAAGATAAAACCCCAGAAAAACAACTAAATGAAGTGGAGATAGGTAACCTTCCAGAAAAAGAATTCAGAATAATGATAGTGAAGATGATCTAGGACCTCGGAAAAAGAATGGAGGCAAAGATCAAGAGATGCAAGAAATGTTTAACAAAGACCTAGAATAATTAAAGAACAAACAAACAGAGATGAACAATACAATAACTGAAATGAAAACTACACTAGAAGGAATCAATAGCAGAATAACTGAGGCAGAAGAACAGATAAGTGACCTGGAAGACAGAATGGTGGAATACACTGCTGTGTAACAGAATAAAGAAAAAAGAATGAAAAGAAATGAAGACAGCCTAAGAGACCTCTGGGACAACATTAAACACAACAACATTCACATTATAGGGGTCCTAGAAGGAGAAGAGAGAGAGAAAGGACCAAAGAAAATATTTCCAGAGATTATAGTCGAAAACTTCCCTAACATGGGAAAGGAAATAGCCACCAAAGTCCACGAAACGCAAAGAGTCCCATACAATATAAACCCAAGGAGAAACACACTGAGACACATAGTAATCAAATTGGCAAAAATTAAACACAAAGAAAAATTATTGAAAGAAGCAAGGGAAAAATGACAAATAACATACAAGGGAACTCCCATAAGGTTAACAGCTGATTTCTCAGCAGAAACTCTACAAGCCAGAAGGGAGTGGCATGATATACTTAAAGTGATGAAAGGGAAGAACCTACAACCAAGATTACTCTACCCGGCAAGGATCTCATTTAGATTCGATGGAGAAATCAAAAGCTTTACAGACAAGCAAAAGCTAAGAGAATTCAGCACCACCAAACCAGCTCTACAACAAATGCTAAAGGAACTTCTCTAAGTGGGAAACACAAGAGAAGAAAAGGACCTACAAAAACAAACCCAAAACAATTAAGAAAATGGTCATAGGAACATACATATCTATAATTACCTTAAATGTGAATGGATTAAATGCTGCAACCGAAAGATACAGGCTTGCTGAATGGCTACAAAAACAAGACCCATATATATGCTGTCTACAAGAGACCCACTTCAGACCTAGGGACACATACAGACTGAAAGTGAGGAGATGGAAAAAGATATTCCATGCAAATGGAAATCAAAAGAAAGCTCTAGTAGCAATACTCATATCAGATAAAATAGACTTTAAAGAATGTTACAAGAGACAAGGAAGGACACTACATGATGATCAAGGGATCAATCCAAGAAGAAGATATAGCAATTATAAATATACATGCACCCAACATAGGAGCACCTCAATACATAAGGCAACTGCTAACAGCTATAAAAGAGGAAATTGACAGTAACACAATAATAGTGGGGGACTTTTAACACCTCACTTACACCAATGGACAGATCATCCAAAATGAAAATAAATAAGGAAACAGAAGCTTTAAATGACACAATAGGCCAGATAGATTTAATTGATATTTATAGGACATTACATCCAAAAACAGCAGATTACACTTTCTTCTCAAGTGCTCACGGAACATTCTCCAGGATAGATCACATCTTGAGTCACAAATCAAGCCTCAGTAAATCTAAGAAAATTGAAATGATATCAAGCATATTTTCTGACCACAACACTATGAGATTAGAAATGAATTACATGGGAAAAAACGTAAAAAACACAAACACATGGAGGCTAAACACTACGTTACTAAATAACCAAGAGATCACTGAAGAAATCAAAGAGGAAATAAAAAAACACCTAGAGACAAATGACAATGAAAACACGACAATCCAAAACCTATGGGATGCAGCAAAAGCAGTTCTAAGAGGGAAGTTTATAGCTATACAACCCTACCTCAAGAAATAAGAAAAATCTCAAATAAACAATCTAACCTTACACCTAAAGAAACTAGAGAAAGAAGAACAAACAAAACCCAAAGTTAGCAGAAGGAAAGAAATCAAAAATCAGATCAGAGCAGAAATAAATGAAATAGGAACAAAGAAAACAATAGCAAAGATCAATAAAACTAAAAGCTGGTTCTTTGAGAAGATAAACAAAATTGATAAACTTTTAGCCAGACTCATCAAGAAAAAGAGGGAGAGGACTCAAATCAAGAAAATAAGAAATGAAAAGGAGAAGTTACACCAGACACTGCAGAAATACAAAGCATCCTAAGAGAATACTACCAGCAACTCTATGCCAATAAAATGGACAACCTGGAAGAAATGGACAATTCTTAGAAAGGTATAACCTTCCAAGACTGAACCAGGAAGAAATAGAAAATATGAACAGACGAATCACAAGTAATGAAATTGCAACTGTGATTAAAAATCTTCCAACAAACGAAAGTCCAGGACCAGATGGCTTCACAGGTGAATTCTATCAAACATTTAGAGAAGAGCTAATACCCATCCTTCTCAAACTCTTCCAAAAAGTTGTGGAGGATGGAACACTACCAAACTCATTCTATGAGGCCACCATCACCCTGATACCAAAACCAGACAAAGATACTACAAAAAAAGAAAGTTACAGACCAATATCACTGATGAATATAGATGAAGAAATCCTCAACAAAATACTAGCAAACAGAATCCAACAACACATTAAAAGGATCATACACCATGATCAAGTGGGATTTATCCCAGGGATGCAAGGATTCTTCAGTATACGCAAATCAATCAATGTGATACACCATATTAACAAATTGAAGAATAAAAACCATATAATCATTTCAATCGATGCAGAAAAAGCTTTTGACAAAATTCAACACCCATTTATGATAAAAACTCTTCAGAAAGTGGGCATAGAGGGAACCTACCTCAACATAATAAAGGCCATATATGACAAACCCACAGCCAACATCATTCTCAATGGTGAAAAACTGAAAGCATTTCCTCTAACATCAGGAAGAAGACAAGGATGTCCACTCTCACCACTATTATTCAACATAATTCTGGAAGTCCTAGCCACGGCAATCAGAGAAGAAAAAGAAATAAAAGGAATACAAATTGGAAAAGAAGAAGTAAAACTGTCACTGCTTGCAGATGACATGATACTATACATAGAGAATCCTAAAGATGCCACCAGAAAACTACTAGAGCTAATCAATGAATTTGGTAAAGTTGCAGGATACAAAATTAATGCACAGAAATCTCTTGCATTCCTATACACTAATGATGAAAAATCTGAAAGAGAAATTAAGGAAACACTCCCATTTACCATTGCAACAAAAAGAATAAAATACCTAGGAATAAACCTTCCTAGGGAGACAAAAGACCTGTATGCAGAAAACTATGACACTGATGAAAGAAATTAAAGATGATACCAACAGATGGAGAGATATACCATGTTCTTGGATTGAAAGAATGAATATTGTGAAAATGACTATACTACCCAAAGCAATCTACAGATTCAATGCAATCCGTATCAAATTACCAATGGCATTTTTTACAGAAGTAGAACAAAAAATCTTAAAATTTGTATGGAGACACAAAAAAACCCCGAATATCCAAAGCAGTCTCGAGGGAAAAATACGGAGCTGGAGGAATCAGACTCCCTGACTTCAGACTATACTACAAAGCTACAGTAATCAAGACAATATGGTACTGGCACAAAAACAGAAACATAGATCAATGGAACAAGATAGAAAGTCCAGAGGTAAACCCACGCACCTATGGTCAACTAATCTATGACAAAGGAGGCAAGGATATACAATGGAGAAAAGACAGTCTCTTCAACAAGTGCTGGGAAAACTGGACAGCTACATGTAAAAGAATGAAATAAGAACAGTCCCTAACACCATACACAAAAATAAACTCAAAATGGATTAGAGACCTAAATGTAAGACCAGACACTATAAAACTCTTAGAGGAAAACATAGGAAGAACACTCTTTGACATAAATCACAGCAAGATGTTTTTTGATCCACCTCCTAGAGTAATGGAAATAAAAACAAAAATGAACAAATGGGACCTAATGAAACTTCAAAGCTTTTGCACAGCAAAGGAAACCATAAACAAGACGATGGACCTAAATGTCCATCGACAGATGAATGGATAAAGAAGATGTGGTACATATATACAATGGAATATTACTCAGCCATAAAAAGGAACGAAATTGGGTCATTTGTTGAGACGTGGATGGCTCTAGAGACTGTCATACAGAGTGAAGTAAGTCAGAAAGAGAAAAACAAATATCATATATTAACGCATATATGTGGAACCTAGAAAAATGGTACAGATAAACCAGTTTCCAGGGCAGAAACTGAGACACAGATGTAGAGAACAAACGTATGGACACCAAGGGGGGAAAGCGGCGGGGGGAGTGGGCATGGTGGTGTGATAAATTGGGCGATTGGGATTGACATGTATACACTGATGTGTATAAAATTGAAAAATTGATGACTAATAAGAACCTGCTGTATAAAAAAAAAGTAAATAAAATTCAAAACTTAAAAAAAAATGAATAATCTCAGTGGTAAACAGTGGTATCATATTTATGTTTTAATTTTTTATGTTGATGCAATTCAAAACATCCTGAAATTCATGATTTAATTCCTGAAAGCTGTAGCATTTTTCACAAATCCCACATATTTCAGCTTTGTGTAATAAAAAAGTGACAGCATTTCAAAACAATAAAAACATTTTTTCAAAATTTTGCAATGGATACTTTTTTATTTACTCATGTTATGGAGTTTTAGTATTTAAAACTGTAAGTATTCAATTGATCATTGAAAAATCACTAAACTAGTATGACAATATTAAATTTTGGGACCTGTAAATATCACAGTATCTAAGACAAGAAAATTGGAGAGAGGGGCGAAATAGGTGAAAGAAATTAAAAGGTACAAGCTACTGAGTATAAAATAAATAAATTAAAAGGATGTAATGTTTAGCACAGAGAATATTGCCAATATTTTATGATAACTATATGTAGTATAATCTGTAAAAACATCAAATTACTATGTTGTACACCTGTAACAAATGTAATTTTTTTTTTGTTTTTTTTAATTTATGGCTGTGTTGGGTCCTCGTTTCTGTGCGAGGGCCTTCCCCAGTTGTGGCAAGCAGGGGCCACTCTCCATCGCGGTGCGCGGGCCTCTCACTATCGCGGCCCCCCCGCTGCGGAGCACAGGCTCCAGACGCGCAGGCTCAGCAGTTATGGCTCACGGGCCCAGCCGCTCCGCGGCACGCGGGATCCTCCCAGACCAGGGCCCGAACCTGTGTCCCCTGCACCGACAGGCAGACTCTCAACCACTGCGCCACCAGGGAAGCCCACAAATGTAATATTTTAAGTCAACTGTACTTTAATAAAACATAAAATAAAGTAAAATAAATAAAACAAGATTACCAAGTGTTGGGACTCCTGTTGGCTAGAATACAAATTAAATAGAGTATTATAAAAAATACAGTAAATACAATATATCGGAAAACACTAAATTGATTTATTATTAGGAAATAAAATAATTTGTATTTTTTATTTTATTTCCTAATAATATATATGCATAATATCAATGCCATGTATTATCTTCTGTGTCAGACTATCTCCATTTAATAGTCTATTCTGCCAATTCTTTGCCGTGATAATTGGAAAGTTTGTTTATTAACCTCTCTGTGCTTCAAGTTTCTTGAGTATTTAACAGAATTGTTGTGAAGGCTGACTGGATTCATATAAGGTTGTTGGCTTAAAGATGGGTACAAATCTTCTGCCTCTCCTTAAACCAAAAGGCAGAATCTATTTTCTCTTCTCTGGATTCTACACTGTCCTGAAATTGCCTTGACTCACAGAATGTGGCAGAAGTGATGCTGTGTTACTTCTGAATCTGGGCTTTAAGCAATCTCCCACTTTTACATGCTCGGGTTGTTTCTTCTTAGTATGTGGTCCCTGTGCTATCGGAAGCCCAAGCCCCAGGAGAGGCCCTGTGAAGGAGAACCCAGTGCTCTGCTGCATGGCTGCAGCTGAGCTTCCAGCCTACAGCCAACACCAGCTAGCTGTCAGCCATATGAGAAATCATCTTGGATGTCGCAGCTACGTTGAGCGTCCAGATGACTGCAGTCACAGCTGATACTGCATAGAGCAGAAGAACCACCCAGCTGGACCCAGTACACCCACAGCACCATTAAAATGAAAGATTGTTTTTGTTGGCAGGTGGTTTGTTACACATCAGTAACCTTTGAACAGCGTCTGCCCGGTGGTAGGTTCTCATAAAACTGTAGCTATTGCTCTTTTAAAATACTAGGTGTAGATTCCATTTCTGTGCTAGTCCTCTAAAGAGTTTGTGACACCTGATAATTTATTCACTGTAATTAATAAATTCCTATGATCATAGAATAATTAAGGATTAGAACTGTATTTCAATAGTTTTTCCTGCACTGAATTCCTCTCTTCCATAACCACCCCTCCACTTTTGAAATCCTTCCTAACATTTTAGGCTGGGGCATTGGTTCCTTTCAGCTCAACAGGACATGAATTTTCTTTCTCTGAACATAGCTTGTGCTTCGAAGCTCTATTAGACTACTTACTACATGTTTGCCTCTGATTCTAGTTACACTTACTTGTTTTATTGTAACTTTTTAAAGTAATTGACTGTTTCACTTTTTTTTATTAGGACAGTTTTTTTTTCAAGCAGTTTTAGGTTCGCAGAAAAATCGAGAGGAAGGTAAAGAGATGTCTCACATGTCCCTTGCCCACATACAAACTATGTCACTTTTATTGTTCTTCATGGTGCCTAGCATGGGCTGGTGGTCAGTACATTCACTTGTGTATGTTTCATATACATATGAATTCTCAATGTCTTATTTGAGGATAATTAAATTTAACTTTACGCAGTGACTTGTCCTCTGGCTGCTATTTCAGATTCCTAAATTGTGCTGTTATAGAGCTATGAACCTATAATAAGACATTAGCTAACCGGAGATTTTGTTAAGTTAATTAACTTTTCTGGATAAGGTTTTCCCATCTATAAAGTGAGGGGTCAGACTAGATGATTTTTAATAACTCCCAACTAAATAGTTTTGATCTATTGTATTTAGTGAACATAAAGTGACTAGTAAAATAATCATCTTAGTAATGAAACCAAAGCAGAGAGCCAACAAGATAATTTATCTTTCGTAATTAAAAAGGAAGAACATTTAATTTTCATATAGTTCCCTGAATTTTATTTTCTATTTATAGCTAGATGCTACATATATAAATAGATGCTACCTATATAGATAGTTTCTCACTATCTGTTATGTTTTATATTTTGCTTAGTAATGAGCTCACTATTTCTTAAAACAATATATATGTGTGTATATATATATATATGTGTGTGTGTGTGTGTGTGTGTGTGTGTGTGTGTACCCACTTGTATATATGTATGTAAATTTTGGTGTTCTCTCCCAATAACAACATAATATTCCTTTCCAATGCATTAGATTTAATGGCTACCAGGCATCCCTTTTCCAATACTTATTAATCCCAGGGTAATTTAAATATGATAATCATCATATGGCAAATTTTAGAAGAATATATGGACGATAGGAAAGAGTGTAATATCAGAATCAAAATCCAACTTAGAAGGAGAGGCTTCGAGAAAACAAAAATCATGACCCTGCTCCCACAGTCCTCCTCTTAATTTTACTCTCCTCCAATTATCATGTTGAACTGAAAGACATGTAACTGGTATTATTTTGTTTATTGAGTTTGTCTTATGTTTTGATATTTGAACTTTCCATGTCATGTTTACCCTTTAAAAATATGCAGTCAATATGAAGCTAATTCTGATCTCTGGATCTTTTTTTCAAAATTCACAAGTCAGACACAGGGCACAAACATATTCCATATGCAGATTTAATAATGTTTCTCATTTGGTTACTAAATGTAGAGTCTATCTTGATAGCCATTTAATATTCAGTTAAATTTACTTAGCAAAAGGCTTACTAATATATCCTTATTGAATGTCTCCTCAATAAAATGTTATCATTTTAACAAGGTGGGTCTCAACTTTGGGTGATTTTTGTCTCCCTATGGAATATTTGGTTTTGTCCAGAGACATTTTTGATGGTCATCACTGTGGAGTTTGCATGGGTGCTACTAGCATCTAGAAGATGAAATCCAGGTATGCTACTAAACATCCTATAATGTACAGGACAGCCCCCATAACAAATAATTATCCAATCCCAAATGTCAATAAGGCTGAGTTTGTGAAATCCTGATTTAGAGTTATAAAAAGGAAAATGTCTTGAGGGATGAGGAAAGAGATTTCTTTCTTGTTCTAATACCTGAATTAAAAAAAATGTTTTTATTTAGTTATCAAAGTGATATACTTTTATACCAGAACAGTGCATTTCAAAATATGACACAGATCAATTGCTAACTATAAAACATCATTAAATGTTCTATTTACAAATTAGTAAAAATCCAACAGCTATATTTCAACGTTGGGAATTTTCTCTTTAACATTAGGCAGTTGAAATGAGGATCCGATTGAAACAAAATTCACTTGATGAGATTTTCCTAATAAGAGAAATTCGCCATGTTGTTTTTACCAAATAATTTTCTCCCTTCCTCCAAACTAATTTTTTAATGTTCATAACTAGTATTAACTAATTTTACCTCTAGACTATACTCATTAATTGGTAAAGTAAAATGCTAATTAGGCTTATAGAGAACTTTAAAAACCGAGCAAATGGTTTACAAGAAAAATTAGCAGACCAAAGAGATAATAAGCACAATATATAATTTATTACGTGCCATTAATTAATCAAATCACCAATATTTGAGGCAGGGTAGCCAGATACTAGAAACTACCTCAAATTCATTAAAAATATAATTTCAAATAAATTTTATATTCTTTATATTTAAACTGTACACAAGTTATTATAAACTAGCCTGCTCTTTTATGTCTTTTGTACCTAAAAAAGTGTAAGGCATGCAGTATTAAACAACTATAGAATTAAATGAATTACTTCAAGTTATTATACCTGTGTCCTAATCTTCCATTGCTTGTTCATCTTTAGCACGTTTTTTTACTAGATACATGTTATATTATTATTATCATTATTATTTTTACTTCAATTTTTTTTATTGAAGTATAGCTGATTTACAGTGCTGTGCCAATCTCTGCTGTACAGTAAAGTGACTCAGTTATACACATATAGACATTCATTTTTTTATATTCTTTTCCATTATGGTTTATCACAGGATATTGACTATAGTTCCCTGTGCTCTACAGTAGGACCTTGTTGTTTATTCATTCTAAATGTAATAGTTTGCATCTACCAACCCCAAACTCCCAGTCCAACCCCCTCCCTCCCACCCTCCTTGGCAACCAAAGTCTGTTCTCTATGTCTGAGTCTGTTTCTGTTTTGTAGATAGGTTCGTTTGTGCCATATTTTAGATTCCACATATAAGTGATAATCATATGATTTGTCTTTCTCTTTCTGACTTACTTCATTTAGTATGATAATCTCTAATTGCATCCATGTTGCTGCAAATGCCATTAGTTTGTTCTTTTTTGTGGCTGAGTAATATTCCATTGTATATATGTACCACATCTTCTTTATCCATTCATCTATCAATGGACATTTAGGTTGTTTCCATGTTTTGGCTATTGTGAATAGTGCTGCTATGAACACAGGGGTGCATGTATCTTTTTGAATTATAGTTTTGTCTGGGTATATTCCCAGGAGTGGGATTGCTGGATCACATGGTAATTCTATTTTTAGTTTTCTGAGGAACCTCCATACTGTTTTCCACAGTGGCTGCACCAACTTACATTCCCACCAACAGTGTAAGAGGGTTCCCTTTCCTCCACACCCTCTCCAGCATTTGTTATTTGTAGACTATTGAATGATGGCCATTTTGACCGGTATGAGGTGGTACCCCATTGTAGTTTTGATTTGCATTTCTCCAATAATTAGTGATGAGCATCTTTTCAAGCACATTTATTTTTTATTTTATAGAAGAGTGATTTTTTTTTCCCTCTTCATGAGAAAATGTGGCATTACCAGCCAATGGTCAAAATGACCAGTCACTTATGCTGCCATTTGTAATTCTGCTTTTGAAAACATTTAATGTTGTGGCTTCAGTTGAAACACATGTTCTCTTCAACATATAAATTTCATCCTCACCTATAACTCTTTGTGCAGTCTTACTTGCATGAGCTGACTGTCTGTGAACTACAGCTAGAATCATTTTCACAGAAATGAGGGTTCTGTAATGGACCTTCAAAGATCAGAATTCACCCTTGGCAGTGTGTTGACTAATGATCTTGGAAGAAAATAAAAATAAAAATTGATGCAAGGGAGTAGAGTTTTTCACTTAAAAAAATCACTTCCACATATGTGAAACCTGTGATTGACCATAAACCGAATAGTTTACTTTATACTTCTCCTTTCTTCTCTTTTAAAATTAGAGTATTAGAAAGGTTCCATTTCTGACCTGTCATGTATGCTAGTTCAGATTGCATGTAGGTCAGCAGCAATATAGTATTAATGTAGGTAATAAGTATGCACACTTATCCTTCCAGTTAACTCACTAGGGAGCTTTCTACCAACCAAGAAACTTTACTGGATGGCAATATCCCTAAGCTTCTTGGCTGCACAAACATCCCAGAGGGGAGGCCCTCTCAAATCCCAAATGTTAGGTAACTGCCATTTAATTTCACATTGGACCTTTTGGTGTCCTGTATTTTTTCATCAGATATTTTCAAGCAATTAAATCTTTCTGAAGTTTCTGTTACAGTGGGTAACAGTGTTACAGTGGGTTTGCCATTTATCAGACCATTTCACCTGAATGTAAAGAAATTTCTTCTTCAGATAAAAGCATGGACAAAATCTGATGTCTGTAGATAATGCTAAATAATGCAAAACATTTCTTGACTGTTCACTGGAAAGCCCATATAACAATTTTGCTATTTGGTTATTTTTCCATTTTCTCCATCCTTTTACTTATTTGTAGATGGTATGTATGTTAATATTGTAGCCACTTTTCAGAGAAACAAATATTAAACAACCAAGGCCAGTGGATGGCACTTTATATTTTTAACATCTTTATTGGAGTATAATTGCTTTACATTGTTGTTTTAGTTGCTGCTGTATAACCAAGTGAATCAGCTATATATATACATACATACATCCCCATATCCCCTCCCTCTTGCATCTCCCTCCCACCCTCCCTATCCCACCCCTCTAGGTGGTTACAAAGCACCAAGCTGATCTCTCTGTGCTATGTGGCTGCTTCCCACTAGCTGTCTGTTTTACACTTGGTAGTGCATATATGTCCATGGATGGCACTTTAATGCTCCAGAAACTATTTTCTGTTAGACACTGTGCTTACAACTTGAATACTCCATTTCTCACTGATGTGGTTAATCAAAAAGAGTCATTTCTTTATATATTATTTTTCCCCATCAAGAACTAAAACATTAGCTTTAAAAAAAGTTTAAAAAGACATTTTCTAGTAATTATATTTAAATTATTAAAATATACTGAAAAATGTAGAGATTATTAAATCCTAGATACAGCACTTGGCAACTTTATTACAAACCTTTAATTATTGTTAATTTGGCTTAATCTAGCAGGGGTCTTCTGTCATTTCCTTGTAAAATATTTCATTTAACTGACTCTAGAACTTCTATCAGAATTGTAGGCTTTTGTGTTCGTGCATGTAGGTGTATGTTTGTGTGTGTCCAGCTATTGATACATGAGACAAAAAAAAGTTAAAATTCTCTGTTAGAAATATTGGAATTTGTGTTAAATATTGTCTCTCTAATAGAGAAGTAACATATTATTTCTAACATAGTCATAGGGAAGACATTTTAAATCATTCCTGTTTTAGTCAGGGTTCTGCAGAGAAACAGAACCAATAAAAGATAGACAGACAGGTAGATAGATAGATAGATAGATAGATAGATAGATAGATAGATAGATAGATAGATAGACTGACAAGTAGATGTAAATATACATATATATTTTTAGGAATTGGCTTATACGATTATAGAGGCTGAGAAGTCCCATGATCTGCTGTTTGCAAGCTGGAGACCCAGGACAGCCAGTGATGTAATCCAGTCCAAGTGTGAAGGCCTGAGAAGCAGGGAAGAATGGTGTAAATCCCAGTCTGAGGCCAGAGAAGATGTCCCAAATCAAGTACTTGGGGAAAAAAGGGAGCAAATTCCTCCTCCCTCTGCTTTTTATTCTATTCAGGCTTTCAATGGATTGGATGACGCCCACCTGCGTTGAGGTGGGCACTCTGCTTTACTAAATCCACTGATTCAAATGCTAATCTCATCCAGAAGCACCTGCACAGACACACCCAGAAATAATGTTTATTCCAGGCATCCTATGGCCAGTCAAGCCCACACATCAAATTAACCATCACAATTCCCAACCTCTAACAATTTGTTCTGTGACTGCCTTCACATTTCTTGGAATGGAACATATACAATGTGTGAGGCATCAACTCTAAAAAAAGTTCCAGAATAAAAAGAGGGTTAAGAAACATAATTATGAAATTCTATACGTATAGCATAACATTTTCCTGCAACTGTAGAATTCTGTAAATATAAAATGGCCCTTCCCAATCAATCAATTTCTTCCATCATCCTAATTACCAAGATTCTTGATCTCTCTGCAGAAACTCTAGCCTCAGAAAAGTTCCTTACAATACTTCCGAGAAATTCCGGCAACGTGCTAGCGAAGTCGAGGAACAAACTGAACTCCCAGGCTGTCTGTGTCGAGTGTGCTCCCTCCCAGTCTGCTGGGTGCGGCAGGCTCTACTTTGTCATATTTCCATTTTGTCAGTGGGGTTTGGACAGAAGGCACACTTTGTCAGTTTGGCCAAGGCATTAAAAGTGTTTGCGTGCTTCTGCTTATCTGCTTGTTCTGCTATGATCTGTGAAGAGAAGAATCTGCTATTATTATCTGCTGCTCCAAGGAAATTGTGGAAACGTGGACCCCAAACTAGAAGCCTGCATACACGATGAAATTCAGCCTAACCAGAGCCATTCGGGCCACCTGCGGTCTTGGAAGCCCCCTGGTTGTTGTAGATTCCTGAGATTTGGAGTTGCTTGGTACATTTGATTATTGGGGCAATAGTGACTAAGACATGGCCTTTCAAAATAGTCTATTTTAAGTAGAAAATGAACAATTTCTTCTCATAAGCAGTTAAGAGTTATATTACAAATTTAAAAACTAAATTTACCCTGATTAACTAAACCATAATAAGGAAACTCATTACCGTGGAATTGACTCACCATTAAGGTATTTATTTTGAAAGAAAATACCTTGTTTATATGCTGTTCCTTAAGCAGGTTTTAATCTCTTAAACTGTGTGTTCAGTCTCACCCAAAGGATCCTAAATCCATTAAGAATAGGACTTCCTTATTTATCCATGTTTAATGGCAGGCTTTGTAAAGAAAATAAATATTGCAAATGTTGCAGAATGATTAATTTAAATACATATTTGGGGTATATACAGTATTAAAAAGATCTCATATTGTTTAAAATTAAACAAGTATAGTGAATTTCAATAATTTTGTGAAGTTAAACTGAAAAGATTCTTATAAATAGTCACATGCTTTCATGGACATGGTTTCATATCATACTATTCCTATTTTTCTCAATATCCTTGGTTGAATTGCATCGTTATTACTACTATATATATATAATTAGCATATAGTAATATAAAATTAGCATATATAGTAATGTATACACATATATTTTAAATGTCTTGAAAACTCAATATATAATTTAAATTCTGATCAGACAGGGAAATTAGATTAAAGATACAACATTTTATATAGGATTGTAGTATTTCCAAATAAGCATTCATTTATTCATGGTATCTGATAAATGCAGATTATTGAAGTTGTACTTTGAAATTAAACATCTATTCTAAAATTTTAAACTGCAAATAAATTTGCAATGGTTTTAGAAATATAAAATTTGCCATTTTGTCAATTTTTTACTATCTCTAAGCAAAACATTATATTCAGAGCTACATTTTTATTTTACAATAAAAATTTGAGTCCTGGCTTTAATAGAAGCACTCTTCATATATGTAATTTGTTATAAATCTATCTTACGTTATATTAAACAAAAACAAACGAATACCCTGAGATCTGGATGTTTGACACATTGGCATTAAGAAAGTATTTATCTTGCTTGGTTTCTTGGGAGCAGGCAGAAAAGCAATCATAGGTACTCATGTAGGTGTCTTTAATAGTATTTTGACCTCAATGAGGAAAAAACCTTTTTTTTTCCTTTTGAGTCATGTGGTCTATAGCAATTCTTTACTTCAGGTGTCTGAGATGAAAGTCTGAGTCTTATGTACTGTAATAGAAAAAGCTTAGAAAATCTATCTCATACTCTCAAACAGACAATTCACAGATAATCAGAGTTCACGGTCAGAAATATTGCTTTAACCCACATTTTCTATATAATATCTTAGTACTATCAAAAATGATATTCTGTAGCAGTCAGGTCTCCAATGATTGTGGTCATCAGCAGGAAGGAAAATGTGCAAGTATATTGTCAAAAAATATAAAGTGAGGCTTTGGAAACAATGTTAAATAATTTTATCAAATGAATAAAATAAATTACGAATCAAGTTTAGCCATAAAGAATATTGTGCATGTAATGATTGAGAAAAATTTTAAAGAAGATGCAAATTCTCTCATTCTCTTCCATTATTAGTAGTGCATTCATGTTTTGTAATTTATTTGGCGATTAGCCAGTCTTTGCAAGGTTATAATTATTTGTTTCAAATGTGTGTGTAAGTATTAGAAATGCTTGAGTAGTATGTACGGATATTCTCTCAGGAAGCTGCTGATACAATTGTCTTTTCCTATGTCTATACTGTATGTTACAGACACATCATTTACAGAAGCTCCTTTGGCTTTGGAGAAATTATTTTAGGGTGAGGGATCCCTTCCTCAGGAGTGAATAGGACGTGATTAGTACATACATCATCTTTTATAATGCATCACCAATAAAAACACAAAGAGATTTAAAAGTATGTATTAATAATTGAGATAATTAGAATGGTAGAAAACTTTAAGTCATATATATGGTTCATGCTTTGTCTTTGACCAAACTAATTATCTCAGGCAACAACTGAGAGTGAAGATATTTTGATCATTTTAAACACTATTTGAAACTATTAGTAGGCTTGTTATCATTTTCTCTATTTCTTCTATTTATTTTCCCTCTTAAAGTAATAATTGCTTGATTCTTAAATTTTTTTGATGATGTTGAAGAAAGCACACTGTGAAAATATTTTTTAAATTGAGTTAAATCAGGGAATAAATAAACTGTAATCCTATAAGTATTAAAATACAATTAATGCAATTCTGTATTCTATTGCACAAAATTTTAAATTTTAATTTTAGTTACTAATTGTTTCTTTTTAATATTAGATTTTAGAGTCAAGTAAACAATAAAATGAATTAATTCTTCAGTTCCTAGAAGCCAAATTTAATTGGACTGCTTTATTGAGAGCTGCTAAAAATGTCATTATTGGGCATTACAAATATGCTAAAATGTCTCTGTAAATAAGCAGAGTAAGAATTCTCATTAATTAATATGCTATACAAGCTTAATAAGTTGCTATCTAAATTAAGACATATATATATATATATATATATATATATATATATATATATAATCACATGTAAGCCCAAATAATCACTCAGCAGTTTTTAGTTGTACGATCTATGCTTTAAAAGTATACATAAAAATATAAAATTTATCCTGTAAATTACAAAAGATATTTCCTAACTTATACATAACAGTCATAAACATACAAGTATATGACTCAGCATGAACCTTATATATGACATAATGAAGTTGGTAATAAGTTCTTTACTTTTTTGTATGTGTATATATATTGCTTTTCTAATAGCATATAAGGACATTTAAAAAGTGGAAGTTGTTACAGAAAAAGAAATTAGGCTAACAACCATTCATTGATAGGGAATGAGGGGGAAATATGTACATTTGTAAACAGATACCCCTTTCTACAAATTTTTAATTTACTGAATAAAAGTTAGTCTTACATTTTCATCATGAATTTTAATGAAATATTACCAGAATTGTTGAACATTTCGAATTCTTAAACTTAAAGAATAAGATACAATACTTCTTTACTTTGAAGCTCACCTAATATTTTATGCAATTCAATAGGTATTATGTATCTGTACAGATTTTTATAAGATACAGTGCATTTTTGAGACAAAATTAAGTGACTGGCCTCTTTTCTAATATTTAAAAAATCTTCCCTCTCTTTTTTCAGTCCTAAGTTTGTAAATACTACCAAAAGAAGATTCATAAGAGCAGAAACAAAATAATGACTCTTAAAATTAAGATAAGCTTAAGATAAAATTAAAAGATAAGTTAAATGTAAATCAGACCATACTGAATCATTATGAAAAATAATCCCAGTGATGTGTGGAACCAAACAGACCCAACCATCTGAAATTTAGCATAATCACAAAAAAATTCCAGAGTTTGATGGGTTGTCCCATTTATAACATTGCATTAAATAGCTAGTGGGAACCTGCTATATAGCACAGAGAGCTCAGCTCAGTGCTCTGTGATGACCTAGATGGGTGGGATGGGGGTGGGGTGGGAGGGAGGTCCAAGGGGGAGGGGATATAGGTATACATATAGCTGATTCACTTCGTTGTATGGCAGAAACTAACACAACATTGTAAAGCAACTATACTCCAATAATAAAAAGACAATTATTAATAAAATAATTATCCACATCTGTTCTCAAAAGCTAGCTATAATTGCCATTCAACTGGATTGTCATAAATTCAACACATAAACCTAAGTTTTAGAACTGGTGATTAATACATTTTACCACAGTCTCTTCATAATTTCAAATCCTTTGAAATGATTTGAAAGAATTATTGAAGAGCTAAAACTTTTAAATCTTTCATATGAAGTACTAGCTTGGTATACTCAAGAAATAACTAAATATTATATATCATCTCTAATTTCTTTTAAGAATAAGTGAAACAGATGGATAAAAGAGTTAAGCTTATTATTGACATGAAGAAATTCATTTCATATTTTATTTTGGAAGACATTTCTAAAAATGTGTTTAATTGTTTATTCTTTGATATGCCAGACACTGTGCTAATCAGGACAGAACCACAGATGAACAGCACAGATCCAGTCTGTACTAGCCCTCGCTTTGCTTTAGAATCTATAGAGTGGAGTTAACAGATCCTGGGCATAATGGCCCCTGTTACTGCTCCAATAAAATATACCTCAAATGATCATTTTACTGTGCCAAAGTCATCATGGTCCTGTCATCCTTGCACTTTTCATCCCTGACTCTACTCTGGTTGTTAGCCTAGATTCAATCTAGGAATTTGCTTAGGTTTTTAAATGTAATAGTTTGCACTGATTATGATATAGTACTTGTGAACCCAGGGATATTTTTTCAGTGTTCTAACAGCTTTGTTACCTTAAAAAAATGAAAACAATTCTACTTTAAGAACCAAAAGTGATTTCACTAGGGTCTGGCCAATAAAAAGTTTCATAATTTAGCACACCTACTCACCAACTTTTTCTCCAAAGAAACAGGATTTAAAAAGAGATCCCTCCTCAGAGGACTAGGGCACAGCTCCTGTTAAATATTCTTGAGGGTGAGAGAAAGTTTACTACCTTCACTTCAAATCATCATCACCACCAAATATTCAACAGAGTCCTGTGAAACTATATGCTGAGTAGAAAGCAAAACAATCACAACAAAATATTCTATCAAAGGACAAAGCATTTGTGAAAATTCTAGATAAATATCTTATTTCTCTTAAAGCACATGCTACATACATTACTACTGTGACATATTTCTTTAGTCACTTGTCCTCTGGTCAGAAGTTGACTTAGTGACTATTTACTGTTTCATTCTCTGCTAATGCATCTGCCTTTCCTTCTCTCCTTTTCAATTTTTTTGTGTATAATAGAGTAGAATATAATTTTGGTTTACTAGGAAGTACAGTGAGCTTCCCCAGGGAAAGGTGATGTATGACTTTGACAAACATATAAATAAGTGATGTAATCATTTGTCATGAGCTGATGAACTCACCAGTTGAGTGTTAGAAACCATTTCAATAGCATAAAAATTTTTAATACGGTTCTTGTATTCACGAGTGCAGCTAAATAAATAAATGGGTTCTGCGTTCGGCTTGTTACTAGAAACTTAAATTGGGATAGAATTACCTAGTTAAACTTAATCGTCATGTCAGTATTTTTATGACTAATGACAATTCAGATCCGAGACTTAGCATACTTTCAGAGAAGTTGCAATGGCGCATCAATCTATGTTGTAGAGGTATTAATTAGTGGCTCATAGTCATGATGTATTGCCTCTTGTGAAGAATTGACGAGTCAGGGGGAGAGTGTGTAGAATAATTTATTCTCTTTTAAAGATCAACAAGTAGAATACATCTCAGCGTGTGGGGTCAGCTGGCTGTGGTCAAAGGGCTGCCCATGGGGTAGCCGTGAAATCCACACCTCCAGAACCGAATGCACAGTGTTCCTTTACACAGATGCCCAATTGGTGATAGGTTTTGGAGAAAAGGAGAATATACAGACCAGAGGACCTAGCAAGATTTATTGGAGACCTTCAAGATGGCGGAGGAGTGAGACGTGGAGATCACCTTCCTCCCCACAAATACATCAGAAATACATCTACATGTGGAATAACTCCTACAGAACACCTACTGAACGCTGGCAGAAGACCTCAGACTTCCCAAAAGGCAAGAAACTCCCCGCGTACCTGGGTAGGGCAAAAGAAAAAAGAAAATCTCTTCTCCAGAGATTCTTGTGGAATCAAACTTCCAATACTTGCAACGTAAACCTCAATAGTGCACGTTTACTCTGGAGTTTTCTCTTTCTCTGTCTCACTGTGCCTGCGTTCTTACTGCTACCTCTACTTCCAGAGGACCCCTCATAAATGAATTGCTGCAAATAATTTGCTTTTGTCCCAACTCAAATTAAGACATGGTCTCTACTCTAAAATCTTCCAGATTTACACCTCCAGAATGGGCCTCTGTTGCAAACTCCAGAATTTTCAGCAACAAAGCTAAGTGCCTATTCATCCTCTCCTTTGGGCTATCTAATAGGCATGCCAAACACTATTACCAATCTGGATTAAACCATTATCATATTTTGCTTGAATTATTGGAATAGAATATTAACTTGTCTCCATGCTGCAATTTTACCTATTGTAATTTCCCCACACCAATGCCAGAACAGTCTTTTAAAAATGAAAGTCAGTTTTTGAATTTAAAACGTCCCATGATTTCTCATCTCATTTAAAGTAAAAGTCAATGTTCTTATCCTGGCCTACAAAACCCTAAGTCATTTGGCCCCTTACTACCCCTCTCCCTCACTCCCACTCATCCTGCTCAAGTCACACTGGATTTATTGCTATTTTTCTTCCCCTCAATATACACTTGGCTAATATCACATTCTTCAGGTTTCTGCTCTATATCACCTTACTAAAGAGGTCTTTCCTGATTATCTTTTATAAAACAGCACACCCCCATTGGGTCACTCTTTTTGCCCTTTTTTTCTTGTTTCATTGTCTTTACAGACTAATCAAACCCTGACATATTATAGGATTCTTTTTATTTCTATTTACTTATGGTTTATTATAAGGTTCATAAGGGAAAGGATTGTCTGTTTCTTGATTTTTCATTACCAAGTAACTGTTCAATAGCTAAAACAGTGCTTATAATCGAATGAACTAATACTGAATATCTACTTAGTCACTGATTAACTGATAAGTATGTATTTCAAGAAATTGACATGAAATTCAAACAATGCTAAGATCATAGAAGAAAAAGGAAATTAAGACAATATTTCTTTTTGTTTTAGCAGATTTTTATGTGTTATGCACTATTTTGTCTCATATATATATTTCTCACACAAAGAAGTTAAAATTTCTATACTATGTTGTTTCTGGATTCCAGTGAATAATCATGAACGTTCATTCACTACTTTCTGGGCTGAGCACGCCAATCATTTTAAGTGTTTGTTTTTAGTCTCACTGGCATGGTAATCCCTGTGCAGTATGATAGCTGCTATTGGGACAGAGCCATGAAATCACTCCAAGCACATCTTGTGGTGCCAGAGTTGATACTTCGCAATCGCTGTGAAGTAGGAGCTGGGGAGCCTGAGAAAATTTATCAACATGCATGCACATTTATTGTAATCCCCTATTACTTTATCAGGCAATTGATCAAAACTGTTATTAAACTGTAATTGCCCTTCTGATTATTGAAATAATGATAGCTTGAGAGTGGCTCAGTGGGATTTTGAAATTATCAATGGTGTTGAAAAAGGGTAAAGAAGACAATATTCTTTTTTGCCATAATTTATTATTATTTAACACCGTTTATTAAAGAACTAAAAATTTATAAATGGACATCAATTAGCTGTAATTTTGAATGCTCAAATATTTAACTTTAATGCTATATATACATTTGTTATATAGTACATAGTATATTAATAGATATTATGTTATATGTTATATAATTATATATCATATATAAAATATGCATATTTTAATTTTAATGCTAAAATACATATCCTGCAATAGCAAAAAAAAAGTCATTATAAGATGTGAGGGAGAAGGATACTACTATAAAACCTGAGTGTTTGGATTAAAAAGTCTAATACTTCATTCTATTGTACTTTTATTCACAGAGTTACATTATTTGGAGGAGATTCTGTTCATATAATTCTTACCTCAAAAATAAATGTAGGATTGTATTTACCTACAGGAGCGCTAAGGGATTAGAATAACATATGTCATTATACTAGATCTTAATATTTAGTAAAATATTAGCATATATTATCAATCATATGCTTCTCTACAAGCAAATCAATAGTTTCATTCTTCTTAAATATAATACTAATTGAGTTAAAACATAGGACCTTGAAAGAAAAAATTTTACTTGCTTGCCATAGGATATATTTAATGTTAGGACCCATGGGTATGCGTGTCATTGCTGAATTATAATTTTGTATCTGTTACCTGATTTTTTCCTATGTCCCACCCTCTTCCTTTCCCAGTGCAGCTCTCAAAATAGAATAGTTGTCACAGTTTCAGTAGGCCAAGTAAAACCTTTCAATAATGAGAGCTTTTTTGTAGTTATTTGATTTATTGAATATTACATATTAGGATTATGTAAAATAATTCTAAGAAATGTATATAGTTTTAAAAATAAATGCTTCCGTGTATTACATTAAGGTGAAATCCTATCAAGCATATATCTTTAAACATAAAGATAGTTAATTTTAAGCCACAACATTGCAAAATATACAATGTATATATATTTATAGGTAAATTTAATTTTAAAATTATGTATATACTCAGAAAAGCATAATGTTTTAAAATCCACTGTCTGTCGTTGTAAATATTTATTATAAACAGAATATTCATATGTCCTTTAGGTAGTTATAATTTCATTGGCTGGAGTAAACATGGGGAAAATCACACCCAACTGAACTTGGGGAAACAGAAACAGCTATATAATATAGACATGGAACTCATTGCATCGCATGTAATACTCATAGCCCTTCTCTTATGTATTGCTTATTCCCAAAATAATATAGTAATCATATGAATAGAAACCAAAACATAGGAAAACTCATTTTTACCATCTCCAACAAATCACACTGTTCTCATTTTCCCTGCTGTTTTCAGTCTTTGTCCAAATGTTAGTATAAATTTTACAAAAGCATAATTACCATTTATATAATTAAATGATAAATGTATTATAAGTTCCATATTTTTCTTTTTCACACATTATATATTTGATAATCTGTACATTCATTCAACACTCTAAAAACATTTACTGGGTGTCTACTATGTTCCATAAATTATCATAAATGAAGTGGTCCAAGATTAGTAAGTTGTTTTTTGCTTTCAAGTAGCTCCCAGTGTAATAGGGAAATTGATATGTAAACAACATGCAAACTTATTATAAGAAAGGCTGTATTATAATATACACATTGCAAGGGTGATTACAAACTAGAGAATAATCAACTCTGCCACAACATTTATAACTGAGGATTTTTTTAAAATGCTGCTTATGCTACTGAACTCAGATAATAGCTCATTTTACAGGAAGTGAATTGCTATGATCCAACAATTAATATCCTTACATAAAATATTAGATATGTTAAACACTAAGGTCAGTATTTAAGAGATGAATAGTTTAAGATAAGGCATGGGGTTTTATGGACTGAATGTTTATATGTCCCCCGCCAAATTCATATGTTGGAACCCCAATCTGCACTATGATAATTTGGAAGGTAATTAAGGTTAGATGAGGTCATGAGGATGGAATTCGTGTCTTTATAAGAAAAGGAAGAGATTAGTGCCTTTCTCTCTTGATCAAGTGAGGATACAGCAAAAAGGTGGCCACCTGCAAATCAGGAAGAGAACTCTTAACAGGAGCTGAATCAGCTGGCACCTTGATCTTAGACTTCCCAGCCTCCAGAGCTCTGAGAAATGTGTTTCTTGTATAAGCCATCCAGTCTATGCTATTTTGTTGTAGAAGTCCAAACTGACTAATACAGGAGTTTAGTAATGGCATGAGTTTGGGAGGACTCTTTTAGCCATGGGTATGTATCTGTCTGGTGTACGATGAAATGCTCAGTATTGAATCAAGAGGATTAATTTAGATTTGCATGCTGGTTAAGTGCTGAGCTAAGCCAGGAGTGGTTGGAGGGACAATCTGTTGAAGCAAAAAACCAGAATTGAGTGGCGGTAGTTAAGGTGTCACAGTTCTGTGTCATGGGCTCCTCTTTGTTAAGTGGAAAAGAACGCCACTATTCTGGTGTGCCTAGAAGCTGAGCTAGATGACACTGAAGAGGGCAGCTCCAGTGTCTACCTGTCAACAAGGCTGACAGGCATAAATGGGCTGGGTTCCCAGCCATTCTCAACCCTGAAGCAGAATTCCTGTCAAGCCAGGGAACAGGAACAAGATGCAATGACAGATATCACCAATGGGAAGGTACGAACAATCCCCCACAGGCCGTGTGCTGTCTGTCACAGCTCCTTGAAGGAAAGCAAAGATGGAACTAGCAAGTACGGCAAATCGAATCCACTTTACTTATTAAGACATGGTCACCTGGGCACACTATTTGTGTCCAGGAGAACTCTGAAGTTATCTTTGCCGGAAGAGGTTCCCACATCATTTCTCATCTCCAGCCTAACAAAATGTTTTCCCTAATTGGCAATATCTATATCCAAATCCCATTTACTATGATGATAATAAATTTAATATGTAAAAATATGTAAAAAACAGAAGGATTTTACTTTTCCAAATGAAGTTTAGTTTATATTTCAAACCATGTAAAAATATTTGCAATTAAATAAAAAAAATTAATTAAAAATTGTAAACAAAGGGCTATAGGAAACAGCCTCAAGAAGTTGAGAAATGCTGGTAACATATTGCAATTTATTCTTTTGTACTCTAAGTGGATTTAGGATTAATCTTTCCTTCTGCTGTCCTTTAGTAGAGAAGGAGATTTTTTTAGGTAAAAATGAAGTTCTTAAAGTTAACAATGCAATGGATTTCATTAGTTTTATAGAACAACAATTTGTATCTGAATTATATTCTATATCTGCATTTGCTGTCGTATATTGAATAAAATTTCCAAATCTTAAATACTTTAGGTGAAAGCCTGTGAAACTTTGTAATAATTCCACCAGCAGACACTTAAAAAGGAATTAACAAAAAGTGGATTTTAGAGTAGCTGTGGTTTAGTTATAATCTATTTATACCTTGATTTTTTAAAAATCTGATTGCTTTATTGCAGGATAATATTCTCTTCAGATAGCATTGTTCAACTTCTCCTCATGCATGGAGAAATAAATGACCTAAAACCAAAACACTAAATGATTTTTCCTTTATAGTTTTCTTTTCCTTTATTTATATAACATAATGTGTATTTATATTTGCAACCTTCAATACTCAAAAATAATAGAGGGAAAGACAATGGAATTTAGAATCAATAAAACATGTTAAATTGGCATAGCTTCCCATTTCATGATGTTGAATAGGTAGAAAATAAAGTAAATAAGCACCCTAGTCACTGGTTTTGATAAATGTGATACACTACATTTTCACCTTCCGAATGATACTTTACTCATCATTTAATACACTTGGGTCTCAATTTAACCTCCATATCATGTAAAGTATTAAAATAAAATACAATATCTGTTAAGAACACCCTCTCTCACCCCCTGCAATTTTCACAGGTTTTTTTTTTTTTTTTCCTAGCAGGAAAACAAAGTGAGGGGGAAGAAATTATTGGCAGTAATTTCATCAATGGAATGGTAGGAATGCCACTTACGTACAAGAGATAGGATTTGAGAGTTTGTGCTTTTCACATTGTTCTTTTTAGTTCTTCAATAGTTTTTGATATTTTTAGTCTGTAGGAAATTTGAAAGATAAAATTGATCCAATACATGTGCACATAAAATACCCTGATTTTATCATATTTCTTATTTTATTTCTATATTTATTTCTATTACATACGTAAACATCTATTTATATATGTAATTATATGCAATCTTTTCTAAGCATCATCTCCCATTTCCCTCTATTATATTTTAACCAACAGATGACAAGTTAAACCGGATGATAATATATTTTCCAATACCAGATTCTTATATGGTCATTTTATTTTAACTATTCAGTTTTAGAAAGATAAGTGAAAGTAAACAATGCGATCTGATTTAAGTAGGGTCCCATACCACCTAGGGATGGCCTGGTCTTCTTTCTCAAAGTTTCTGCATAATTTTTCATTATTATGCAAAATGTATGATTTCCGTAAAACTTGAGGTGCTTTTTCTAGGTCAATATGCAGGGAAGTCAATTAGGTGGGAAAGAGTGGTTTCCTATGGTACAGCACCCATTCTGAGTGCAGGTGGGGTTTTTTTATTTGTTTGTTTGTTTTTTGTTTTTTTTTAATAATGCTACCCTGACATGCTTTCCTGGCTCAGTCGAAACTCAGTGATTTCCTAGAGTATTAGGATACACTAGCTTTTGTCATTAAATTCAATTAAGTTTTATCAGACAGCAACTATGCATAATGTATTGGCATTCAGGTATAGAGACCAAATTATCCTTTAGAAGATATATATCAACTCAGGACAATATCATTCTTTTAGGACATCGCTCTCCTTTTCCTCCCTCTCATAGCAAGTATCCTCATCTAAAACTGTGTAGCTTGGGACGGCTTCCCTGGTGGCGCAATTGTTAAGAATCTGCCTGCCAAGGCAGGGGACACAGGTTCGAGCCCTGGTCCGGGAAGATCCCACATGCCTCGGAGCAACGAAGCCCATGCAGCACAACTACTGAGCCTGTGCTCTAGAGCCCATGAGCCACAACTACTGAAGCCCACGCACCTAGAGCCTGTGCTTTGCAACAGGAGAAGCTACCGCAATGAGCAGCCTGGGCACCGCAATGAAGAGTAGCCCTTGTTCACTGCAACTAGTGAAAGACCGCGTGCAGCAATGAAGACCCAACACAGCCAAAAAATAAATAAATAAATAAATTTATTTTTTTAAAAATTGTATAGTTTGTTCACTTATTTCTCTTTTTTTCTGTCTTACCCCTCCAGAACTTAAGTTCCATAAAAACAAAGGCTAACATGTATCTTGTAACTTATTTTCATAAGATTTCACACTTACAAAAAAATTGCAACATAACAATGAGCTCTTATATAATCTTTATCTACATTAGCCTCTTGCTAACATTTTACCCTTGCTTTATTGTTTATTCATTTTCTCTCTCTCTCTCTCGTATTAAAGTCAAGCTATGCATTTTTGGCAGAGAAAGCACATACCTAAGGTTATGTCACTCTCAGTGCATCATATCAAGAGGCATATGATGTAAGTTTGTCAGAATATTTAGTTTTATTAACTTTGGCTGGTTACTGTGGCTTCCATTAATTTTCTTTATAATCAAGTCTATTTTCCCCTTTGAAATTAATCATAATTTTTATAGAGATTCTTTAAGACTATGTTAAATATCTTGTCTTCATTAAATTTTCATCCAAGAGTTTTTAGCTTCCTTTAATCAATGTTATAACTTCATCATTCCAACTATATATGTTAAGTAGTGTCTTGGTGAGTTTTCTCTTTTACTCCAATTATTTATTCACTCATTTATTGATGACAGCTTCAGCTCGTAGATCCTTATTTTACACAGTGAGTTATAATTTGCTATTATCATTATTTATCTTGATGCTCAAAATGTCTTAGTTTTGGCCAGGGAGAGTCACACCAAGCTAATTCTTATGTCCTTTTTTTAATGTATTCCTCACTCTTGGAGCACTTACTTATTTTCTGATATGACACGATGTTCCAGGCTTCTCTTGTGTTCCTGGTCCCAACCGTTTATCCAAGGAGCCTATTCCTTGTAATTAAAGAATAATATTTAGAAACCAAGATCTTGGCTAGATGTGGTCATTGTTTCTGCTGGGTCCTTGTTTCTGGTCAAATACAGCAGACAAAAACTAGGGATTTTAAAATAAGAACAAAAAAAATAAATAGCTCACCCATATATATTCATTTCTGTATCTGCCTTTTTATGAACCTATCATAAATAGTACCGCCAGTTCTGATCCATGGCACACAGAACACAAGTTACAATCTAGTCTTCTGGCTTTCTCTGTGTATAACTCTCTTTGTGAGTAATGGTAAATCTGGCTTCCATTATCCACAATATATTTATACATTTTCTCAATCTCAGAATAAAAAGAAAGTGCTTCAGAATTCATAACTAAAACTGTGAAAATCATGCCTACTAAGTAAATCTGTCTTCCATTATCCACAATATATTTATATATTTTCTCAATCTCAGAATAAAAAGAAAGTGCTTCAGAATTCATAACTAAAACTGTGAAAATCATGCCTACTAAGTTCAGTGTTTGCTTACAGATTTTCTTTGACATAAAATTTAAGTACATTAAAATACACATATCTCTGCCATGTGATTTCATTTTTTTCGTAAATAGACCTGTATAATGCGTATCCAAATATAGAGTATTTGATCACCGAAGAAAATTCCCTTGTTTCCTGTCCCTGCCAAACATCTCCTTAGAGGTGACCATTTAATTTGTTTTCTTCACCGCAGATTAATTTTATCTATTCTAGAAATTGATCTGAATGAAAACATACATTACGTTCTCTTGTTATCAGCTGTTTCACACATCATAAAGCCTTTAGAATCATCCATTTTGTTTTATGTATCAGTTGTTTGCTAATTTTTATTATTGAGTAATAGTCCATTGTATGAATACAACACAATTAGCTATTCTTCTGTGGGTGGGCATTTGTGTAATATTAAGTTTAGGGATATTATAATATTATAGGTAAAATTATGAACTTTCATTCATAAGTGTTTTTGTGAACATCTATATCTATTTCCCTTGGGTGAATATTTAGAAGGACCAGTGTGATTACTGGTCCTTCATTTTTCTTACTTTGGGAAGTGTATGTTCAAGTCTTTTGATCATTTCCTTATTGGATTTTTTTTTTTTTTTTTGTCATTTAAGTATTGAATTGAGAGGGTTTGATTGTATATGATAAAAGTTCTCCACCAGATATATATTTTACAATTTTTTTCTCTGAGTTCTTGCCTCATTATTTTTGTAATAGTGTATTTTGATGACAGGAAGTATTTAATATAATTTAACTTATCAATTATGTCTTTTAGGTTATTTCAAACAAATCTTTGCCTGCTCCTAGTTAATGACTTTATTCTTGTGTGTTCACTTCTAGAAGCTTTATATATCTAGCTTTTACATATAAGTTAATGGTCCATCTCAAACTAACTTACATATAATATGAGGTAAAGATATGGTTTATTTCTTATGTCTTTTTTTCCAAATGGATATCCGAGTTTTCTAGCACCATTAATTAAGGAACTTCCATTTTCCCTATTGAATTGCTCTGACACTTTTTAAAACGTCAGCTGACTGTATGTGTGTGTGTATTTCTCTCCTATTTCTATGTGTTTACTTATTGCATATTACACTATGTTGATTACTATAACTTTACTGTATAATCGATGTCCAATTTTGTTCTTCTTTTTAAAGAATATCTTAGATCCTTTGCATTTCTGTATGAATTTTAGAGCTACTTTGTCCATTTCTATTGAAAAACATCTTGGGATTATGATTTGGATTACCTTGAATCTATAGATCACACTGGGAAGAATGGACATTTTGACAATGCTGACTATTTTAATGATGAATATATATATTTTCATTTATTTAAAACTTTAATTTTTTCCTTAGGAATGCTTTTTCTATTTTGATTTTGGTTTTCATTGTAGATATTTTGCATATCCTTTGTGAAGATTAGTTCTAAGTATTTTATTTTAATGTATCTTTTTTCATTTTTCTAATCATTTAATGCTAATATAGGAAGAATGTGATTAATTTTTTTCCCTAAATTCTGTGCCTTGCCTATCTTACTTATTAATTCTAGAAGTTTTTGTGTGTCCCTTAAGACTTTTTAATTAAACAATTGTGTCATTTGTGAATAAGTAGTTTTACTATTTCCTTTCCAAAATATATTCTTATTTTATTGCTTTATTTCGCTGGCTAGGACATCAAGTTAAATGTTATATAAAACTGATAAAAGAAAATATCCTTGTATTGACCTTGATCTTAGGGAAAGAGTATATTATTAGCTATAGGTTTTGCCAGATGAGTATTTGTTGGACAGTATCTAGTTATTAAGTTACTGTCTATACATACTGTGATTTATAACATTAGGTAGATTGATCAGCATTCTACTATTTTGTTAACTTTTTTCTCTTTTTTCTGTCTTGATGTGTCTATGGCATTTTAAAATAGATTTTAACACATGAGCTTTTAAATATATTTTGCAATTTGGACTAGGCAGACTAGGTCAATCCCTTATTAGCTACATAATTACTGAAGTAAGGGTATGGAAAGATCGGAGTTGTGTGTGTGCATATGGGATGTATATTTGTTGGGTGTGTATGCATATGTGTGTGTTATTGGTAGGGGCAGGCAAGTAAGGAAGACGGATATTGAAGACACCTTTGTTTAAGCTTCTGTTGAGCAATTTTGGAAGATGCAGAAATATAAAAACATAAACCTTAATTTATTTTTTCTCTATTCTGTGCTCTCCTGATGAGACAGCAGGGCAATACACTCATTAATAAAAGAGAACTATTAAATCTGACAGAAATTTTTAATAAATGAGGGATGATCTGATGGTTGATGATGTGGAAAAAACAATGCGCCTCACAATTGACTCATTAGTTATGTTCCTCGCAAATGTAAGGGATTATAACAGATATTGCTAGTATGATTATTGTTTGTGCTAGGAATTTTGTTGGTAGATGAATGTATTTTGTATAATTTCTTATAATAGCAATTCTTCAAGGAATTTAGTCCACATTACCAGCATCAGAAAAGGATAATTTTTCTCTCTCTCTGTATTTATCTCAATAAACTAAAAGTTCATCATGAAGTAGAGAAGGGAGATGATTTATATTTTAAAAATGAAGTGTGGAGTTTTAAAGGTTGACCACCGTTTTCAGAAGCCCTGCTCTTCTCTCTCCCTTAGGGAGTAGCTGAAGGGAAAAGCCCATGAGGTTCTCTATAGATAATGCCTGCCACGTCTAAGCTCCATCCCTTTGTCTGCTGAATAAATATGTGCTGAGCTGCTTGGAGCTTGCTACCATCCTTTTACAGGTTTAATGTTTCTTTAGCTGTTTGATTATCAATCTCCACAACCACAGATATTCTTTATAAGAATTTCCATTGATTGGAGTGGTACCTGTTCATGGGCACAGTTGTTCATATACTGCAGGACTCATCACTGTTGTAAACTGTCCTAGTGCTGCTGATGACCCAACAAGGGTGGTTTGTGTTGAGTAGAAAGAATAGGAGAAGTGATGTCCATTTCCTTTATCTTACAAGGGGTCAATAATAAGATTGCTGAGACCCAACATGGATTCTTCTAGAAGCCTGAGCCAGAATGCTCCTCTCATAGTCCCATTATGCTTTATGCTTCCTGACATTGGAAGGAGGCTCAGGGTTCAGGTTTGACAAAGTGACTTCACTGACCTCAATTCTGCAGTATTGCTTTCTAGGACAGTGAAAAATAACTGAATTTTCCGTGTGGAAGCACCTGAGCAAACCCCTCATGAGTTTCCTTTAAAATAAGAATACAGAATCTTTAAAAAGAGCCAAATTGGGAAAAAAGTATTTTTTTAAAATCAGAAATAATTTCTACCTAGTCATACATAGTAGCTTAGTTTTTTCACAAACTGTCAATGGTTATTAAATATTAACTAATTTTTATATTTATAAATGCACGCTCTTTTAAAAAATGAATTGACATTTTTAGTTTTAATGCCTATAAACCAAAGAAGAGTACTCTGTTTATAGCTAACATATCATCAATAGTATGAATACACCCTGATCTTCAGATATTCTATTTTATTTATTAATTAATTGTTTAAATGATTAATTTAAAAACATGACTATGTGTATTCGTTTGCTAGGGCTACCATAACAAAATACCACATATGGGGTGCCTTAAACAACAGAAATTTTATTTCATCACAGTTCTGGAGGCCACATGGCTGAGATCAAGGTGTCCACATAGTGGTTTCCTTTAAGGCTTCTCTCCATTGCCTGCAGCTGGTCTTTTGTGTGCGTGTGTATGGCCAGGGTCCTTATTGTGACTGAATTTCCTCTTCTTATGGGGACACCAGTCAGATTCGATTACAGCCTACCTTAACAGCCAGACTTATTTTAACTTAATCATCTTTTAAAGACTCCAAATATATTCACATTATAAGGTACTGGGGATTAGGGCTTCATTATATAAATTTTGAGGGGAGGGCACAATTTAGCCCCTAACACTATATTTATTTAAAAACTAGTGGTGGAAGGTTGGAAACAGAGAGAGGATGTCCACATGGTATGTTTCAGAAAGAACCCACAAGGGACCTTCTTGGAGGTGAGAGGCATCATTATTAAATAAAACCTCAATTCCTTATTTTTAATAGTGCAGAGGGAGAATATAATTTGGTGAGGGATAATTTATTCCTCACTTGGATAATTTATTCCTGGATGCAGAGGAGACAGACCTAAACAAGGAATCTCAAGGAAAGCCCCATTTTCAGGAAGCAGTTAGAGAGGATCAAAGAGACTGCATTTTAAAAAAAACTCACAGTGGTCTCTCCTTTTTGGATGGAGAGAATTAAATACAAAACACACATAAATCAGCATGGTGAAATTCTAGCTCCTCTGAACCATGGCTGGTATACTTGCCCAGCAGAGGTCTCTGGCAATTAGCTGTCCAAGAATATTCAGCAGTCTCAAAGGTTATTAACTACACCAAGATCACAAGGTACAGATTATGAAGATTAAAAGAAAAAATGAAGAGAAATGGCAAATAGCAGATCAAAAATACTCAGCCAAATTTTTTTTTTTTTGGCCTGGAAACAGATGAAGAAAATGCTTTTCTAGAGTTAAGACCAAAAAAAAAAAAGAAAAGAAAAAAGAAATGCTTGAGAATGTAGGAAAGATTGAAATAGAAGGACATAAAATGTAAGTGGGAAGAGCTAAAGAAAATAAAAAATTAAAACCGTTAGAAAATAGGAGATGAAATTAAGATTGATACAAGGAAGATCAGACATAGCTGAACACATAGCAAATGATCTAGAGGATAGAAATGAGAGGGGCAAGTAAAAGAAAACAGTCATAACCTACTTGTTAAGAGAAGAAAAATTTAAACTGCTGAAGACAAGGTAAGGAAATCAACTATATGTATCACCAATGTTTTTGGTTAAGAAAACCAAAACCAGTACCATGGGAAAAAGAAATATTTAAAATTGTAATTCAACAAAGTTTCCCTGACTTAAGGAGTTGAACCTTCATATTTACATTACACCTATTTCTTAGGTAAATTTGACAAAGAATGGTGAAAGCAGAGATATAGGCCCACTTAAAATTACTGCAGATAAATTAAAAACAAAAAATACTTTTAAGAGTTGTACCAAAAGTCATGTCAATTGTAAAGGTGTAATGGTGAAATAATTACGCTGACATCAGATTTCCTCCAGACACAATCCCTGAAATATCCATAAAGTTTACAAGAAACTAAAGTGTGCTCCAAGGGTTTTATACTCAAAGCGTTTTTCAAAGTATGACAGTAGCAGGTAAACAATTTTGAATATGCAAAAACTTAGAAAACTTCTCCAAGAATTCTTCTGGAAGGATATTTACCTAGAGGACAAACTTCAGCAAACTCAAGAAATACTGGGGAAATTTTTCAAAAAGATGAACAATAAACAGCAAGCATAATTTTTTATTTCCAGTGGATGAAAGACTAAAAAGCTTCCTGGAAAGAATGTAATGTTTATAAGTCCTTATATATCTAAATTATATATCCACAAATATTGCAGCAAAAAGTGGGAAAATATTAAAGGTAAGGAAATTATGTCTATTTACTTATCATAATAGCTAGAATTCAAATGATATATTTGGAAGGCAAATTAAGTGACAAAATTAGAAGTTTATTGAATAGCACTGAGGTAAACACAAATTTAATGTAGTAAATTAAACCTGAATTCACAGAGTAGAGGGCAAGCAGAGCTGTACTCATTTTATCGTTCATATGAGATCATTAATAGAAACTATCATAAAAATTAGAGTTTTAGGGAATTATAGTAAGTGAGAAGTGACAGGAAAACCAACATTAACTAAATATATGTCGAGTGTTATTTAAAATCTTAGCATAGTGGAACAAAATATCAATTATATCCTTCAACTTAATATACATAAATGGGCTGAATTCACTTATTGAACAAAATGCTAGTTTTCAGAGTAGACCATAAACCAAAACCAACTCAGTGCTATAAAAGAGAGATCTAGATAAAACAGCAGGTGAGGGGGAGCAGAATATGCCACCCCAAAATGGTGCCACTTTGGCATGTGTATTGTTTTGTGCAGTTAAGACCCAGCAGACTCAGGAAAAGCTTTTTACCTTTCCCTTAACTGCCTAAAAGAGTTTAGATAGGAGGCCTGTAACCAGGAAGAGAGCTATTACCAGAGATAACTTTTTATATCAGAGACTTACCTGCGTTGCATGGCCAACACCTGTTGATCAAACATTTGCTCTTCTCTTCCTGTGAATTATCTTCCTCCCCTTTGAAGCCCCAATCCCTCGCCCCTTCTCCTTAGCTCAGGATGATATATAAGTCTCAATGCCTGACGGCCTTTGAGTGTCACAGGGGCTCCTGTACGTATGAAATTTATTTTTCTCCTGTTTTTCTGTCTGAATGTCCATTTAGTTTTTAAACCAGCCAAAGAACCTAGACGGGAAGAAAGGAAAATTTTTCCTGCCCAACACATGAGAAATAATGGAATGAATTATTGTGTACTAGAAAAGCACTAAGTTCAGGAAATGTGATTAAATATGATATAAGTGCCTGTATATGATGTAATTCATAATGAAGATATGACAGTTAATATCAATCTTCTAATAAAAATCTATAGAAAATATAGGTATAGACTTCTAAAGGAAATATGGAAGTATATTGGTGACTGGAGGATTTATTTCTCTTCTCTCATTTCATGATAGAGTAAGAGATAAGGTTTTATAACTCAAATGCATAATGAATAAGGCAGATTATATATAAAACACATACAACTTATTTTTAACATTTACCAAAGTTAACCATTACATGACAGTGAAAATCTCTAAGTACTAAAAGATTATAAAATCAGAAAATAAACAGCTTCTCTCATCTGGAAAAGTAAGATAAAAAGAAAATCTTGCTCTCAAAACCATTTGAGGCACAGATGAAATCCAACTTTTAATTTCAGAATATCTAAAGTAATAATAATGACAATATATGACAAAACATACATATGAAATCCAGCAATGAGATAAAAATATATGTGTGTGTATATGAATATATAAATATATATGAAAGAATGCAAATAAATACATTACATTAATAAAAGCACCAACTCAAAAGTATTTAAAGAACAAATCAATAAAGTTCAGAGAAACAGAAGATGTTAATAAGGATAAAATCTGAGATCGATGAATTTTAAAATTCAATTCGCAAATAAGTCTTTAGAGATGTGAAAAACAAGTAGAAGAAATTTGATTTATCATAGCCAAGGCTGTTCTCAACAAGACAGTTGTTAGCTGATGCCACCAAATGAGTACAGATGCATGAGTGAGTCCATCTGTGACTATCCAAGCAGACGGCCCAGATATCATGGAAATTATGAAATATAAATAAATGGCTGCTATTTTAAGCCTCTCCATTCTGGGGTGCTTTATTACATAGTAGTAGTTAGCTGATACAGTACTCTTTCAACATTAAAATGTTGAACCTTGTAAAAATTTTATCTGTTCAAAAATAACAGTTTTAAAGTACAAATTGAAATAATAAAAATATGCCATTTTTCATCCAGCATAGGGGAAAAACAATTTTTAAATATTTCAGTATTGTTATATAAGAAGAGAAATAATCACAAATATTATTGTTAAAAATCTGCATTTAAAGTTCTATCAAAGTATTTTACATATAGATATGAAAAAAATATGAGAATCTTAATATAGCCTTATACCTAGAAATACCACTTAAAATTTGTCTAAAGAAAGTAATCTTTGATGCTTATAAAATCATAGCTATAAAGAAGCTTTTCATAGGTATATTTTTGCTAGTGGGAAATATATGTTATTAAGAATAAAATACTAAGTGCCAAACGTATGATATTTTGATTTTATAAACTATAGGTAGCAGGCACTTGGCTCATAAGATGTCCTTAGATTTAACAAAATCTACATTTAAAAAATTCTCATAGTCACCTTTTAAACTGTTTGAAATTATATACTTCCAGGTTTCTCCCGTATTTAGTCTCCACTAAACTCAACTAGAATTGATAATTTTATTTCCCTAATTCATCCAGATTGTGAGCCCTTTGAAACAGAAAACATTAATTTCTATGCCAATGTCCAGCAGAAAAATTAGTACACATTAGGCATTATACAAATGTTAAATGAATAAATGAAAAATTAAATTCTAAAGAAGTTCAAAAGAAGAATAGATTTGCAGTTTAGTTTGCAGTAGGAAATTGAATGAAGGAGGGAAAACCTATGTTTTAAAATTGATAAAGTTTATAAAAGGTAAATTCCAGATTCATAAAAATGATGATAATAAAAATAACTACCAGTATGGAGCATTTACTAAATGTCAAGCACTGTTTCAAACAGATGACATAGGATAGCTCACTTGTCTCTGCAATTGAATGAGGTAAGTGCAAACTACAAGCATTAGATCCTTTTATTTTTTTTAGATGAAGAGGCTAGCAAAGGGGGATTTAAATATTTGCTTAAGGTCACATGATGTGGTGATGGTGTTCGCACCCGAGCAATCTGGCTGTAGCATCTGCATGCTGAAATTCTTAGAAACATTATAGACTATGGAGCAAAGGACTAAGTTAACATGCAGAGACACAAAAGCCTCAGGTGTGTGGGAAGAGATTTTAGCAGATTCCAGAGGCACTTACTGAGTATCTACTTGATAAAACACACAATACTATCTACTGGGTAATACACGGAGGATGTGATATAATATAAATTAGAAAAGCAAATTGGGACCAAAATTTAGAGACTTTTAAAAACTAATAAAATGAGGAGACATCTGAAAATGTGAGTGAAGTAACTAAATACATCATGTAAAATTTTACCTACAGAGAAAATTTACAACTACCCCCAAATAAAAATCTCACGTAGATTCAAAGTGATGTACTATTTTGAAAATTTCTGAGAGAAGTGAAAGGAACAAAACTGTGTGAACAGATTGGGGCATCTGTTGAACTTTTAATTAAAGCTTTTAATTTTGAATTTTATGAGCATGTTTTTTTCTCAGTATTTTTCCATCATTCATATGTTTGCACATCTGTTTATCTGCTTTTAACACCATACATGACACAAATATTGAATTAAATTACAGAAGCAGATCACATATAATACATTTATAAATGTCATTTATAGTAAATGTCAGGGAAAATGAAGTGAAAGAATGTCTGATTGAGTAAATTATGTGCCTTGCAACTTTATATTTGGTTAGAATAAAATATTAATAAGGGTGGGAAACAAGTTTTAGCTAATTGGCAAGCCAACTATCTTAGGTCATTTTTTAAATAGGGGTCTGTGTTTTTAAAAATGTTTCTATCTGACATAACTAAGCAATGGCTAAAATCAAAGGAAACTAATTAGCTAGGTTTACCTGTGAGTGGAAAATTGTTTTTGCAACTTCAATTATGTATTTAAAACAAACTTCACTCACTCAGACAGCAGTGGTTTATTGAGTGCTCAGTATCATCAGACACCTGTTCCTGGGTTCTGGTCCCAGTTCTGATATTTACCAGCATACAAGACATTATTGGTTAAACTCTTAATAGGAGTGTAATCCTGAATAAATTACTGAATATTCTGCACCTTGGCACAATTTTATGTAACGTGGCATATATTACACATTTTTTTTCCATGCTGAGATGATCCTATGCCGTGAAATAACTACAAATGCTTTTTTAAAGGATGGATGAGATTTTCTTGGTAATAGTAGTACTATCATAACAAACTTGTTTAAGCGTTCATGCAACCCCAGAGCCTTTCAGTCAGAATATTTACTCTGCTGATATTGTCACATATCCAGCTTGAAATGAAAGAATAATATGTAGTTCTGTTCTCTACATTAATACCCTAATGAGTGAATTTATAAACAAAATTATAAACCTTTATCATATAGATGACATTTTGTTCTTTAAAAAATGGCCAAAATACACTGTTCTATTATTAGTTTGATATCTAAAAACAATTCTTATCAACTCTTTTTAAAACCTTGATAGTTGCTGGGAAACGAATGGATATTATGCCATTAGTGCACTAACTACGCTAGAGGGGTCTCTAATTAGTGACCTCTCATTTACAAAACAGTTCCATGCAAACTACTGACTTCAGCTGCCTTTTGACAGTCTCCTTACCAGGGAGATGTAAAAACGCTCTGTGAAGATAACAGTGAAAGCAATATAAAAATTGCGTGGCAAGCACCTTGTCAATCTGACCCTGACAGGCCAGACATATTGATTGGCTGGTGCTGGCAGAAGATTAAGCGGCCAGGACACCAAGGCAAGTGCGGGTAGATAATACAATCTACGTGTTACACTTCTTCCTTTAAATTATGCACCAGCCTGAAATGACTGCTGCTTGGGATTGTGAGTTTAACTCATGGTGACTGTAAAATGGAAATTGCCTGCAAGTCCCTCCTAGAAGTAACAATAAAGTTACAGTCAGCCTAAGGTAGTTGAAGAAAATTGCTGTCACCAGTAATAGAATTTATAGCTATCTTTGCTATTGTAGATAAATCCATGTTTTTGACTTTGTGACCACTGAAACATAAAAATTAAACCTTTTAACCATGGTCAGGCCTTTTGTACTAAATGGTAAAAGCCAGTAATGATTGCTTTCAGGAAGCTATTTCTAACTGTCATTTCTTGGGGGAAGAAACAATTTTTAAGCATGTCTGAAGTTTTATTTACAGTTAATTGGATACTCCATAGTAAAGACATCATCAATGGATTTATGACAAGAGCTTCTAGAGGCCCATGGCTCAGCTCTGCGCCTTTGGTCTGAGTGTACTTTGTTTTTATTATTGTTGCTAATGCATTGGATGAGGACACTTTCATTGATAATAAGCTTAAAAGACATTTACTTTACTTGGTTTACATGTTCGTAGAGGATGTTGAAACAGAATTTTGCTGAATAGCTTGGCTGCAAATCAAACGCAGCATCAAATGCTTCCTTCAGACTACTCAGAGAATTTATGTGGACTAATAAATATAACCGCTGCTTAAGCCTCAGTTGAAAGCCTTAGAATACTACCATTTAAAGAAATTATGTCTTGTCAGTTAATATTAATTAGTTTTACCAAAGCAAAGTGAAACAGACACCTGAGGTGATTATCCAGATAGTGTATATATTTTTTCCTCTTCCCTCAAATAGGGTGTTCTGGTTAAAATTAGGGGGAGGGTATATAAATGTTTAATCACTATGTTGTACACCTGAAACTAATATACTATTGTATCTCAACTATACTTCAATTAACAAAAGAGAAAAAAAAATTAGAGGGGAGGATTAGAAATAGTATTTGATTTTTTTCCCAAATAAAAGCATGTCAAAGGGAAATTAGAAACACCTAAAAGAACACCTCCAAAATCTAGCTAATAACCAGGAATAAACAAAATGAATGTTATGCGTCTTATTTTAATTTTGAGTATAAATTATATAAACCTTGAGGTATTCTTAAAATTATTCAAGTTTGCCTTTGAATCTTATACAAAATGTTTCAGTCTTCCAGAGGGAGAAATATGAAAATAGGAAAGGATAATAGGGCAGTAGGATAAAGGATATTGATTAAAATTCTATGATTCTGAGAGGCCTGGGACTTAGAAGAGAAAATCCTTAGCTTCATATAGTCTGTGCTTTATTCCTTAATAAATGATATCCTTGAATAGCTATTTTATATCATATTTGCACTAATGACTCTTCCGTGCTATTATATGGTGACTGACAGTGATTGAGTTGTAGTAGCATCTCCTTTATCTCTACAATAGGGCATGAACAAAGTATTTGCCTATTATATTTTGCCCATTTTGCTTAATATTGAAAAATATGGAAAGAGGAGGGAAAATGGTAATTCTAATGCATGTTAATATCAGCCATTCTCAGCTTTACAAGTTTAGATATAGGATGTTTTTGCCATGTGCTCTAATGCAAAGGGAAATAAAATAAATGTAAGGCCTTATGACATCCTGGGATGGATTATATAGCTCAGAGTTTCATTTAAAAAGTGAGGTGTGATTGGAAATTTATATTATTTTTAGCTCTCAGAGGATGGACTTCCCCGTCTCCAGCACAACAACAAAAAACAAGAAAAACGAAACACATATAAGATTACTTTTCAATGTTTTAATATCTGTTTTTGTTTCAGAGCACTTAATAATGTGAAGATATTGTGTAAATGAAATTGCTTAGGATTTAAAAATTAAACAATTCATGTAAAGGAAAGGGGGTTCTTTGAAACTTGAGGATTTTTTTTTTTTAGATTAGCAATAAAACCATAGTATCTTTAAAATAACTTAAGATTATATACTTCATATGTTAACATATTACATTGAAGAAAGAATAGAAAGTCTGTCCATTCTTAAAGAAAAACTGTAATGTTGAGATGAGAATACTGCCTTAACCCAAACATGTGGCAGAAGGATAATTTCAAGGAAATGGGCAGGGGGAACACAGGCTTTCCTACAGAGAAAATAGCTGTTGAGCAATCCTATTAAGCCTGTATTGTTTTTGCTAAATTAGATGATTAAATAACATATTTAATTATGCAAAGAATGAACTAATTACATAAATGCATTAGCATTTCTTGGCTGCTGTAACAAATTGCCATAACCTTGGTGGCTTAAAACAACAAAAATGTATTTTCTCACAGTTCTGGAGGCCAGAAGTCCAAAATTGTTATCACTGGGCTGAAATCAAGGTGTCATCAGGGCTGTACTTTATCCAGAAGCTCTAGGGAAGAACCTGTTCCTTGATTCAGCCAGTTTCTGGGGGCTGCTGGCATTCTGTGGTTTGTAGCCAATCATTCCCATTTTCAAGGCCAGTATCTTCAAATTTCTCTCTGCTCCATCTTCACACCACCTTCTCTGTGTGTCAGATCTCTCCCTGCCTCTCTCTTATCATGACAATTGTGATCTGGATAATCCATTATAATCTCCCTATATCAAAATACTTAATTTAATCAAAACCGCAAAGACTCTTTTGACATATAAGGTAATATTTACACATTCCAGGAATTAAGACTTGATATCTCTGAGGGGCTATAATTCTGCCTAACACAATAACTCGACTCCAAGAAATGTTCTGGTCCATGAGGCTTCTGGTCATCATAATGTAGAAGATGATAACAATTAACCCCCTGGGTCTAAACCAGGGAAACAGGAGTATCTTCTCTTTAAAAGACAAGGTAGTTTGAAACCCAGTCATAGGCCAGATAACCAAAGAGAAGTGGAAGCCTTGAAAAGAAATACAGGAAAAGAGATAGTTATAATAAGAAAAATAAACACAAGAGAGAGAGAGAGAGAAATACAACACAGCACTAAGAGAGAGAAAGGAGAGATAAACAGTGAATACAGTCTGAGGAAAACAACCCAAGTATAGCAATATAAGTCTAAAAACTATTTTTAGCTGAGATGGCCAGCTTGTGCTATACAATACAGGAACGTGAAATAAATGAAGAGGACATTTTGAGACCCTTGTTTAGCACACATGCAAAGACATATATACATATGACAGACACGCACATACATGCCCTGAATGAGACTCACTCAAGTTCTCCTTTTTTTTCTGATTTTACTTTTTCACTGTGACTGATAACACATACGTTAACCACCTTAGGCTCAGTCCTACCCAGTAACTGAACCTATCTTATGAGACGAGGCATATACAAAAAGCATATAAAAGAAACAACTATGCTCTCTGGTGGAGAATAGGATTAAAAACCAGAACAGTGATCTGGTGGACGCAATTACTCACATTGGGTTGTTCTAAAAATTGATCTGCTGCTTCTAATACTATTGATTTTAGGGACAAGTTATAGATTGCCTATTGCTTCTAAGTCCCAAGACATTCTTTTTTCTTCTAATGGGGATCCTGTTGAGAGATAATCCTGTGTGGTGGAAAAAGCCTGGCCTTTGGGATCAGCCTCGTTATGAAAACCTGCATTACTAGTTTGCTATTTAAGTGGCTTTGGACCATTTTTTCAACTCCTTATGCTGTGATTTTATAAAGATCAAAGAAAATCATACATTTGAAAGGTGTATATACACTTGGTAGACTATTGAAAATGTTAATTTCCTTTTCATTTTTCCTTTGCTAAGGGCCTACTCACTAGATCCAACTCATCCCTCACTGCAAACTTCCAGACCACATCTTAGAATAAGAACCCGGTACTAAACCAAGGCTGAGACCCTACCATCTGCCTTGCTCATGTCAGCAAGGGTACAGGATTCTGCTACCTGTGGACAGGAGCCTGCCTGAATTTCCACCACCAACTGTTGCCAGGATTCCCATATGACCTGACATTCCTTTCTGCTTGATGATTGCTTAAATTCTATTACAGCCTCAACTTCCCTCAGACAATCTCCTGTCTTATTCCTGGATGTCCTGTTCTAATCAATTCCTTAAGCCCACAGTTGCATACTTAGACACATCTCTTAAGGTAAGTCTTTTTGGCCAACTGAGCCTTGGAGAGGTGGAAAGAGGATGATCTTACCCTAAATGGGCTGGAGTTAGTCTTGCCTACTGAGCCTGGAAGAGATCAGTCAATATTTGTTGAATTAGTGAAGGAGAGTAGATAAGATTGGGTGTAGATTGTTGCATGCAGGCCAAATGAATAGATTATGCAAAGGCCCAGAGAGGAGACAGTTTGCAAACAGTTCAGCATGTCTGGGTCATACAAAAGGCAAAGTTAGAGAGTAGTAAGAGATGAGGTTTACAAAAGGCAAAGAAGGAAGGAACCAAGTCATGAGGGGCTTACAGCAATTTTAAGACTGTATATTCTCCCAAAAGCAGCTGGTAATTATGCTTTTAAGCAGGAATTGCTCAGATAAAATTTGTACACCAGGCAGATCATTTTGGCCTAAGTGCAAAGTGTGGATCAGAAAAGGCAAGACTGCAGATGGAAAGGGCAGTAATATAAATTTTTTAAAAAATTAATAGAGATGCAACATAAAGGTAGTTTGTGCTGAATTAGTGGCAGTGTAGATGGAGAAAAGTAAACTGATTTGAAACAAAATTATGAGAATTAGCTGACTAGAAGTGATACAGAACTTGCCAATACGTGTTAAAGAGAATTGATAATAATGTAACTTGTCAATTACCTGTAATTTTAGCTAAAACTAACAATCATGTACCAAAAGGCAACATTTTACCAAACTTACCTCAATAATTGGAAATGAAACAAAGACCTAAAAGGTCATTGTTCTGTTAAGTTCAGCTTAAGTTAGGAGAGAGTTTATATTTATTTTCCTATTAGAACTTTTGCCCTACTTTGTTTTAGGAAGTTCTAAAGGCTTATATGAACTTGAATACAGTCTGAATATATGACCACTGCTTGATATGCTTACGAAGTGGGCATGTTTCTAACTTAGATTTGAATCTATATGATAAACATGGTGATATTTTTGATGATGCATTTTATCAATCTATTTTCTGCCTTTACAAACACCTAGTTTTTCTGGCACAGGAGTGATATTAACGTTTGGAATCTACAATGTAAATCCACACAAAGAAAAATCTTGAGTGTTTTAAAGTGGTCCTACTTATTTCTTTATAGCCTTATTTAATCTTCTGCTTAAAATGAAGTATCTTTCAAACAGGTATTTTATGAAAATGACATTTTATCATGTGTATATTCTCATTTTCTCTCATCTGACATGTTCTACTCAATTTTTAAATCAAAACATGTCTCTGCAACTCTCCAAATCTTAGGTTCAATGTCATTTATGAACATCAAGTTTTTCTTTTTCATTGTTCATCATTGTCAAGAAGAACAGGAATATAACTTTAGAATATCAAATTTCATGAGTTCACCTGGAAATTTCTTATTCCGAAGAATAAGGCACAAGCTGTATAAAATAAGAATTTAATTCTTCTAAAGTAATGGTCAAAGATGAAAAACAGTAAAAACCAATTATTTCAGTTACAGCCAACTTAATGCTGACATTATAAAGAGAACCTGTTTTATCTGAGCACTGATGGAGGACAGCCAAATGCAAAGTACGACCAGCATCCAGGGGTCCATTTGTCTAAAGAGAGCTCCTGGGTGTAGAGAGTGACTTGATTCTAAAAGAATCACATTAGTTACTGCAGTGACATTGAAATCGGTTGGGAAGCTTTTTTGGGTTTTTTGTTTGTTTGTTTGTTTGTTTTTAAATTTCTCACTTTAAGAACTTACATATCTTTTTTCTTTCCAAAGTATTATCCTTTTCACACCTAATCGCTTGATGAGCTAATGAAAGAATATATCACTTGACTATTTCACCTGTTTTTGAGGTCATGTTTCTTACCATGAAGTTGTAATAGGGATTCACATCAGTTACAAATCTCAATCATGTGGCTTTGTTGCTATAGGAAATGCTGAGGGCATATGGTACCCAGATCAGGCAACCATTCCAAGACACAAAAGGAGATAAGCAGACAAATGGAATGGTTCAGGAGTCAAAATTTGCCTTTTGTATTGTACCTGACAAGTAAATAATTCATTAGCATTAAATAGCTAACTTTCTTCAGGCTTACCTTGACACGAATCAGAAAGAGGGAATTCTTAACAATTTTCTCAATTTATAGAATCCTCTATCTCTAAATTGTATTTATCAGCATTATTGACTTAAAAAGCATACTTCTTACCTGCCATTTTCGGTGAATAAAGTACTTAATTGGCACCAATTTTCCAGAATATTCAAGATTACTCCAACTGTAGTGATGGATAGCCCGTAGTCCTATTAGTCTGCACACTTTCTGTAGTCACTTCTCTGTTTTACTTTTTAACTTACTATCAACATTTTAAACATCAAGAAAAATCAGAGAATACGCCAAAACTTCTGTATTCACCAGCAGCATTTTTCAGCTTTTTAAAAAACATAAAAGACATATCTTAAAAAAAAAAACACTAAAAAGAATTAAAAAATAAAACAAACATAAACAACAAAAATCCACAAATGTACATCTCTCTCTCCATCCAACCTTGTTCATTAACTTTTATCTGTTAATTAATCCAAGCCACTAACTTGTAGAGTTCCCCACAATCTGAATATTGCCGGCTGCAGTCTCATGGTACAGTTCAGTGTGTTCTTCTGTCATCTGTATGTCCTGCAAATTGGCAGCTGGATCAGAAGGCTTGAGCACACTCAGATTCAATACCTTAAATCTGGACTTGGAGCTTGCAGAGCAGTGAGACAAAAAAAAAAAAATAAAGTACGTTGTCTTAAGCTACCCAATTTGTAGTACTGTTTTTACGACAGCTCTAGAAAACTAAAACATCACTTTAATTAATGGCATGTGAGAAGTTGGAGTGCTGATATCAATATATGTACAACAGCCTTGAGTGGCCTGTGACAAAAATGGTTGATGGAGACCAACAGTAGATTACCAAGACTTTAATAAAATACCACCATGTATAACATCAGCAGTCCTTGATATGGTTTCAACAGTGCGAGATATACATCAAGCTAAAGGAGAATGGTACGCAGTGATTGAATTTGCAAATGCTTTTCTTTCTCAATCTTGGAAAGGAGCCAACAACAGTTTGCCTTCAGGTGTGAATGATCTCAATTTGCATTTACTGTATTCACAGGTTATTTGAATTCACCAGCTTCCTGTCATTATCTGAGTAGAAGGGTTTTGAACTTGATGCAGAATTCTGAGTATGAAATTACACTAAGTTGATGATAGCATGATAGTTAGTATCAGAAACTGAAGAATAAGCTAGGCTGACTAAATGCAGTGGTGACACACATGACTAATAGAGGCCAGCTCCTGGGCAGGGCCACCTGTAACATTCCACAGGCAACTAAAAATAAACTGCTGTTGTTGCCTACTCTTGAAAATAAGCAAGAGGCAAAGCACTTGGCTGGGTTGTTTGGATTTTGGGAGATGTGTATTTTACATATGGACATATTACTAGCTCCCCTTTCATAAACCTACCTGAAAGAAGTTCATATTGGTACAGAAATCTGAAACAGCAGGCTATGTCTGATTGCAAAAAGTGGTGGCTCAGTCAATGCCTTACACGATTGCCCACCAATTAAAACCCTGGACGTCACGGCTCAGGTGACCTTCCCTGATTGATAACATTTCACAAATGTTGACACACACTGTTGTTGGAAGAATTAAGCATATCCATATAACTCCTCTGGAAGCTTACACCTGGTTTCTCCTGGACCTCACCCATTAACCTTTTCCCTTTGCTGATTTAATTAATTGATTGATTGATTGATTGATTGATTTTTGGCTGCATTGGGTCTTCATTGCTGCGCGCAGGCTTTCTCTAGTTGTGGCCAGCAGGGGCTACTGTTTGTTGTGGTGCATGGGCTTCTCATTGCGGTGGCTTCTCTTGTTGCGGAGCACGGGCTCTAGGGCGTGCGGGCTTCAGTAGTTGTGGCTCGCAGGCTCAGTAGTTGTGGCGCACGGGCTTAGTTGCTTTGCGACATGTGGGATCTTCCTGGACCAGGGCTCGAACCCGTGTCCCTTGCATCGGCAGGTGGATTCTTAACCACTGTGCCACCAAGGAAGTCCCTCTTTGCTGATTTTAAACTATATCATTTGCTGTAGGTAATTCTAGCCATAAGTATAGCAATTCTCCAGAGTCCTGTGAATACTTGTAACAAATCATCAAGCCTGAGGGTGTTTCCTGGGACCCCCTGAAACAGTAGTCTAGTATAATAATAATAATAATAATAATAATAATAAATAATAATAAATCCCATTGAATTGCCATTTCCAATGTCTTTATTTCTTTGTGTATATCCAGATTTCTATCTGGTATCATTTTCCTTCTGATTGAAGGACTTCCTTTAGCATTTCTAGAATGTGAATCTGTGGGGATTTGTTCTTTCAGCTTTTGTAGTTTTGAACAAGTCTTTATTTTGTCTTCGTTTTTGAGAGGTTATTTTTTTTAACTTGGTATGGAATTCTAGGTTGACAGGTTTTAATGAATCTACTTTAAAGATATTGTTTAATTATCTTCTCAACATATTACTTCCACTGAGAAGCCTGGTATTATCCTTATCTCTGTCTCTTCCTAACAATGTGACTCTTTTTTCCCTCTGGCTGCTTTTAAGATTTTATCTTTATCACTGGTTTTGAGCAGTTATACTGTGCCTTAATGTGTTTTCTTTATGCTTATTGTGCTTGGGTTTTGATAAGTTTCGAGGATCTGTGAGTTCATTGTTTTCACAAAATCAGAAAAAAAAAAATTCAGCACTTTATTTCTTCAAATATTTCTCCGCCGCTCTGCCAACACGTCTTCAGGATTGCAATTACTTATGTATCAGGCTGTTTCATGTTGTCCCCCAGCTCACTGGTGCTCTTTATTTATTTTTTGTTCCTTTTCTCCCCCTCCTTTTTTTCCACTACAAATCCTTGCGTGTGGTTCTGTTCTAGCCCCAGGTAGTTTCCTCACTTAGCACTTAGCTAAATAATTGGCAGGACCTTCGGATCTCCTGATTTCTCTCTTCCACAGTGCTTTGGCTTTTAGTACTCTGTCCTGTGAACTACAGACACTTGGATCTCCCATGTTGCAGAGCTCCATCTCATCACCTGAAGGATTTCAGGGGCTCTGCCTGAGTTCCCATTCTCTGCACCATGACCTTGAAACTCTGCCCAAGCTCTAAGTAGGGGCAATCATAGTGTTCACCTTATTTGTTTTCCATGTTTCAGGGATCACTGTCCTCTGTTGTCTGATGCCCAATGTCTTGAAAACTATTGCTTCACATATTATATTGTTCATTTATTAGTTATTTCAGGTGGGAGAGTAAATCCAGCCCCCATTACTACATCTCAACCAGAAGGGGAGGCCATCTCCTGGCACATTTTGGACAAGTCTCTCTCACTGATGTGTGCTTCCTTGCTTTTTGGAACAAGTAGAGCTCCAGGCACATTTTGTCCTTTTCCTGTGCCAACCCAGGATGGAGGAGCCCTGGTTCCTTTAAGTGGAGATGATAATAAAATCTAGTGGTAGGTATACTTATTGTTTTTGCAGTGTTGCAATTTCCAAGCCTCAAGCAGACTGAGCTAGGGAAGTTTTGTATGTATGTATGTCTGTACATATGTGCAATAGCAACAACGTATTAAATTACACTTTAAAATTTGCAAAAATATCGGCGATTACAATTGTTCTAACAGTGATCGAATGATTATAAATAGTACGTATATTCGGCAAATGTTGACCACTTTTCCATTAAGTGTATTGAATCTTAGGAAAAACATAAAAATTGATTTTATGGTAAAGTTAATATAAGTTCAAAATAGCAAAGATGTAAAAATTTATGTTTTCTTGTGTGCTTGCACTGATATTGTGCCTGATCTTTTTCTCAGGAGGATTGTATGTTGTTCTAGATATATTTCAAAATAAGTCATGTGAGGGACCAAGTATCATGATAGCTACGATTACTTCAGTTCCTATTAAGGTCTGGTTTTCTTATGTTTAAAAATTATATTTGCAAAAATTGAATAGAAATAAACAAACAAAAACCTTCCTATCATTCATTATATGTCGCCTAAGGCACATTTCAGCTATATCCCTATTGGTTTCTAATATTTGCTTCACAGAGTCCTGTGTTTCCTTCTACAGTGATTGGGGAATAGAGCAAATCACTTAGAGAACCTGGACAGTGGTCTAATTACTCTTAACTTCATGCTATATGTGCTATTTAAATGAAAACATGTGTTTGATATAATATTGTGAAAAGGTTGCCTTGAAGGAACTCCACAAAAATAGTAGCTAGGCGAAAAAGTCCCCAAACTGAGTAATTCCTCTGTTGAAAAATACAGGCATAGAAAATGCAACTTGACATATTTACAATTCTTAGGGTGGTAACACTAATGTTTTATTTATAATATCATCATAGTCTTATGAAGTTAAACTATGTGTCCAAAGGAAGGCTGCATTTAATTGTTCAAATAACTTCACAAATTTTAACGTTTGATTTTAAAATACCTCTCTATTTATCCTCCCATTTGCTTTTAACATCCAGGTAGAAGAAGTTAAGTTTCTTCCCTTCTTAAATATTTTTGGTTAGCTGCTTTTATTTAATATTATGACTTTTATAAAAGTTATGTGGAAAGGAGTCAAAAAGAGTAGTTTAGTTGAAATAATAAAAAATAGAAATAATAGAAAAATAGAAATAGATCAAAATATACCTATTGGCCAAAAATGGGCGATTTGCCAGGTGAGAAGCCATAATTATATATGGCTATTTGGTGAATAAACAAGTTTTTATTTTATTTTATTTTTTAATTAAAAAAAATGTTTTGGCTGTGCCACGTGGCTTGTGGGATTTTATTTTATTTTTTTAAAAATTATTTACTTTATTTTAGGCTGTGTTGGGTCTTCGTTGCTGTGCACGGGCTTTCTCTAGTTGTAGCGAGCAGGGGCTACTCTTCGTTGCGGTGCGCGGGCTTCTCACTGCAGTGGTTTCTCTTTTGTCGCGGAGCACGGGCTCTAGGCATGCAGGCTTCGGTAGTTGCGGCACGCAGCCTCAGTAGTTAGTTGCTCCACGGCATGTGGGATCTTCCCGGACCAGGGATCGAACCCGTGTGCCCTGCAATGGCAGGCAGATTCTTAACCACTGCCCCACTAGGGAAGTCCACAAACAAGTTTTTAAAAAGTGAATTTTGACTTTTATGATACTTCCAATCACTACCAGTTTTGACAATTTTGTTCCTCCCCTTCATTCTTCCTCTCTGGTCAAGAAGAGGAAACTAGTAAATAGAAAGTATGAGTGTTCAAAGTTCTAGATTTTTTTTTTTTTAATGCTTTGACAGTCCTGACCTCTGTGGATTATTTTCAAGACACTAAATCAGATAGTTCTGAAACCAAGCATACCATACACTATCGATTTTTCTTTTCTTGTTTGTCAGATAGGGGTAACGGGTGCCATCCTGAAGTCTTATGTGCTCTTGAGTTTCCCGGAGTTCCACATTTTGTTATTATTGTTATTATTTTCTCAGTTATTTTCCAACTCTGCTCCCATTCTACTTGTTTCTGAGCCAAAATTTGACATGGCACTATCAATTAGAAAACCCTCTTCCCATTTTCAGATGTTCATTTATAACTTATTTGCAATATTTTCTGTAATGTCTCCAGATACTATTAATTTGTTCCATGTGTTCATTACTTGCAGGAAACTGTGTTAGAGTCTTCCATTATCCCTCCTAGTTTTTGAAGCCATCACCTCAAGTCTCTTCTTCAGACTTTATGTCAAAATACCTGTCACAAACTGGAGGTGCATAAATAATTCTAACTTAAATTAGCCACATGTTTCAGTTAGCAATATAGCCTGAAAGTCCCTTTGGGAATTGAGTCACTTCTCTGCTAATGACGGATGTACCTAACCTGCTGTCGTTGCTTTTCGAGCACTATGCTGCTTTTCAACTGAATAGCTCCTCAAATGGAATCATGAAAATTGCTTATGCTGCTGCTGAAAAGAATTATTTCCCTGCCTCCCGTCTGTCTCTAAACAATCTAACATAACCTGCATACAGAGTTTTATCTTTTGCGGGGAGAAAGGAAGATTTTGTTTCTTCACTTTCCAAAGGTTTGTATTCAATTTCTTTGCACTCCTGCTTTCCTGAATTATTTGACAATTTGTCATCCCTTAAATATGCCCTAATCAAATACACCAAGTTACTTTTCTCTTTGTTATTCCTTCTTCAAATAACCTTAAACCGATTTAGTCTGAGAAGAAGCATACTTACCTTTTAAGATCTTTCTCAAATGTCCCTTTGCTGTGAAGGCTTTTTATTCTGTTTAACTATTGACATATACAAGGAAGTGTTTCAGTGTAATGTACCAGAAAGAAGAAATGAAACCTGAATCCCAGCTCTACCACTTACTGGTCTTTGTGAGCTTTTATGAGTCGTTTTGGGCCCTAGGACTCAGTGTCTTCTGCTGCAAAATGGTAGTATTTATAGGCTCTTCACAGTTGAATAACTGAGGAAGGATTAAAGTCACTCATACAGTTTTGACACATGGTAGGACCTTTATAAACGCGGATATTGATACCTACATTGATTTATACAGTTATCATCTGCCCGGAAGACAAATATGGGAAAATATATCTCTGCCATTGAAAAGAAAGAGCATAAGACAGTTTTAAATTTTAAATAATTATATATCTTTCAAAACCAGTTAAGCCCAAATAGCGTACAGGAGTTGTTTGGTATTCAGTTCACATTGTCTCAAATTAAATATTTTCAGTCCCATTTCTACAAGGGTAAAAATGCAATAATTGCCAGTGATTGCAGACCACACGGGATTACTGTGGCATAGAGATTAGGAGATTATACTGTTTCTCAAGGCATATCTTTTTGTTTCGTTTATCAGAGATTTTTATCTCTATGTCAGTGACCTGGCTTATATTTTAAGTGACTCACTTTGAGGGAAGCCTGAAATCTAAATATATGAATGCAGTGCAAGTACTGATACCTGTTTTGATGTGACCCTGAAAATAAAGTTTAAAACAAACGTTAAAGCTTCCATGCATAACTTAATGATTTGGGGTTTGTATTTTATACACAAAATGATTAGTGACGTAAGATGAGGTCATTAACAAGTCATCATGTTCAATTACTTGTGATTTAGTTTTAATTATTATAGTCTCTTTCCAAATGAAGAAATTATAAAAATATAGTTTTATACATGATTTAATTTGAAATTGCATTGTGTTATTTATACAACAGAAAATAGGCTATGGAATCACACTATGTTTATTTCAGATACCATGATTTTTCAGATGAATAAGAAATATTTGATTTGCCTTAGTTAGACATTGGAAATATTTGAATTGGTTACTGATTTTGCAAAGTCAAGTTATCAAGTAAAAGAGGTTTATAAGTAAGTAATGCAATGGATGTTTTAAAATATCAACTCAAGGTAACAGGAATCCAGAGTCTCAACATTGAATCAAATGTATTCATTCATAGCATGTGGATGGAGGGTTTTTGTTGGGCTAGCTTCAAGTTAGTTACCAGTCCTTAAACAAATTGACTAATCTTTTTGGACTTCAAAATCCTCATCAGTAGAATGAGTTATTTTTGCAACAGAAGAATGAAGTAGTCTTTCATTTCTCATATTTGATATAACTAGAATAAGTCTATTTTCAAGATGGAGCAGAAAATAACTACCAGATATTAGAAATCAAAACTAAAAATAAAATAAAATACAATAAAAAAGATTCACAAATAAAAATCAGAAAAAAATAAAATTAAAATATCATGACCATGCCACAAATTATCTGCAAACTTCGTAAAAGATGAAATTTACCAGATTCAACCATAAACTCAAAATTTGTTGAAGGTGGTTACTGGGAATCAACTAGACACGCTGAACAATAGATTAGACCAGTGGCTCTCAAGTGGGGCTATCTAACCCTACTTCCCCCATCAAGGACATTTAGCAATGCCTTGAGATATTTTGGGGTATCATAGCAGAGTGAGAATGTTAATGGAATCTAATTCCTCTAGTGGAATCTAGGAGGCCAGGAGTACTGCTAATAAACACTCTACAGTGCACAGGACAGCCTCTCCCTGACAAAACGCAAAGAATTAAACAGCCCAAAATATCAATAGTGCCAAGGTTGAGAAATTCTGAACTAGATTAATGTAAAACAGTCTACCCAAAAGAGTTGAACTTCCTCTCTACCCAATGCAATGTAATAAAGTCAATCAAGAGCTACAACCAGGTAAAACAGCTACAATTATTCAAAAAAAAAAGTTTTTTTCCACTTAGATTGATGTAAATTATTTAGGTCACCTGTTCATTTTTAAATCAAACTGGATTTAACAAATATTCCTACCCTCCCTGCCTATCAACTATTTTTTAGCATGGTTTCAATACATACTTTGTCATGAGAGATCAATGATTAAATGGTGGTGGGAGGATGAGATGAGAAAAATAAGTTGAATTGTATATGGAGGGATGTATGTGGAGAAATGGAAAGGAAAAAGAAACAAATTAAAATCTAACCAATTGAGGTAAGCAATATGAGAGTCATTGGCACTCCAAATAGAGTAGGGATCTCCTAGTTTGGTTCTTGTATGAGTTTATTATTATTAAGTTACTATTAATATTACTTATCCAAATATTTACATGTATCTTTGGATCAAGAGAAAGTTATTTTCACCATGGCTGTAAACATTAAAGAGCATTAGCTGTTATTTTTGTGCATCAAATTCTCACTTTACTCATCTGTAAAATGGTGCTAATAATACTATGTACTTCATAAGGTTTTGAGGATTAAATTATATAATGTAAAAAGGCACTCATTATAATGTCCATCTTACTCTTTGTACTCATTAAATATTAGACATTATAAGTTTAGATGATGATGTTGATGATGTCTTCCCATGACACTTAGGTGGGTAGAGATGACCAGGAGAAAGAATGAGTCAAATCTTGCCAACAAAGCATGATATAAGATACAGAGAGTGGATCAATCTAGAGAAATAGATGGTTATGACAAGATCATTATGACATCAAAATTTTAACAAGTCCAGTAGTCTTCTAGGAAAGGTTGTTAATCACTTACCAAAGGACTAAGACCTCAGTGATTAGTAACTACAGATTTCACAAGCAAGAGACTCAGGTAAAGTCTAACAAAAGAATCCAAGTTTTCTTTACCTTCCCACTCAAACCTCTGCAAACCTGTGCAGAAGGGGATTAAAACACAGCCGGTTTTCCTTGTTGCTGATTAAGGAGCCAACAAGTGAGCCAATGAATTCCCACAATACAATGGGAAATAGAGCCAGAGGAAATAGTATTGAGTCCTAAAGTCTTACTCACAGGATAGGGATTCTCACCCTCATTCTAGAATCACTAGTGGAAAAGCAATATTGAGATGAAGAGTGCTAGAGAAAGAACAGGGGCCTATATCATAAAAGAAAGTTATAATTAATTGTTCTATAATTATTAAAATATTTGATTTATGATATTAAAAGAGGAATTGTATGTAGGGGCAGGGGGCATATGGGAACGCTGTACTTTCAATTTTGCTGTGAACCTAAAACTGCTCTAAAAATATAGTCTATTTTTGCAAAAAAAAGTAATAATTAGTATGCCAATATATCTGTCAATCTGAGAAGCTACTTAGGAAATTGTTTTTAAAATCTAGAAGAGAAAAAATTATCTGTCTCTTCATGACTGAAAATTATCATTGTATTGTATGTCTACTATGTGACATGAATTCTTCATAACTTATCTTTACCTTTCACAGAAGCCTTGAAATATTGCTAATATTTCCTTTTACAGATGAAAAACTGAGGATTAAATAGGGTATGTTGTCAAATTTCACACTCCTAATATATGTTAGAGCTATAATTAGAACCCAGGTCTCCAAATGCCTTTCTTTAATCTTTGCACTAGACTGTGTTACCTCAGTTGGGTCCAATTAATACAACATTTTTTTCAGAAGATGGCAGCAACAGAGTCATATAAAAAGGGAAGGTTGTTTTCATCTTTTTTCAATATCCAAAGAATAGACAGTAGAAAAGGTTCTCCAAGTTTAATTAAGTTGAAATCAGACTAGTATTTTTAATGAAATTTTGTATTATTTTTTTCAACCATTTAAAAATATGAAAACCATTTTAGCTTAAAGGCTGTACAAAAACAGTTGGTAAGCTTGATTTGGCACAAGAGCTGTAGTTTTCCCACTCCTGAATTAAAATATTATATGAGTGCAAACATTTATTTAATCCCTCTTACAGTTTAATTTTTCAAAGAATTTGTTGACTTGAAATTCATATAACATAAAATTAACCCCTTTAAAATGGACGATTAGTGGTAGTTAGTATTTCACAATGTTGTGCAACCACCACCTCTATCTGGTTCCACAACATTTCCATCACTCCAAAGGAAAACCCCTTAACCATTATGTAATTTATCCCAATTCTCCTCTCTCTTCAGCCCCTGCCAACCACCAAATGTGTTCTATCTGTGTGGATTTTTCCAGTCTGGATAGTTCATATAAATAGAATCATGCCACATGTGACTTTTTGTGTCTAACTTCCTTCACTTTGTAAAATGTTTTCAAGATTGATCCACATTGTAGAATGTATCAGAATTTTAGTCTTTTTTGTGGCTGAATTATATTCAGTCGTACTTGTATGCCACATACTGTTTATCGATTCAGCTGTTTATGCACACTGGGCTGTTTCCACCTTTTGGCTATTGGGAACAGGACTGCTATGAACATGCATGTACATTTACTTGTTTGAGTACCTGTTTTCAGTTATTTTGTTTATTTATCTAGGAATTACAGGGTGAAGTGGTGGTTCTATGTATAACTTAGAACTGTTTTCCAAAGCAGCTGAACCATTTTACACTCCCACCAGCAATGTTCAAGGGCTCCAGTTTCTCCACATACTCATCAACAGTTGTCATTTTCTATTTTCTATTTTTACAATTATCACATGCTAGTGAGTCTGAAGTGATACCTCATTGTGGTTTTGATTTGGATTTCCCTAATGACTAATGATGTTGAGGATCCTTTCAGGTAATTGTTGGTCAATTGTATATTTTCTTTGGAAAAATGGCTATTAATGTACTTAGCCCATTTTTTAATTAGGTAGTTTGTCTTTTTGTTGAGTTCTAAATTCTCTGAGTTTTTTTGTCAAATATATTTGTCCCTTAGCAGATAGATGAATTGATGATATTTTCTCTTATTCTGTAGATTGTCTTTTTGCTTTCTTGATAATGTCATTTGGCCCACAAAGTTCTTAAATTTTGATTAAGTCTAATGTATCTATTTTGTCTTTTGTTGCCTTTGGTGTCATATCTAAGAATCCATCGTCAAAACCAAGATCATGAAGATTTACCCCAATATTTTCTTCTGAAAGTTTTATGGATTCAATTCTTGTACTGAGGTCTTTGATCAGTTTTTAATTAATTTTAGATCACTTTGGGTAGTATTGATATCTTAACAATATTAAGTCTTGCAGTCCATGAACAGAGAATGGCTTTCCTTTTATTTAGGTTTTCTTTAATTTCTTTCAGTAAAATTTTGTGGTTTTCAGTGTACAAGTCTTTCATCTACTTGTAAATTTATTTGTAAATATTTTATTCTTTGGATGTATTATAAATTGAATTGTTTTCTTAATTTCCTTTTGGATTATCCATTGCTGATATATAGAAACACAAGTGATTTTTGTGTGTTGATTTTGTACCCTGCAACTTTACTGAATTTGTTTATTAGCTCTAGTATCTTTCTTTGTGGATTCTTTGGGACTTTCTATATAGAAAATCATGTGTTCTGCGGTTAGAGACAGTTTTACTGATTCCTTTCCAAATTGGATGTCTTTTATTTGCCTTTATTTTCTAACCATTCTAGATAGAACTTCCAGTATAATATTGAATAGCAGTGGTAAAAGTGGGCATCATTCTCTTGTTCCTGAAGTTAGGGTAAAAGCCACTCTGCTCCTACACAGATATGTACCCTCCTTATGCTGTTGTCACAGATTATATCTGTACAGACTGTATGCCTAATAACATATATTTACCATTATTTTCATGCATTTGTTTTTTAAATCATGTAGGAAATATAAATTGGAGTTAACAACCAAAATACAATAATACTGGGTTTTGCATATACCTGTGTAGTTATCTTTACTAGAGATTTTTATGTCTTCATTTGGCTTCTAGTTACTGTCTAGTGTTCTTTCATTTCAACCTAAGATACTCCCTTTAGCATTTTATTTTCAAACTCTGCCAGAGTTTGTTTATCTGAAAATATCTTAACTTATTCTTGATTTTTGTAGGACATTCTTTCCAGACATAGAATTCTTAGTTGTCAGTTATTTTTTCTTTCAGCATTTAAAATATGTCATCCCACTGCCTTTCATTCTCCATGGTTTCTAACAAGAAATCAGCTGTTAACCTTACTGTGGATCCCTTCTGCATGATGTATTACTTCTCACGTGCTACTTTCAAGACTTTTTTCCTTGGCTTTCTACAGTTTAATTATAATGTGTCTTCCTGGTAATCTCTTTCAATATGTTCCAGTCAGAGTTTATTGAGCTTCTTGGAAGTGTAGATTTATGAAGTGCATCAAATTTGGAAAGTTTTCTGGCATTATTTCTTTAAATATTCTTTCTGCCATTTTCTCTCTTTTCCTTCTGGAACTCCATAATGCATATGTTGATTGGTTTAATAATGTCCCACAGTTCCCCTGGGTTTGTTCATTTTTCTTCATCCTTTTTTCCTTTCTGCTCTCCAGATTCAATAATTTCAGTTGTCCCATTTTTAAAATTACTGATTCTGTCTTCTGCCTGCTAAAATCTACTGTTGAATCCTCTAAAGAGAAACTTACAGTTATTATTTTCATCTTCAAAATTTCTATTTAGTTCTTCTTTTATAATTTTTATCTCTTTATGATGTTCTCACATTATTTTCCTGGTTACCTTTTGTTCTTTATACATGGTATCCTTTGGCTTTTTGTGTATATTTAAGACTTTGTTTAGTAATTACGGTGTTCAGGCTTCCTCAGGGATAGTTTCTGTCAATTTGTTTTCTCCTGTGAACCTAGGTCATACTTTCCTGTTCATGTGTATACCCTGTGGTTGTTTTTGTTGTTGTTGTTGCAAAGTGGATATTTAAATATTATAATGTGGTAACTCTGGAAATAATAGCCTACCCTTTTCCTAGGATTTGCTGTTTTTGATTGTTTAAGGCTGAAGTCATTTGTATATTTAGTAACTATTCCAAATTGTCCCATCCCCCACCCCCAGAAAAGACTGTATTCTTTATCATGTGTGGTCACTGAAGTCTATGTGTTTTTAGCTTGTGTAAGCTGGTGTTTTTACAGAGATTTCCATGAATGCCAGGAGATATAAGCAAACAAACACACAAAAAACAAAAACAAAATCAAAATTCTCAAACACTCTCCCAGTCTTTGCACAATGGCTTTGTGTTGGGGCAGTCCTTTAACACTTAGGGTGACTGTTTGGAACTCTGCTTAGCCTTCACTTCCTACTTGCACTGAGGCTATAGATCAGCCAGAGGTGAAAGCTTAGAATCTTCTCAGGTATTTTCTAAGCATGTGTACTTCCCTGGGCATGCACAAGTCTTCTAAATTCCTCAGAATATATGGGTCATTTTGAATGCCCTTATTTTCCAAAGAAATTCTCTGTCCAGATTTTCCTCCTAGGCTTTAAATGGTCTGTTGTATGTCTTAAGCATAATCTTTTGCCCCAGGGGGGCTGTGAGTTTTTCATTTACCTTAAAATTTTTTTTAAGTAATGTCTGCCACTTTATAAAAGTGAGTAAATTCCTAGTTAGGTGGGACAGAGATGAGTACCTTGCATTAATCTTTCAGGTATCCCTGCCAATAGGTTAGAACAAATAAACACATTAATTTGTAATAAGGTCTTCTCTGCTCCTTCCAGAACCAGGGACCAGGGTTCTACACTGGGGAAGCAGACCATTGTCTTCAAGACCACTGCTGAACCATGTAGGGGGCAGGGCAAAGGCAAGTAAAAACACCACAAAACTTTCCTGCCATTTTTTAAGTTGTCTTTTCTTGATTCAGCATTAGCTTGGATGATGTAAATCTTCGACTACTTTACAGAAGTCTGAAAAACTTGATTCTGGCAGTTTCTGCATAGTTTTCCATGTTTCTGTGGATGGATGGTAGTTTGAAGAAGCAGTTTACTGTGCCATTTTGCTGACATCATTTTTCTAGATTTAATTTTTTGAAAATAAATCATCACATATTGTAAGCAGGGCAAGAGTATATCGTTTCTTTTTTTATTGTCTTCAAATTTTCTTAAAAGAGCTGGGAACATTGTTGGTAACAATATATATTTGTTAACTTGATTCTTTATCCTTACCAATACAGATGAGCATAAAAATAATTATTTTCTAATCAATAGTAATTAAATAATATTAAACATGACCCAATTTTCAGGTAATTCTGTTTACGAAATAACTTCTTGGTTTTAGATTTTGGGTAAACACCTATCAATTTAATGCTCAACATGTATTTTTTATGTCCTTCATTTATAGTGTGAAGAGCATATGAGAAAATAATTTCCTTCTTATTTAATTAATTACTTTTTCTAAATGTGATCATCTCTGACCTCCATTTGTCTATAAAGATTACTAAGAAATATTTATTACCTATTTCCTCTAAGAATAAAAGTCACCTTAAATGAACAAAAAAGATACATTGAAAACTATATACTGTTTATATGTTAATTCAGATATGACTTAAGGCATTTGAATATTTATTAGTGACATGGTCTTTCCCTCCACTTATACCTGTCCCTATAGCAAAAGTTCTAATCAGTCATTCCAAATGACTTGTCTGCCACAGCTCCAATACAATTCTTCTAAGAAGTATCAATACTAGTGGGCAAGAGGCATATAGGGCTTAGAGGATAGCAGTGCCCATGGCCAAGTTAAGTCAGCACAACTTGGGAGCAGTGGTTGAGATAAAAACTAATAAACTTCTCTTTCACAGAGCTGAATATATCAGCATGAAAAAAGAACAGTAAAGTCATTTTTTTCTTTAAATGATTACAAGACTAAAAGTTTTATAATAAGTGATAGATATTTTATGGAGATTTCAAATTTCCTAAGTTATTCAATATTGAGTTTAGTAGATCAAATTGTAGCTTCAACATGTTAGATTTAGTTTTGGATCAAGATTAGAATGAAGCTCTAAGAGTTAGTTTGTATGCAGATGAATGTCCCATAATAAACGTATCACACTTAACAAATATCATTATCCTTATATTTTGATGTTTCCACTTTTGATTTCACATTGTGAAGAATTTTTCTGGGAAATGTTGCAATTGTAAAAAGTTGCTTGAATAACTGATTATTATGGGGATCTTGCTACTTTTTTCTGCCTTGTGTCACTCAAGAGTGTTTTTTGATCCTCCCAGTTGGATAGACCAGAAATCATATTTTTTATGGATTTCTGTATATATTTGTACATATACATCAGGTTTTTTTTTAACATCTTTATTGGAGTATAATTGCTTTACAATGTCATGTTAGTTTCTTCTGTACAACAAAGTGAATCAGCTATATGTATACATATATCCCCATATCCTCTCCCTCTTGTGTCTCCCACCCTCCCTATCCCACCTCTCTAAGTGGTCACAAAGCACGGAGTTGATCTCCCCGTGTGATGCAGCTGCTTCCCACTAGCTATTTATTTTACATTTGGTAGCGTATATATGTCAGTGCTACGATATAGCCACTATGGAGAACAGTATGGAGTTTCCTTAAAGAACTAAAAATAGAACTACCATATGACCCAGCAATCCCACTATTGGGCATATACCCTGAGAAAACCATAATTCAAAAAGAGTCATGTACCACAACGTTCACTGCAGCACTATTTACAATAGCCTGGACATGGAAGCAACCTAAGTGTCCATCGACAGATGAATAGATAAAGAAGGTATGGCATATATATACAATGGAATATTACTCCGCCATAAAGAGAAACAAAATTGAGTTATTTGTAGTGAGATGGATGGACCTAGAGTCTATCATACAGAGTGAAGTAAGTCAAAAAGAGAAATACATCAGGTTTTTTAATGGTTTGAATTTTTAAAATAAGTTGAATATTTATAGTTTGAGAAGATACCAAGGCTGTTATTTCAGTTCTCATTCTAAGAAATGTTAACTTTATCAATTTCAGACCTTACAACACTGTCAAAGATTATGCACACGTCCCAATTCCATGTGTCTGTGAATATACTGGGACCCATTTTAAGTGGGAGGTAATTGATGGAATATCTGCCAAAGGCAGCAGCTGTGCTTCATGATGGAAAGTACTGTGTTATGTAATACTTGAGAAAACTTTTTAACAGACTGATACTTAAACTGTTTTGAGAGAGCCAAAGTGGCCTCTTTGCCTGGGCTTTCAGTCTTCCATGTTTGAGCCCTTCATGGCTGGGTGCAGCCACATGTTATTTGATCATAATGGGTGGTTGTCAGGTATCCAGTATAGAAAGTAAACTGTACTTAGGAATTGGAAGCTTCAAAAGTGTGATGCGAGGATAGCAGTATCTCATAAACCCGTGAGCCTACAGTTGTTTTTCTGTTTCCAAAAGAAGAATTCCATCTGACTGTAAATAGGTTTTGAGATACCTTGAAGTAAAATATAAATTATATTTACATTTAATATAAATAAATATGTAAATACATATAAAATATTTATATCTATGTACATATGTAGCTTATTTATATATAAATTACAAAAAAAAAAATCCCTCAAAGAAGCACAATCCAAGATCTGGATAAGTTTAATAAATTTCTCTGAGAAAGAGTTGGAGAAGAGAATGATAGCATAGGAGGCTTCCTCTTTCTAGGATGACAAGTTTAACTCAAACTTAAATAGTATTTTTAAAAACCAGAACTTGGAAACCAGAAAAGTAGTAGAGCAGAAGCATGAAGAGGAAGACAGAGCTATTGCAGAAAAACAACTATAACATGAAGACAAAACATGAGACCTTTATAATTTTTAAAGTTCAATGTCTATGGGATTTTCTTTCCTCCATCAATTCTGTGCACTTTCCTTCTTCCACTGACTGCTCCTCTAATTGTTGGGAATTTTTAGAAAAACGCTGTCTATGATGAAAACACAAGTAAAACACAAGCCAACCTTTTGTCTGAAGCTGATTTTAATTTGTGCAGGTAGCTCATTGCCAAAGCAGCAGGATGGAAGTCTAGAGGTAATGAAGTAGAATTAATACATTTGAAACTATGAATCAAATAGCTCCCAAAACAAAGTCCAACAATATAAATCTTTGTTTATAGTTTCATGATTGGTAGTTTTATGACTGTCAAGTGGATTCATATAAAATATCAATTTAATCTTTCTCTTCCATCTCTCCCACTGATCAGAGCCTAATACATAATAGTTTAATTATATTTCTCATGGAATTATAGTAAGCCTTAGCTGTGATGATAATGCTTCATGTCTGTTGCAAGAACCAAAAACTATAAACTCATGAAAAGAATACAGGGCTGTGAAAGCAATGAAATTCTAATTCTGACTCTTACTGTGATGCCTTGTACAATTAATTTAACCCATTAACCCCCAAATATTTCTTTTGTTGTCCTTGTCCTTTTCAAAGATTTCACTGGTCCACAGTGAACTGAAAAGCGTGAGTGTGATACAGTAATATTTTCATAAACTACAGTAGAGGCTGATATTTATCTTTCTAATATTATTTTTTATCTTCCACTCCTACCATGATAGAACTCCTTTTTAAAAAATACGTATTTTATGTTGGAGTATAGTTGATTAACCATGTTGTGTTAGTTTCAGTTGTACAGCAAAGTGATTCAGTTATACATATACATGTATCTATTCCTTCTCAAATTCTTTTCCCACTTAGGTTATTAGAGTATTGGGCAGAGTTCCATGTGCTAAACAGTAGGTCTTTGTTGGTTATCTATTTTAATCTAATATTTATTTTGAGTTAACCTCTAATGAAACATTAATGATGATAATAGTTGATGGGATTTTTTTGCTATTAATGTGCCTTCTTGATAAAATGTTTAAAATAAGTCATACTATGTTAGTTTTCCTCTCTTTTACATTTACAAATATAAATATATGTTCAACTTTATATGTATATATATAAGCATTTTATATAAACATCTATCTATACAGGCCCACACATCTATCTATCTAAATATATATATTGATTTGTTTTGTATATATATTTTGTTTTGTTTTGTTAACTTGAAATTCTTTCCACAAATATCTTAGGAAGTCTTTTCATCCTCATTTTGTAAACAAGGAAATTTCTGCTTGGTTTATTAACTCTTTTTGGATTTCACTACTTCTACTTTAAGTTCAGTGTTCTTTACATCAGATTACATCTGCCCTTGACTTAAGGCACAAAACCTTTACTGGTGCTATAACGGCTAGTATTTTTTTAAGTATCAAGACTTTGAAAACTCTATAGAAATGTTTATTAGAATAGCAGATTGTGTTCTCAACGACCAATTACCCATTTTAATGGAAAATAACATGATGGTTCCAGAAGTAACTTAATGATTGATCCCTTCCAGCATATCACTTTCCCTTCCAACAACATAAATTTTATAAGATCAACACTTTTCTTATGAAATAACAGGAGTGCCAGATGAAGTATATTCATATAGCTGATCATGACAAAATGTTTTCAATCTGAAGTTCCCAAGGTTTTTCCATTGTTTGGTTTAACTCTGCTCATGTATTTGCATCCCTTTAAAATCTTCGTTGGTAGAATCAGTTCTGTAAACTCTACCAGGAGGATGAACAGATCAACTTCATCCAGAGATTCCCATTTCCCTCCCCCCATTTCTTCTCTGTGTCCAAACTCAGGCAGTAAATAATCACAATGTAAATAAAAGATGGCCAGGTTTTGCAAAACTGCAACCCTAGTGTGGTGTCAGTGTATCCAATAGTCTCCGCAGTTACTTCTAGAGCACTAATAACCAGAAACTGTAATTACTTGAACAAACCCAAATGACTGGAAAATATCTACTGCATATTTTGCATTGTGTTATGTCATCACGGAAGAAGTACATGAAAAATAAAATTCATTGAAAATTCAGCTATATCTTTGAAGCTTAAGCAGTGACTAAAAGAAATAACATTTTGAAGAATACCCTTTTTGATATTTGGTAAGCTTTTCCTCTTATATATTTCCAAACAAAGCTATTTACAATGTTTCTAATCCAATGGGATGCAGTGAAGTGTGACTGAAATATTGTCAGTTTCAACAAATATGCATAAACAGATAAGTTGATGTTCATTGATACTGAGAGCATCAGAAGCTCACTGTGGGTGTGCACATACCTCTACAAATTATAGAAGGCAGCAAAAGGGTCATATTTATAATCAAAATACACATTACCCAGCTCATATTGTTGTTGAACATCTCTATCTCATGTTATTTTGCCACTATTTTTTTTGTCTTGTTTTGTTTTTAACTGTTTTGCATGTTACTTGAGTATAAAATAAGTGATTTTCCAATCAGGAATTCCAGACTTCGGAGAAGTAGAGTACTGAAAAATATAACAGAGGTAGAAAAATGGCACTGTTGGAATTTGACCTTGTTAGTATGTTAATGATGACCATAAATTCCTTGTTATTCCTCCCTGTAAGAGGTGCAGTTTAATTATGAACTGGCCTTCATAACTTGCTTGGTCAATATAATCAGACAATGTGATGTTCTTTCATATACATATATATATATACATATATATGTATAAATATATGTATATATATTTGATTTACAATATTAGTTTCAGGTGTTAAACATAGTGGTTCAATATTTTTATAGATTACACTTCATTTAAGTTATTACAAAATAATGGCTGTATTTCCTTGTGCTGTACAATATATCCTTGTTGCTTATATATTTTATGCATAGTATCAAACAGTTTGTGTCTCTTAATCTCATGCCCATATCTTACCCCTCCCATCTTCTCTCTCCACACTGGTAACCACTAGTTTGTTTTCTGTATCTGTTAATCTGTCTCTGTTTTGTTTCACACGTTAGTTTGCTTAATGACGATGTGACGTTCTGAGACTTTTGAGGCTACGTCATAAAAAGCCTTGTATCTGAGTCTCTTGGAACACTTGTTCTGGAGAAAGCCAGCAACCATGTAAGAAGACTGAAAACTTTGTTTGAGAAGCCAACGCATGTGGAAAGGGACCATGGAGACTGTGATGCTAGAGAAAGAGAAAAAGAGATGGGGGAGGGGAAGGATCTTTAAAGTGCCAGATATTTAAGAGAAGAAATCATCTCGGAAGTGCATGTTCCAGCCCCATCCACCCCAGCTTGTGCCACAGAGATCAGTGATCAAACTACCAGCTAAGCCCCTCCCAAATTCTGGATCCATAATTTGTTAGCAAAACAAAATGACTATTTAAAGCCACTAGTAGAATTGATCCTTGAATGACACTCGACATAGTCGAAAATTTTTGTGTAACTTATAGTCGGCCCTCCAAATCGGTGGTTCTACATCCTTGATTCAACCAGCCACGGATTGTGTAGTACTGTAATGTTTACTATTGAAAAAAATCATGTATAAGTGGACCCGTGCAGTTCAAACCTGTGTTATTCAAGGGTCAACTGTAGTTTGTTTTGCAGCAACAGAACAGACTTCATAACCTTACGGGGGTTTCATCCTGGTCTTGCAAACTTGCCAACCCTATTGGAGTCGTAACTTGCAAAAAAGAGTGCTTAGTGTTTATGTTGTTCAATGCTTTATAGATAAGAATGAGATCAGGACGTGAAGTGACTTAAAATATGTCCACACATTAGGTGAGTACCAGGGCTAGAGCTAAAACCTCAGATTCCTGGGTCTGGCAGAACTATTTCCATTCACTTTATGGAATATCAACTGATTTCTTAAAAAAAAAAAAAGTTCTAGAGTTTGAATGTCTTTGCCTCTCTGAGATCTTCCTGGGAAAGCCTATGCAGATTTGAAATATTACTTTGTTTTAATGATGGAAACTGAACTGGTAAAGTTAGATCGACCAGGATAGACATATAAAGTGTTCACAGTATTTTAATTTTAGAGTCACTAGATTTGTATTGAAATATTTGGTTATTTTGAACCAAAGTATATGTGGGATAATTAGAAATTTCATAATTAATGATTAATAATGCAATAGTTGATATTTGATTTTGAGATATAAATGTAGAATAAAGGGAGAGACGGAAAATTATCTGCATGGATACAAGGGATTTAATCTTGCTACCTCATACAATTTAAATGAGGAGAATGGCAAGGTGGGAAGAGGATGGGCAGTAGTTGAGTATGGAGAGGGGCCAGGGCTTGAGTGGCCTGTAGAAGTTTTTAAGCAGAGGACATATGTGGTTGTACTTACATTTAGAGAAACTGTCTTGGTGGTTAGGTGGAGGAAAAGATAGGAAAAAGAAAAGACTGGGGAAAGGGCACTCAGTTAGCTGACTATCAACAGACTATAATCAAAAGATAATGAAGACCTGAAATGAGGTAGTGGCAATGAGATAAAGAGAAAATATTTGAAAAATAAAAGGTAGAAATTGCAAGGTGAGGGTGATCAGTATTAGGGAAAGGGATGAGTTTAGGATGATGCCCAGACTTCCAGTTTAGAAGCTTTGTTGGACAACTGGTTCCATTAACACCCCTAGGGAATGCAGGAATAAATGAATAAATAAATAAATACATAAATAAATTAATAGAAGAAATTCAGTTTCAGATATGATGATTTTTTAAATCTGTGGAATAATCATATGGCTATACTTAACTGTCTCTCCACTGTGAAGCCTTTTCTCAACTCTCATGCCCTAAAAAAGCCAAATGCTTCCTCCATTATATCAGCTCTATTTCTCTGCATACTTCTATTGTACCCATTAACAATTATCACAAAATATTTTAGTTACATTTATATATCTTTCTATATTACCAGTTACTGGAGGCTGGAGATTATGTCTCACAGTAGGTAATTTTTAAATCACTCAGCCTTGGGCTAAAGTAATGATACAAAATAATAGCTAAGTAACTCTTTTCTGATTTGGCCTCCTATCATGTATGTGGCTCCAAATAGAGCCCTCTGTCTTCAAAAATGGGTTTCTAAGACATCATCCAAAAAGTACCTTTTCCCAGTTTCCATATGGTCCAGTATGCTCCCAGCATATTTCCATATGCTCCCAATATTTTTTTGCCAGTCACCCCGTTTACTGCCAAGTATCCTATTCATCTTCACAGCTGCTAGATAGCTACATTTTCTGGGGTACTGGGAAAAAACCGCAAGAGTAACTCCTCTGTTTCTCTCTCCACATGCATCTCTTGTGTTTTTCCCTATCTCACAGTGACAGCTTCTCCTGGGATTGAAGCCACTTGAATGTGGAAAGCATATCACACTACAGCATATCTGAGTTTTGAAATATCTTGGTATAGGAGTTTGATCTTATTTGTTTGTTCACCACAGTACAAGTGAAGTCCTAAAGTAGACAAGCTGTAGAATGTGTACAAGTGGTATCATACACTATTACCCCTCAAACTCAAGTTGTGGAAGACTTTTTAAATACCTTTTCTCAGGAGAGAGTTGTTTTAATTGTTATCTAACTAGGCCTATACCTTTAACAGCTGCTTCCCATTTCCTGAGGCTGTGTGGACAGGGGCAAAACTAGCAGAAGCCGCTCATTACAGAGCAAGGGTATGAGGAGGCTTTGACCATGTATCTCGCAAACTCAGAGAATTTCTCCAGGGTTGATTACTTCATGTATACATTGAACTCATTCATTCTTATTACACACCCTCATTTGTTCCCATCTGGATTTTCTATCTGTGCTCATTCCTTTCATACCGATGACTTGATCTACCAACAATTACTTTCTATTTCTTTGCCAGATGCTGCCTGTCATGCAAATACCCACAATTTCATGTTTGATGACAGCTTACGGACCAGCCCCACCACAGTGATTACTTCCAATTGACTTTAAAAAGGGGTTCATCTTTCTATCAGCCATTGCCATTCTGCCAGCCTCTGATTTTCCACCTTCAGAAGGTTATAGGTGTCCTTCTGATTTTCATCATCTATCAATTCCCAAAGAGAATATACAGGTGTATTTTAAGACTTTCCTTTTGTTCATTCCTTTTATTTCTTTTATTCATTGTTGTAGCCTCAGTACTCTTACATGCTTAACACTAACTACAGTAAATGCTTGACAAAACCTAAGAGGGTAAAGTGTTTTTCATCGAGTCAGCCCAACTGCTGGGCCAGTCTGAACTAGATTTCTAAACTGGGCTCTTTTCCTTGCCATGTACCTCAAGGGCTCTACTTTTAACCTTTGTTTTAGATGCTTTCTCTACTTTTTCTCTATTTCTGGACACAGGTTTTCAAGTACTACAAACTCCTCCATGTGTCAGGAGACCTGTTGCTGAATTTACCTGTCTTGGCTGGGTTTTTGCAGTCTGATCCAATCTGAATGTCTGCCTTATATTCCCTTCAACTGCAAACAATCAGAAGTCATAATTCATCAAACTGCCAGAACCTGTTTCTTATTAGTGAACTTTCAACACTTTAAATCTGGGCTCATCTTTCGGCTTATTGCATGATGCCAGAATCTAATTATGCTTCACCTGCCATCCAAAGCCTTCGTATTGCCAGGTACTTGAATGCTTTCTCTTAGCCTGTCTCGCCACAGAAAAGCTACTGATGACAAACTGCAATTGTAATGGAGTCATCACAGTTCAGGCACATGAAAATGGAGTTTGGCACCCATTGAGGATCTGGTCTTAGACATGTCCCTGCACCACATGAACTTGAAATTTCTGTGAATGTATCAAACCAAGGACACCATCAGTGGTATCTGGAACAACAGCTGCCAGCTGCCACTTTATGGTCTCAAGGCTACCCCTTGTAACTCTGCAACCATTTCAGACCCCAACCAATCCTTGCTTAACAAGCACCCTTACTTCTTGCCAGCTCCAGTTATAATTCTTGACAAATAACTTATGTAACTAACTGTGGCCTTGCATTTTTTGCCTGTATAAGCTTCCTTCATTTGGTAGTCCAGCAGAATACAATTCAAGTGCTTCTTGAGTCTGCATCTCCTGGGCTACAGTCCTAACAAATCCCAAGTAAACGCCTCTTTATTTCAATCAGTTCTCTGATTCTGAAATTTTGATTGACATGATCATTGATTTGAACTTTTGTTATCTCTTCCCCACGCCGTGTCCTGCCTCAATTTATATCAAATCTTAACTTCTAAAAACACGAACTCTTACCCTTTAATGTTGAAAATCAGAGTTTTAGATAAAAGTCTTACGACTAAGCAACTAATCCCAGAGAAAAATTACAGACATTTTGGGGGATATTGTTTTATTTTGCTTTTGATACAGTGGGTCACAGTTCAACCTTCTTTTAGCTTTTCTATTTCCCCAGCTTCCATAAAGTTAGCGCTCACACACACACACACACACACACACACACACACACACACCCCCCATACATACACATTTTACTTTGAAGTGAAGACAAAAAGTCAGTTTAAGTTAATGGATCCTGACTTTGAAAAGCACTGTCAATTTTTAGTGTCAAAGAGATGGCCTAGCTTCCTTGGGCAGTGCTGACTAATAGAAGACATGTTAACTTTTATGAGCTCTGAAATTTGAACAAAACCTAAATTTATCATTGGTAAGCCTTATGAAAGGTTTCTCAGCAAACAATGGGGACACACACACACACACACACACACACACACACACACACACATAGAGCAGGCTGACTTAGAGTTTTCAATCCATTCTATTTCATTCTGATTTTGTTTTATTGCACTGTTCTCTACTTGGATATTATTTTCCAGAAACTAAACGTAAACATAATTATTTGATTATCATAAAGGGGCTCACTTTTTAATGAAATGTGAATTTGGGTAAATCATGTAATGATGGAAACTTTATTTCCCTACCTGTAAAATTAGGTAGTGATACTGCCTAATGGCTGGGGGGAAAAAACTCCCAGGGAGTCTTTACTGGAGGAGGTTGGGCAAGGAACTGGGGCTGCTGCAGGAAGTGCCCAGGTTTACATTATGTGCCTAATAAACAACTTGGTTGTTTAAGCTAATGCTTTCTTCTGTATTGGGTTTATTCTTATTTTTGTTGGGTTTATAACTTCAGAAATCAAACAGGGAGATAGGATAAGATTGAGGCATAGTAGGGACCTGAGGATTGTTGCATGAAAATCATTTCTTGTTTGTGCTTTATGCACACTGCAAAAACCAGATGGAGTCACGTGGCTGCCAGAAGGGCAAGAGAAGTGGAAGAGCAGCCTGAGCTCCCTGATATCCAAGGTTGGTGAGAGCAGCTGCAGAATAAGGGGATGCAGAGCCAAAGCCCACTGCTCTGAACCCACAAAAAACCCAGCCATCCCCTAAATCTCCAAATACTGTTTGGGTGGAGAAAAGCGCCAGGTTGGAAATGAAGGACCTGACTAGGAGAAGCAGCAGAAATGCAGTCAAGAAATGACCGCATGGAAAGAAGGCACAGGTGTGGAGAAGGTTAAAAGACGCCAGAACGAGCCCAGGTGCTTCTATTTCCACAAGGCGGGAATGAAAACCACCTGCGTGGCCCCGCCCAGCGTCCGTCACGTGGCCTCCACGTGAGGGCGTCCTGGAGGAGCCAGCAAGCCGCGGCTGGGGTACTTATATACCTGCGGCCCTGGGGCCTGCGTATTGGCTTTCTTCGGACCCCAGCCCGCTGCGCCGCGCCTGTGGGTGGTGGCAGAGCCCGGGCAGCAGCACGGACGCCCCTGAGTTGAGACGGCCCTGCCCCTGGAGCGAGAGGGCAGGAAGGTGGGTGCCGGCCGCGGTGGGACCACGAGTACCGCCTTGTGCCAGCTGACTCGTGGTCCCTCTCCGGTGGCCATTTGGTTTCGTTCTTATCCCAGGTCTCCCCGACTCTGAAGAAAATGATTTGTTTGGTAGTGAAAGGTGGCTTTTCTCGAATTTCGGCTTCCACATTTTAAGCGTCCTGCAAGCCCCATTTCCCTGCATGCTACCAGCGCTAGTTTGTTGTGATTTTGAATGTTACAGTGGATTAAAATTCAATTCGTGAAATTGGAGTCCACCCTTGAGGTAAATGGAGATATTTGAGCCTTCTGTGAGCAGGGATTATGACCTCTTGTTCCATTTCTGTGGAATCTTGTTTTAGGGATTCGGTGAAGTGTGGAAGCCCATGAGCTTGAGATCCCGGTTAGCGTTTATTGAATGATGGCTCCGTGCCTGGGACTCTTCTGGGTCCTGCCACGGGATCCAGGGACTTGTGAATGTTTATAGCAGTGCCTTTTCCCAATTGAGTAAAAGGGCCTAGAGTGGCGGGGCAGGGGAGACCTAGAGGTCTTCTCTTGTATGTTAAGGAACATCGAAAATTATTCTGATTTGTTAGACTCACGCAGTTGCTGACTAATGTATGCTTGTGGGGAAAAAAAGTGTTCTGCTTTGAATTTTAGTACAAGCTATTTTTGCACAGAGTTCACAAAGTATACTTCCTTTGGATGCTTACATATTTAAAAAATGAATTGAAGCTCTATTAAAAATAGAGGGCATTATGTTATATTTTTAAATGTCAAACTTTCTTTACTTCTGGATGTATTTATGGCAGTTAAAAAAAAACAAAACCTGTGTTTGACTTGGAATATTGTTCTAGATCTAGTTAATTCTAACTAAATGAAAAGTTCCTAGAAATATTACGAAGACACTCACAGTTATCTAACATCCAGTACTAAACAAGCTGCAGCATATGGAACTTTAGCCAAATAAGTAAAAAAAACGTCAGTTACATGTTAATGTAATCTACTGTTTTTGTTTTTGGTTGTCATATTAGTTAACATTAGCTACTTAAGTGTGACAAACCTCATGAATCAGCCAGGAGGCAGTCTGATCAATAGCTTGGTTACTAGTCTCAATTAATCTGAAAAGAAATATGTTTCGTGTCACAAGGATGCTTTGAGTATGCCAGTCAAGCTATAAGCTAGTAGATAAATGTTTATTCCAGCTGCAGTTGCTTGATGGGTATTATTAGCTGAAGACCCATTCTAGAAAAGAAACTGTGAAAACCATTATAAAAAAGTTACATATTTTACTTTTCAGTATATGTTCTGGTTACTATGGAAACTGGCAACCAGCCCTGGAAGCAATTAATTTTTCAGAAACACATTCTGGAGTCTGGTGGTACATTATCATCAACAACCATAGAACTAACTGCCCTAATATTTAGTCACTCATTTAAAATGATTTTTTAAAAAATATTTCATAATATACCTTGTCTAAACTACTATTGATATGCTGGGTATGTAATATAATTCAGAACCCAGACAAACTAGAGATTTCATTGGGACAACAAACCCTTCCTTATTATTAGGAGTAAACAGAATTTAGGTAAATTAAGGAAAAAAAATTAAGCATTACGGCCACAAAGAGATGCCCTCCAGTATTACATATTACCTCTAGTAAATTGTTTGTTAATATTACTAATCAATAACAGCAATAGGAACAGTGATACAATCATTCACGTATTGTGTCTGTGATTTCTTATGAACTACATAACAAACTTGTCAAATAGTTGTGAGATGGGATGATGATGATAATCTTCATTTTATAAGTAATAAAATATATTAAGATAATTTAAGGCATTTATCCCAAAGTGAAACAGTGTTCAGCGACTTGTAAGTAGTAAAATAAGTATGTATAACTTTCCAAGGCTATGTTTTGTCTGCTATGAACTCAGTGGTAGAAGTGCATATAAAGGGGGCTGGTTTTGAGGAAAAGACACAGAAGCGGTTTACATGATACGCATTTAAACCCAAAGTATTGGATGAAGCCTAATAATAACAGTGTCACTGAGATAAATTCAATCTGCTTCCTCCTTCCACATCCCCAAACTTGGTGTATTTATTCAAGAGTGAAAGGAACACATTTAGTGAACACATTCTATGTGCTAGCCATACTTACTGACATTTTTAGCTATTTAATCTGAAAAAAAAAGCCCTTAAGGTACATTTAATTTTAATTAAATTCAAAATATAAAATATGTGCAAGTAGTTTTTACTATTTTCAGATAATTGGTACTAGAAAGGGGCAAAATAAGAGGAATGAAATGCCATAGTAATTAGCAGTAGTAAGCTTGCATTGGGACTATATATTAAGCATCAAAAAATTAAAAATAAGACTTATCTGCCTTACATACAATAAAGTATAGATTATAATTTTTACCTTATATTTATTAAACTCTATAATAAAATATATTAAAATAGGTTTCATTTGTATATTTGGGGCTTAATTGTTTTGAAAAAATATTTCATACTAAGGTATATTTAATATATATTAATATATTTAATATCATACTTGACTTGCAAATTAAGACCTAAAGATAACTTGTTTGCAAAAATATACTTAGGAAAGTTTTCAGTTTTTTTAAAGTCCTTCCTTAATCCTATGATTTGTAAGTAATCCTGTTTTGAAGCACAAGTACTATTACTATTTTTGTGATGTTTTCTTTTTCAAACATTATCCTATCTAATGCTGAGACATCCTTCTTTAATGCCTCTGGGTTTAATTTGAGTAGTTGTTAGCTTAATTTTAATAAAACATCACATTTTGTACTTTTTGGTTGCTTAGAAAATTTTCTTTGCAATTATTTGAATGGATTTTTTGTTGCAAATCAGTCACTCAACAATAATTGAGTTCTTACTACAAATTATGTGTCTGACACTGTTCTAGGTTCAGGGATGAAAAAGCACAGACTTCTTTAACCACGTGGAACATGTATTGTATTTGGGGAAAACAAGTAAGAATTAATCAATTTATAAGACACTCAGATAATGATTATTGCTGTACAAAAGTATTATGGTAATATGACAGAAATTGACTAGGGGTAGGTGGGACTGCTGCTTTAGCTGAGAGGTTCAGGAATGATCTGTTGAGCTTATGCTGAAATGATGTGAGTGAGTCATTTGAGGATACTGAGAAGATCATTCTAAATGTAGAGACTAGCAAGTACAAAAGCGTTGGATGGGAGCATGGTTGGTGTGTTTGATGAGCAGGATAAGGACAGGTGTAGGTGGAGTGTACAGAAAGGGAGGTTGGAGAGATTAGGTACCTGGTTAGGTAGAATAAGGTTGATCATATTAGTGAGTTTGGATTGTATGCTCATTGCAATAAAAAAGTTTCAGAGGGTTTTTATTGGGGAAAGGTGGGATCTATTGTTAAAAGGATTACTTGGGCCGATATGTAGGAGAAAAAAATGGTAACAGGGAGGGTAATTAGAAGACTATTAAGTTAGGAGTGAGATTATAGCAAAATGGGTAAATATTGTAACAGGATATGCAATATGATTTGGTTATATTCAGGACATATTTGAAAAGTAGAGCTAATAGGATATAATAATAGATTATAATACAGAATGAGAAAAAGAGGAGAATCAAGGAATATTCCTAGGTTTATGGGAAGAGAAACTCACTGCCTGATATTTCCATTTACTGAAGTGAGAAGGCTTGGTTATAGGTTAAAAGCAAGGACTAATATTTCTGTTTGGTAAGGTTAAGTTGGATGTAAGTATTAGACCTCCAAGCAGAGAAAGTTGGTAGATAGTTGGCTGTAAATGAAGGCTAGAGCTATGAATATGAAATCAGTTACCAGCATATAGGTGACATTTAAAAACATGTAGATGATGGGGATAAATGGAAGGAAATGATCTTCTGTGGCTGCTAAAATCATTGGGTGAAAGACTGATAGAGAAATGTTATGGTGGATGGGTAAGATCCTAACCAGCTGATCAATTTTAACTGCTTAAAGACATGATGTATCTCTTGATTTGAAATGCATAGCAACTGAAAATAAATGGCAACATCTGTGAAATGTCCCTGTCTAAAAATTTAACATGAATTTCATCATATTTCTATGTCTAATTAAGTTTATAGAAAGCATTGAGGTTGAGAGCATGTTGGCACCGTGGGGATGCAATTTAGCCAAATAGAGGATGTTGGAAATTCTACAGGACTAAGGACTGGTTTCCTCAAGAAGTGAATTGGGGAAATAAAGGAGAACGATCTGTTCTAGAGTAAAAGAAATTTAAAAGCTATGTAAAAAATTCAACCCATGGAATTTATTAGGATCATGATTTAAACAAAGCAAATATAAAAAGACATTTATTGAAATGGGATAATCAGGGAGACTTTTTAACACTGACTGGATATGAGAAAAAATAAATAATTGTTTTATGGCTATGCTTTAAAAAAAAAACAACTATGGATTATTTAAAGGGAAAATAATATATGCCTTGTTAAAATGGTTCAGCTTGGGATGGGTGGATAATAGGCGTTATAAATGAACAAGGATTCATTATATGTTGTTTGCTATGCACCTGAGTTATAAAAATGAGATTTGTGAATCTTTTGTCTATGTCTGAAAATTTCCATAATAAACATGTTTATACCTAAACAAACAAAAGAGTAAATAAATAAAATGTAAAGAATAAAGCCATGGACAAACTAAGGAGAGCGTGTAGATAGAGGAAAGGGTTGAGAAGAAAACTTGAGAGGAGCTCCAAAACTTAAGGATTGGATAGAAGAGGGGAGCCCACAAAGAAGACTGAGAAGGACTGTTCAGGGATGTTGGAGGAAATCGGATGAATGCCACGTCATGACATCTAGAGGGATATATATGTATTTCTATATTTTCAGATATATATATATCTGAAAACACAGAAAAAATTTAACAAGATGAAGGGAGTAGTCAGGAGTGTAAAATGCTGCTGAGAGTTGTTAGAATGGTAACTGAAAGTTCACATTTAGAATAAGCAAGATATTGGTAACTTGTGTTACTTTTAAGACCAATTTCAGTGTGTTACAGAAATAAGAACATGAATGTAGTGGTTTGGAAGGGAATGGAGATGAGAAAGGGGAGGCCATGATATGGGTAACTTTTTAAGGGAATTGAACTGAGAAATGGGGAGACAATGGGATTGCAACATGTGATCAAGAATTTTTGTTTTTTTTTAAAATTTGGATGATATCAGAGCATGTTTTCGTACCCACAAAATACTGCAATAGAATAGAAGGAAATTTCTGATAGGGTGAAGATGGGGAGAATTACAGGAAAGATTTTCTTTAGATGGAAAGGATGGGATCCTTCATGTAAATAAAGCCATGATCCATAATAGGAGCAGAAATATTTCTATGTTCACAGAACAGAAAGGAAGGCAGCACAGGTGGGTACAGATTTGGTGGTGGAAACAAGAAAATCACTTGTATGTAATGACAACTTTTTGTCCATGAAGTATGACTGAGTTGTAGACTAGACTTTTCAGGAGAAAAGATGGGAAATTGCTATATCCAAAAATGGAAAATCAATTTATGTGTAACACATTGTGATCGTCAACGTTTAGTGCCTCTTTGAGATTGGTGGCTACAGATTTAAAGCAAACCCGTCAGTAATGGTGGTTTGATTTTCTCCAGAAATACTTAGTTGCTTTGTTATAAACAGGGAGTAAGTCTGCAGTGTGGATCAAACAGGTTTGGCATTTTTGCCAGCGAATGCAGTAGTAGAAGAGAGAGGCAAGGAAGTTAGGGATATTTGCAAGGATGTGGTTACCATGTGGTGATGGATTGGCAGGTTGAGGGAGGTTGAACAGCTGTTGGCGTGGGCATACTGGGGTAAGTGAACTGGAAAGGTCAGAGATGGAGATTAGAAAATGGGAATATCAAAAAGTGCAACTTAAGGGGGAGTGCTGCTGTTGATGAAGATAAATTCAGCATAATAAAGAACTGAGTAGGTAAGTGAAATTAGATTGAGGAAAATTTATTTGAACTAAGAAAACCAAGAAACTGAAAGAGCAGTGTTTTGAATTCATCATTTACGTGAACATTGATGTAACCAAAAAAGGTGACAAAAGTGGTAGCCAGAGAAGACACACTGGCTGGAGATAGCGACATGTTTTCAAAGACCTGAGTTTTTTGAAGGAGGAAGGAGATGAAAAACAAAGTCTTAAAGTAGGAAAAATAAAAGGGGGGGGGGCGGGAAGCAAGAATGCTGTGTACCATATAAAACCTCTCTAAATCTTGAGGGGGTTGGAGGGAAAAAAAGCAGTTTCCTTCAGCCTACATTTGAGTGGACTGCAAAGGAACGTTATGTGCTCAATGTAAAGCCAGGTGCCCCTTGGAATAAGAAGGTAAAGAGAAGGAATACAGAGTGTAGAGATTTCTGAAAATATAGTGTGGGAGTTTGATAAGACAGACTTTGGATTCCAGAGGGCTTGTTGAAAGAGAAAGGTAAAGTGGGAAGGGTGGGAGCTGGGATCAAATAAAGAGATATATTGAACAATGTGGGGTTCACCATTCCTGAAAATTTGAGTCACCTGGGATGATTGTGCCTCTGATGGTGAATGAATGAGATTGAAAGAAAGGTTTGATGGGATTGGATCAAACTTTTTTTTAGGAAGAAAGAGAAGTAGCTAAATACAGTTGCCATGGCTTTTGATACAGTAATTTTAAGAAGAAATGAGAAAATAGAAGTTCTTGGGCAGCTGTTTAGTTTTGCCGGTTTGTTTGTTTTCAGGTTGAAAATGAGAGTAAAACTTGATTTCTGTATTCTTCATGGCTTTATACTATTGATTTCAGCAAAGCATTTTGTTTATCTGAAACCTATATAATTCCTCCTCGTCTATTTGTTACTTATTTCTACCGTTTTTTTATTCCATCTGTTTATTGTGTTTCACAGCCTGAACCTTGCTTAGCTATTGCTTTTCCTTATTTGTCATATTGTCAGCAGATGCTGTGATGTCTTTGTTGTTGAAAAATGGGATCAAGTAGAGTATCACTCCTATGCTGTTACCTCAGGAAAGCTGTGTGATATTCAGTGTGTAGAGGAACAAAATGTCAAGATGGTGGACCAGGGAATGTGGTAGGCAGATGTTTTCTAACCTTTGACTTGGTACTAATCCCATGTGAAGGGGTCCAGATAAATTTGTGCTTTTGATATAAAAACAATAGCTGTATACATATATATGTATACATATATATGTATATATCAGCATATTTACCTATATGCCATATAATTTCAAAAAAAATCTTTAGGTGACTTCCAACAACATTTACTGTATAATAGGATCAAAATGAAATTTGGATACAATAATACATAGTTATTAAATATGGCTAAATATTTAACTCGAAACTTTAAGACATACAGAATAGTCAAATGCATACATTCATAATATCCTTAAAATAAGCTTTGTAATGAGTTTTTACCCCAATGACTATTTCATATGCAGAGAACATAAAATCAAAGCATAATTAAATGCAAGCAAAAATAATGAGGTTCAAATATACATACACATTTTTAATGGCCTCATATAATTTATCAGTAAATCCCAGATTATATAAAGATTGTCTACATGAACATTGTAATACAGCTTGTTTTCTATATTACTTATATAGAAAAGTAGGTCTTATATGTCCATGTGGAGTATATCTGTTTTAACTTTTGAAGAAAACTAAACTTGTGAAGATTATTTCAATGACTAATAGAGACACAGTACCAAAATTTTATGTAGTTGGTTTCTTATGTTAAAATAATCATTTATAGTAAGTGAAACAATTATTTTACTATGTATGAAATTAAGATACTCCATTTTCAAACACAGTTTTGAGTTGTCTGTCCATATTCTTTTATCCAATTCACCATTTGCTGAATAATTTGTGTTATAAAATGAATAGAAGTTAGAGGTTTATTTTACAGTTATAAAAGGAAGTATGTCTTCTATTCAAAGATGAACAGTTTGTATTTGGTCAAAACTATAATCCAGACTTCTTGTATCATCTACCCAATGTAGTATCATAATCAGAAAAGTTCAATATCATGTTGGTGAGGAAAAGTTGCCCAATATGTATGCTGAATTCAGTAAATATAACTCTACCATGTTAAGAATTCAAAGAAAATATATTTTATTATAGGTGAAAATAATTACATAAATCCAAACTAAAAAGTTGATATGATTTTTAGTTTTTATAAAATTGACAGAAATATACTTTCTGTGAGCTATAAATATCTCTAATCATATAATAGTATTAAAAATGATTTCTTTGAAATTTAGGAGGAGTTTACTACACTACAGAAACAATGTAAAATGCCAAAATTTATTTAGATATTATCACAGTAATCCAATTGCTTTTTTTTTTTTTTTAGAGGAGGAAATGAGGAGTGTTTTTTTTTTTTTTAATTGATTGATTGATTGATTGATTGCTATGTTGGGTCTTCGTTTCTGTGCGAGGGCTTTCTCTAGTTGCGGCAAGTGGGAGCCACTCTTCATCGCGGTGCGTGGGCCTCTCACTATCGTGGCCTCTCTTGTTGCGGAGCACAGGCTCCAGACGCGCAGGCTCAGTAATTGTGGCTCACGGGCTAGTTGCTCCGCGGCATGTGGAATCTTCCCAGACCAGGGCTCGAACCCGTGTTCCCTGCATTAGCAGGCAGATTCTCAACCACTGCGCCACCAGGGAAGCCCCTCCAATTGCTTTTTAAATATTTCTTATAGAAAAACTAATGCCTTTTCCATTTTACTTTGTTTACTTAGGTTTACCAAAGACTTTATTGCTAATTAATTTTTGAATGTGGTGCTTCAATAGATATTTAAAAATAATTCCCTAATATTTCTTAAACCACATATTGAAATTCTAATTTTAAATGTTTAAAAATACAGTGAGAATATTTTAAAAGTTTAGATTTTCTTACATATAAATATGGCACTACAGACGTATATCCATTTCTGGTAAAATCAATAGCATTAAGAATTTGCTTTAAGCTTGTAAGCAGCCTGTAGAAATCTAAATTGCCCTAAAATTTTATTTCCCCAAAATCTTAGAATTATAAATAATTAAGTTATTTAAAGATTATCTGTTTCTTTCTAGTATTTTATCTTTAAACTCTTTTTTCTGAATGTATATTTTGCCTCTATAAACCAAAAGTGTTTTTTATTCATACTGCAATTCAGATGCAAAAGCAGGTCAGACAGTTCACATATTTATTCATTAAATGCTTTCAAATTCTTGGCAGCACAAAATAACAGTGAATACATAGTCACAGACTGCCTCATTTTTCTACTATTTTATTTAAGTGCATTATTTGGTTTATTTCTTATTTTGTAACAACTTATATTCAGAAGGTTTATGCACATATTTCTTGGATGAATTATTTCACTATACCAATTTTGCTGGATTTCCATAAGGAACACATTTCCAGCTTTGGAATAGACGTGCAGAAGTCATGTATAGCTCAGATAGACTTTTTTTTTGCGTAAAATTGCTTTACAATGTTGTGCTAGTTTCCACTGTACAATGAAGTGAATCAGCTATATGCATACCTATATCCGCTCCCTCTTGGACCTCCCTCCCACCCCCCTGCATCTCACCCATCTAGGTTGTCACAGAGGAGATAGACTCTTTTTTTTTTTTTTTTTTTTAACATCTTTATTGGAGTACAATTGCTTTACAATGGTGTGTTAGTTTCTGCTTTATAACAAAGTGAATCAGTTATACATATACATATATCCACCTATCTCTTCCCTCTTGCATCTCCCTCCCTTCCACCCTCCCTATCCCACCCCAATAGGTGGTCACAAAGCACCGAGCTGATCTCCCTGTGCTATGCGGCTGCTTCCCACTAACTATCTATTTTACGTTTGGTAGTGTATATATGTCCATGCCACTCTCTCACTTTGTCCCAGCTTACCCTTCCCCCTCCCCATATCCTCAAGTCCATTCTCTAGTAGGTCTGCGTCTTTATTCCCGTCTTGCCCATAGGTTCTTCATGAACATTTTTGTTTGTTTGTTTTTTACCTTCCATATATACATGTTAGCGTACGGTATTTGTTTTTCTCTTTCTGACTTACTTCACTCTGTATGACAGACTCTAGGTCCATCCACCTCACTACAGATAACTCAATTTCGTTTCTTTTTATGGCTGAGTAATATTCCATTGTATATATGTGCCACATCTTCTTTATCCATTCATCTGTTGATGGACACTTAGGTTGCTTCCATGTCCTGGCTATTGTAAATAGAGCTGCAGTGAACATTGTGGTGCATGACTCTTTTTGAATTATGGTTTTCTCGGGGTATATGCCCAGCAGTGGGATTGCTGGGTCATATGGTAGTTCTATTTTTCGTTTTTTAAGGAACCTCCATACTGTTCTCCACAGTGGCTGTATCAATTTACATTCCCACCAACAGTGCAAGAGGGTTCCCTTTTCTCCACACCCTCTCCAGCATTTATTGTTTCTAGATTTTTTGATGATGGCCATTCTGGCTGGTGTGAGATGATATCTCATTGTGGTTTTGATTTGCATTTCTCTGATGATTAATGATGTTGAGCATTGTTTCATGTGTTTGTTGGCAATCTGTATATCTTCTTTGGAGAAATGTCTATTTAGGTCTTCTGCCCATGTTTGAATTGGGTTGTTTGTTTTTTTGATATTGAGCTGCATGAGCTGCTTGAAAATTTTGGAGATTAATCCTTTGTCAGTGGCTTTGTTTGCAGATATTTTCTCCCATTCTGAGGTTTGTCTTTTGGTCTTGTTTATGGTTTCCTTTGCTGTGCAAAAGCTTTTAAGTTTCATTAGGTCCCATTTGTTTATTTTTGTTTTTATTTCCATTTCTCTAGGAGGTGGGTCAAAAAGGATCTTGCTCTGATATATGTCACAGAGTGTTCTGCCTATGTTTTTCTCTAAGAGTTTAATAGTGTCTGGCCTTACATTTAGGTCTTTAATCCATTTTGAGTTTATTTTTGTGTATGGTGTTAGGGAGTGTTCTAATTTCATTCTTTTACATGTAGCTGTCCAGTTTTCCCAGCACCACTTATTGAAGAGGCTGTCTATTCTCCACTGTATACTCTTGCCTCCTTTATCAAAGATGAGTTGACCATATGTGTGTGGGTTTATCTCTGGGTTTTCTATCCTGTTCCATTGATCTATATTTCTGTTTTTGTGCCAGTACCATACTGTCTTGATTTTTGTAGCTTTGTAGTATAGTCTGAAGTCAAGGAGCCTGATTCCTCCAGCTCCGTTTTTCTTTCTCAAGATTGCTTTGGCTATTTGGGGTCTTTTGTGTTTCCATGCAAATTGTGAACTTTTTTTGTTCTAGTTCTGTGAAAAATGCCAGTGGTAGTTTGATAAGGATTGCATTGAATCTGTAGGTTGCTTTGGGTAATATAGTCATTTTCACACCTATCCTTCTCAAACTCTTCCAAAATATAGCAGAGGGAGGAACACTCCCAAACTCATTCTATGAGGCCACCATCACCCGGATACCAAAACCAGACAAAGGTGTCACAAAGAAAGAAAACTACAGGCCAATATCACTGATGAACATAGATGCAAAAATCCTCAACAAAATACTGGCAGACAGAATACAACAGCACATTTAGAGGATCATACACCATGATCAAGAGGGATTTATCCCAGGGATGCAAGGACTCTTCAGTAATTGTAAATCAGTCAGTGTGATAAACCATATTAACAAATTGAAGGAGAAAAACCATATGATCATCTCAATAGATGCAGAGAAAGCTTTCGACAAAATTCAACACCGATTTATGATAAAAACCCTCCAGAAAGTAGGCATAGAGGGAACTTACCTCAACATAATAAAGGCCATATATGACAAACTCACAGCCAACATCGTCCTCAGTGGTGAAAAACTGAAACCATTTCCACTAAGATCAGGAACAAGACAAGGTTGCCCACTCTCACCACTATTATTCAACATAGTTTTGGAAGTTTTAGCCACAGCAATCAAAGAAAAAGAAATACACGGAATCCAAATCGGAAAAGAAGAAGTAAAGCTGTCACTGTTTGCAGGTGACATGATACTATACATAGAGAATCCTAAAGATGCTACCAGAAAACTACTAGAGCTAATCAATGAATTTGGTAAAGTAGCAGGATACAAAATTAATGCACAGATAGACTCTTAGCACAGTTTAGTGGAGCTACAAACTAATGAAAAAAAAAGAAAAAAGGTCAGTTAAATGATCTAAATACTGCTTATTTCAACCACTGAATTAAGTTGAATTTAAAAGCATTCCACTTTTTGAGGTAGGGGTTCTGGCTAAGGTGTGGCCTGTGTACAACCTACATGTCCTAAATTTCCTCAAGTTTTGACCTTAGAGTTGAACCAAAACTAAAATGCTGGAGTTTCACAAACTAGTTGGATTTGCTAACCACTCTTGTTAGGTAATAGAAGCTGAAAGCTTATCTTGAAACCAGCAAAGCTGTAGCTGGTTTTATCCCTAAGTGCCTTATGTGAATTTAACCCTTGGCACGTAATAGTTCTTGGATTATTTTGTAAAGCTGAATATTCATGTTTCTTAACTTGTCATTACAAAGGAATTGCACATTAATGATTAGCACCTCTGCTACATTTTCTCAAGCAGAAGGACACATCACGTCTTTGTGACAATTTCTCTCTAAAGCCAAATCGTTCTCTGTCTCTCTTTCTACCTCAATTTTAATAGAAGCAATGGATTCAGTTTATCCCATAATAGACCTCTTCTTCACCTTTTAGAGGCTGATTTTCAATGCATCTTTCTCCTTGAATCCTTCCCTAGTATCTTATTAACACTTTAACCAATTTGTGATTATGTTTTTTAGGTAGATTATGTCCTTCTAGGTGCATATTTCTTTCTATTCTCTTAATGAGAGTTAAATTCTCTGAAGATAGTGTCCACGTTTGTAATCATAGCTTATTGTGTGCATATTAGGAATTAATTAAAATATTTTAATTAATATTCCTATTCTAAATCACATTAAGCCTCATACTTCTTTTTTTAAAATTGTTATTGAAATATACTTGATTTATAATGTGTTAGTTTCAGGTTACAGCAAAGTGATTCAGTTATATGTGTGTGTGTGTGTGTGTGTGTGTGTGTGTATAAATAATGTATATATTCTTTTTTAGATTCTTTTCCATTATAGGTTATTATAAGATATTGAGTGTAGTTCCCTGTGCTATACAGTAGGTCATTGTTGGTATCTATTTTATATATAGTAGTGTGTATATTTTAATCCCAAACCCTTAATTTACCCCTCCCCCCTTTCCCCTTTAGTAACCATAAGTTTGTTTAATATGTCTGTGAGTCTATTTCTGTTTTATAAATAAGTTCATTTGGATCGTTGTTTTAGATTCCACATATAAGCGATATTATATAATATTTGTCTTTCTCTGTCTGACTTCACTTAGTATGATAATCTCTAGGTCTGTCCATGATGCTGTAAATGGCATTATTTTGTTCTTTTTATGGCTGAGTAATATTCCATCGTGTATTTATACCACATCTTCTTTATCCATTCCTCTGTCGATGGACACTTAGGTTGCTTCCATGTCTTGGCTATTGTAAATAGTGCTGCTGTTAACATTGAGGTGCATGTATCTCTTCGAATTATAGTTTTCTCAGGATATATGCCCAAGAGTGGGATCACTGGATCATATGGTAACTCTATTTTTAGTTTTCTAAGGAACCTCCATACTGTTCTCCATAGCAGCTGCACCAGTTTACATTCCCACCAACAGTGTAGGAGCGTTCCCTTTTCTCTACACCCTCTCCAGCATTTATTATTTGTAGAGTTTTTGATGATGGCCATTCTGGCTATTGTGATAAACCTCATACTTCTAAAAGCTTATGTTGTTATCCTCCATTTAACCAATAATTCTGAAAGAAAGAAATATTTGAGAGTCAGTGGTGAAATTTTAGAAACTTAGGTAGTGAGGGTGTTATTTTAGAGTGATGATTTGGGCAACATTTCTGTGTGATAATTTTACATAAATGGCCTCTTTTGGTTACTTACTCACAGATACAATCCAGGTACTATCAACTTACCTCATTAGGCTCTGTCTCAGGGTGTTCTTTAACTTACCTTTCTTGTCAACTTCCTTAGGGCTTTTCCACAATATTTTATCCCACCTCCCTCCTCTCCATCCCCCTCCCCACACTCCACTGTTGCCTTATGTTAATATTTTTATAACATGACATTTAGGCTTGAAAGTCATTCAAACTTTTGGCACCTCAATTGCAAAAAAGAAAGAAGGGGTATCAGAGCATTGTGACAAATGAAAAAGGATTATTAGTGACTTATAATAAATGTGAAATCAGCATGTTCGACACATGACCATCTTGCTGAAGGCCCTGTTCTGAGCACAGTGTAACTTAGGTCGAGTGGTGAGAGAGGCTACATGATGAGCATATATTAATTAAAAGAGGACTCAGGTTTCTAGAAATTTTAAGGACTATCATTACAATTAGACTTAAGGGAGTCAGGAATCAATTGGTAAAAGAGGTAGCAATACAGGGGAAGTAAGCATGAGAGAATTGATTAGCATGATTGTACACACCTGCATTGTAATGTTCTGGAAACTTTTACAGACTCTGTAGAAGTTAACCAAATTTTGTCTTTTTTATAACTTTCATAAAATACCTCAAAACTGAGTTAAATTGTAAAATTAATTAAAATTTTTCTTTATTTTTTTTAACTATACAAAAGCATAAACTGTGAGCTCCCTCTGGCATTCCAACATACCCGAAGCTCATACTGTATTTTTCCTGCCCAAGCTCTGGAATTAACCACTTATCCAGTGAGCTCTGGCTCCTTTTACTGGTAAATGGAATATAGAAACCAAGATCTGAGTACTGGAGTGACACTATTTATGGGCCCTCTTAGTGGAGAGAACTAGGAAATGTATGTAGTATAACCCATGCATATATACACATTTATATTTGTTTCTGTATATGTGTTAACACTCCCCAATAACATACAATAAGAATTCATGATGATGCCTGACTTAAATCCAGAACCAGAAGTCAGACTTTAATGTATAATTTTAATTTAATTCCACATCTTATATAGGTACAGATATGAACATACATATATAAGAGTAATCACCGAAGGAACGTAAATAAAAGCTGTAGTTTAAAAAATAAATAGGGAAAAAGGCATGGTGAGAGAGAGTAGGATGTATAAAACTTTACCAGTTCAGATGAAGGAGGGAATGAGGAAAATTGAGAAAAAAATACATTTAAAAACATATCCAGTTTTACTTATTTTCCATTTTTAATGAAGATGAGATATTATACCTGACTACAACAATACCCACTAAAGGAAGTGAAAATTTAACTATTTCACCAATTCTGCTTTTCCTCACAAAAATTAATGTATAAGAAGCTTTGACGTTCATGCAGGTGATTGTATTGATGTTAACAATTCAAAGAGCAGGTGAAGCTGCAGAGCTTCAAAATCTAACATTTGTAATTAGGAAAAATTGTATGTCATTTCATGAGAATAATAAACAACTAAGCAACACAAAGAATGTAAAATAGATAAATTCATAAATCATAAATCAATCTCACACAGAAAGTTTTACCACATCAAGCTATAAAGAAGAAAATAATATCTTAAAGTGAAACTCACTTTAAAATTTAACACTTATTCATTGACACAAACAAAAGAAGCACATAGTAAACAAGAAATTAGAACTTGCTTAACCTCATAAAATGTTTCTAAACTAAATGTACAGCTCTAAGTCAGAGAGTACAAAGTCATGTGAAATGAAAGTGGGACAAAGAAAACTTGTTCAAGTTAAGTGATAGTAGAAAATATAAAACAAAATAAAAACATTTTACTAATGGCAGACTTTTTTTGAAAAAATATTTTGGAAGAAGGGATGAAATACCTAAAAAGGGCTTACTAATAACACCATTCTGTCAGACATGAGAAATATATGAAAGCCATAGTGATAATATATATCAACAATAACCAACGGGAAGAAATAGTTTGAAAAATATTTCTCTCGAAAGCAAAACAAACCTATAAGATGTATAGAAAGTAATCTAAGAAAGACTGTGCAACATTTCTAGGTAGGAAGTTATAAAATACTGTTGAATGCTATAAAAGAGGAGCTAAATAAATAATGAAGTAAAGTCCATGGATGTGAGGGCTCAGTATCTTAAAGTATCAATTATTCATGAATTAATCTATAAATATAAAGAAACTCCAATTATAATGTTACCACAGTTTTTTTTATGTGCACATTGAAAAGCTGACTCTAAATTCATATAGTGTATGTTGTATGTAAGAATATCCAAGCCACTTGTACAAAAGGAAAACAAATAGCCACATACCAATATTTCTTACATATTTTTAGCAATTAAAACAGTGGTGTATTGATACCTTATATTTGCCCCACCAAATATACTCTCAGTCACTTTCCACATTTCTTACATTTATGCTCTACATCAATGCCTTCCTTGACTCTTATCTTCCAGTTGAATTTAATCAATGGAAGGATCAGCAAGAGATGAGAGGGAGGGAAGAGAATGAGGTAGGGACATTTATTTCTAGCACCTTTCTTCCCAGATTACCAAAGTTTGGCTCTGTCTCTCTACCAAAAAGTGATCCGCTTCTACTACTATAATTATTCTTTCTGGAACCAGAAGAAGCCTGGTATGCAAATGACTGTATGGAGCAAGCCACGCCCCCACTGTTTCTGCCTCCTGCTAATGTACATATAATTTCTATGTGGATGAGAAATAAACATTTGTGTTCCCCCATTGAGATTTCGGGTTGTATGTTATAGCAGTTAATTCTTGTTTCATTGAACTTTCAGAGCAGTTAGCACTGTTGATCTTGCTCTCATTCTTAAAACAGGGTTGTTTCTTGGATTCTGGTTTTCCTATTTGGTGATTTTATCCAGACCTATGGTTTTAAAAATCCTCTCTGTACCAATGACACACAAACATTTATTTAGAAACTCATCCTTTCTCTCACTATCTTGTGACTATCCCATTTCCTGACACATGTATTTTTCCCTGGATATCTAATATGCATTTCAGACCTAACATATCCAAGTCCAAAGTTTTGATTCCCACATCATCTCCATGGATCTTTTTCACTGCCCAGTCTTTTTTGAAGTATATGGGACTACCAGTCCCTGAGTTGCTCATACTAAAATATTGTAATCATTTTTGATTTTTCTCTCAAATGCTATATCTAATATATAAGGGAATTTTTTATATTTTATTTTTGAATTATTCAGCAAATGTGACATATTATCTCAACTGTAATCACTAAAATTCCAATCCAAGCCATTTTTATCTCTTGTTTGAACTAGTCCAAAACTCTATCAGGCAGTCTCTGATTCCTTTTTTTCCAGCTCCTCTTAATAGCTAGACTATTTCTTTTTAAAATGACTGTCATTCTTCTACCTAAAAGTCTCTGCATGATGTCTCAACCATATTTAGAACAACATCCATTGTTCTTATCAAGGTTCCCCATAAGGACCTAGTTGACCTGGGTGACTCTGTGTCCTCTTGCCTGACTTTTCATTTTCTTGTTCAGATGTCCTGGACTTCCCTCCCCTCCTCCACAAAATGTGCTTATCACGTTTTCTCCTGAAGATTTACACCTGACTTCCCCTCAGGTTAGAAAGCTCACGTCCAGATATTCATATGGCTGTATTTCACCTTACTTAGTTCTCTGCTCAAATATCATCTTTATACAGGCCTTCCCTGGCAACCCTACCCAAAAAAGTATCCCTACTTTCCTGAAACTCTCACCTTACAGTGTTATTTTTCCTGTGCAACATTTTTTTTTTTTTTTTTTTTTTTTACTACTGGCAATCATATTGTACGATAGCTTTTTATTTGATTTGTTTTTTCCCTTCCACTTGAATATAAGTTCTGTAAACTCAGGTGCTTTTTCTATTTCATTCATTTTTCAATACTGAGACTCTAACTTAGAACAATGCCTGGGGACATAAGGCACTAAAAATAAAACAAACAAAAAATCCAACTCCTCTTTAACAAAATAATGCAGAAAGAGAAGTTTCCTCAGTTTAATAAGTGATACAGAATAGTAATTTGGGCTAATCTTAATTGAAGAGCTACATCAGGTATCTGGATTATAATTAAGTAATGGAATCCTGTTCTACATTCATTCTGCTTTACTTGGAAGTGCTATATTTTTTAAGTTCCTCCAAGTTGAAACTTTTTCACATTTAGAAACCATCTTGGTTCATGAGGAGATTCAGGTTATTTGTGGTGACAGCTAGCCTCTCTAATTCCATTCCCTCTATTACCAGACCATAAGTTGAGCATACATTGTCTTTCACCAGAATCAATATCTTATCTATTCAGCTCCTTGAAATGAGCTTTCATTATCCGGGTAGTTTTAGATAGATGACTTGCAACTTTTATTACCTTTAGTATTGCCTGCTAGTATATATTGGGAACCTTGTATAACGGGTATAGGCATACATCAGACTGGGTCACCTTGAGATTAAAAAATCGATGGGGAAGAAAATAACAGTTGAGAACTTCTGAGTTTAGCACTCATTATCAAAGCAACATAGTATATAACTGGTGACAAAAACAAGCACATGGTAAACTCTCTAAAGCACAGTGATCTAAACTCTTACCGGGTTTAATTCATATAATGAGACCTTTTTATAGTACTTCTGCAAACTTGAAGTTTCTATGGAGTCTTGATGCTCAGTTCTATACCTGATGGACAAATTAGAGACATATGAATGTTTAAAGTTATGAGTCTAAATTTAGAAAATCTTCATTAAAATAAGTCCTTGGTATAAAATCACATGAATAATTATGTTAATTATGCAGAAAAGGCAAATCTAGAGGGCAAATGTAGATTAGTGTTTGGCTACGCCTGGAGATGAGAACGCTAATTCAATGGAGACCTCTACATTTACCAAAAAAAAATTCATTGAATTGCACACTTAAAGTGGGTAAATTTTATTGTGTGTAAATTTTACTTCAGTACAGCCGTTTAAAAGTTAAACAAATGATTTGTTAAAGGATTGTATGTAAAATAAAAGAAATAAAATATATTTTATCAAAGTTATAAAATATTCTTCAAAAAAAATGCAACACTAGGATTGATTATATTTAGAATCTGGTTAGTTCCTGACCTGCTGAGAGAAAGCTATTACGGAAAAAAAGACCAACGAAATACACCAGCATCCTCCATCAGTCCACCTCTATGGCCCTTTCAAAACTCAGATAAACTATGATAGGTGATAGTGGATAACTATGAACCTATGTACTATAAAACAGTTTATTTGAAACTGTTTTGCTGGACGTGTTTCTAGAAAAGAACATAAATTCTGATACTTGGATATCGCTATTGATATGGTAGATGCATTTTCTTCAATCTCCATCAATGGAGTATCAAAGTAATACATTTTACTGAGGGAAGGGAACAAATATTCATTCACAGTTTTGTACCAGGACTAGGGTAACTATCTTGCTCCTACTACATTATACTTTTCTGAGGCCTTAGGCATCTCTTGTAATTTTAAGGGGCATCACAATGGTTCACCAGATTGATTTTATCATGCTAATTGTACCTGGTGTTCAATAAGTTTTCTAGATACCCTACTAAGTTACATGCATCCCAGAAGTGGTAAATATACTCCTAGAAAACCACAGGCCTGCCACATCAATGAGCATTTACTTTCTGAGATAAAGGACAAGTTATTATTCCTCACACATCCTACCACTAAGATAGAGTCACAGAACTTAGTGGGTCTCTCACAGTTGGAACTACTGTTCTAGTGCAGTGCAAACTGACCTACTGCTTGGGCCACATGACTCTTACATTCAGTGGTGGCAGAAGTATCAAGGATAGATAAAGTTGTTGCATGTATCTCAAGGGTCATGGCATCTGCACTAGAGGACCATGTGCTCTCTAAAAACCAGATCCTTATTTGCTGCAGAACGCAGTAGAAATTGAATGCTTATAGGCAGAACATCTGTTGACTGTGTAGCCAGAGCAGATCTCCACCAATGAGAGAGAATGTGTGCAATAAAATTTAGTGTGTATTTGAAATGGTGTATTTAGATTTGGGCCTTAGCAGGTTCAGAAGCAACAGTAATTTACATGAAGAAGTATAAATTGTTTCACTTACTCTGTAGAAGCAATGCTTCTGTCTTAGGTCATACCTATAGCTTCATGGTGGTTTCCTCAGTGAGGAAGCTAACTTGATGTGTTGCTGCAAACCAAACTGACCTTCCACCTTACCACAAACTCAAAGATGGCTTTAACCACAGTGTTAGGAAGAAATTCTTTTGGTGTGAATAGCTGTGAGCAACATGCAATTAGATATGATCTACTTTTATATAAACAGACATTTGAGCATTCACAAATAGCTAGGCTGGTTGGTCAGGGGCCTGCAAAGAGCAAGATTGGGATTTCAGCAAGGAAACAGTAAGAACTCTGCAGAAGAGTTCAGCAAGGAAACAATAAGAACTCTGCAGAAGAGTTCAGCAAGGAAACAATAAGAACTCTGCAGAAGAGTTCAGCAAGGAAACAATAAGAACTCTGCAGAAGAGTTCAGCAAGGAAACATTAAGAACTCTGCAGAAGAGTTTTTGCCCACACCCATGATCCATGGATGGATCATGGGTGTGGGCAAAACATGAAAATCTGTCTCGCGTTATTAACTACCTATGAGCATCCAACCTAGAGGAGACCCTTAACAACAGGAGAGATAAGAGGACTCTTAAGGATATTAGCCAGAATTTATTCTTAGCCACCCCATTTCTCGAGCAATGAGCCCATGAAGAGAATAGTCCAACAGCAGGGTTTCTCTTCCTCTGTGTCAGATCTAGCTACTGCCTCTGCTGAACGCTCACCTACCAATATCTGAGAGGAACATGGTGCACTCAGTAGAGCAAAGTCAACTAATGAGACCCATCAACCACTCGGTCCTGGATTGATTACGTCAATCTTGTCCAAACTGTTTGGGGACAATAGTCCATCCTTTTTGGAATTGGCTTCTAGTCTGGATATGCATTTACCTTTCCCACCCCAGTGCCTTTGCCAGTACTACCACCATCCGAGGGTTTATAGAGTATCAAATTTACATCATGGCATGCCATATAACATTTTTTAAGCCAAAGTACCCATTTCCTATTGGTGAATACATGAGTGTTCTTATTGTTTAAACTGGGCACATACGTACAGTATGCTCATTTGTATGTATAATACATATTTGTGTATAATATGGATGAAAAATATATTTCAATACAAAAATGTAAATATGGATAAAAGTTTGAATATGTGTAGAATTCATTCTTTTTTTCATTTGTTCATTTCACAACATGTATTAATCCCTTATAAACTGTTCTATGTTGTTTAGCCCTTGGAAGCACAAAGATGAATAAACATAGTCTATGCATTTGAGAAATTTCCAGTCTAATAGAGAAGTATGTATTCTAAAATGAAAATACAAGATAATAGTGCTATTGCATGGGTATTTAGTCGGTATTTGTGGTCATAGAGTAATGAGTAATGATATCAGGAAGAGGAAAGTTAAGGAAAACTTGAGAGGAAAATGTAGTTTGTTAGTATTGATTCTCCAAGTGGAAATGGTATTTAAGAAAAAAGAATAACATGCAGAAGAAGCAGGAGATGTTAGAAGCCATGGTAGGTTCAAAGAATGATATGATTTGCTGTTGCTAGAACCAAGTAGGATTTGTAGGAGATAAAGCATGAAAGGTAATTGAGAGTCAGATTTTAACAGGCTGTGAAGACAGTGTCACCAAGTTTGAATTTTATCCCATAGACGACATGGTGCCACTGAAAGCTTTTAAGCTGGAAAGTTATAGAAACCAATCTATATTTTAGAAACATCAGTCTGCCAGCAGTGTTGATAATGCATTAAAGGGATATGAGATAAGTATGGGTGGTCACTTGAGAGGATATTGACACAGACTTGTTGAAGGACAGGTTGCTTTTAAGAGATTTAGAAGTTAGGTTTAATAAAAATTGGTACAGAGAAAACCAGGAATAAAAGATGCTGTGTCCTTATATACTCTTTGTTTAGCCATTTTAACATTTCCCCCAAATGAGTACAAGCTCCTTGAAATTAGGCACTGTGTCTTACTAATCTTTTTATTCTGTATGTAATACGGGCATTGGAAATTAAAAGAACATTTATAACAAGTTTGATTAAAAAATTTACAGGGTGCTAAAGGAATACTTATTCAGTCAAGAGATGATATCATGGAACATCTTTTTCCTTCTATTCTAGTAGCCGACCAGGTGAAAAGGGAATAAGATGATTCCAGGTGGAGGAAAGTTATGGAAGTGTTCAAGAATATGATACATTTGAGAAACTTTAATAAATTTAGCATGTCTGTAACATGAGGCACATTTGATGTTTAGAGAAATGGCACATTTCTAGGGGGTATTATATGCCATAATAAGGAGCTTTCATTTTATCCTGAGAGCAATAAAAACTATTAAAGAGGGAATGATATCATCCATTTGATATTTTAAAAAGGATTGTTCTGGCAGAAGTTTGACAAATTTATTGATGGGACTGCAATGGAGGGAGAGAAGGAGAGGGAGATCAGTTGCAGTATTAGAATCACAACCTAGAGCAAGACTTAATGAGAATCTGAACCAAAGGAGAGTCAGTGCAAAAGGATGGAGAAGGAAGAGCCAATGTATGTTGATGAATATTAGACATTGACAGAGGGACAGAAGTTTAAAAGACTCTTCAGGCTTCTGGCCTGGGAAAGTGGATAATGGGAGTTGCACCATGATTAAAAAACAAACAAAATATAAAGAGAACAAAACACCCAATCTATTTTCCTTTTAGTTATATATATGTGTGTGTGTGTACTTGTGTGTGTGTTTTAAAAGGAAGGCCAGATGTTAAAGATATTGAATTCAATTTTATGTATATTGAACATGAGGCATCTGTGAGATACTAACCTAGGAAGTCCAGCTACTTTCAGGATCTGTTTGGCAATCTTCTCACTGTTCCCCAAACATGATATGTTCCTTAATATTTTCTCCTCAATATAGCAATTAACACCACTCATTGAATTCTCTGCATCAAGATTCTTTTTATTGTTTTGCTTTTGTATCATCATCTAGTATATCTATATTTTTTCTAAAATTGGTATATGAACTATAAATCCAAGCTTCCATTAAATCTTTTCACAGTATTTCTTGTGATAAATTGCAAAATGGTTTTCTTGGTGTTTTGATAGAAAAGTAGATAATGAAGGATTTTATTCATAGATGCCTAATTTATAGGGACAGACTTGCTCACAAGTTGATTGTAGATCATGGAGAGGGGCTTCTGTGGTTCAGTGGACTGAATTGTTGGTTTCTTAACTTCAGATTGAGACAATACTAGATTTGAGGACATTGGTCTGGTTTGTAGACAGAATCTTTTTCTACTAGTCCTTCTTCCAGCACTTCTGAAATTATACAGGTATCATCTGGAGTGGATGATTGTCAAACTTTCCTTGTTCACTGTGGAATTCTAGTAATCTTACATTGCTGAAACCTAGGGGTCTTTCTCAGGTCTCTTAAGACCTTAAAGAAATCACAATCAGATGCTGCATCTTCTCATTGATATCTGATTTCATGGTTCAGCCTGGAGAGTTGTATGAAATTTAGTCTTCTGGAGCAATAACAGGTTTATTAGCATTGCAGAAAAATGTATGGAATATATATATATATATATATATATTTTAATTAATTAATTAATTTATTTTTGGCTGTATTGGGTCTTCGTTTCTGTGCGAGGGCTTTCTCTAGTTGTGGCAAGCGGGGGCCACTCTTCATCGCGGTGCGCGGGCCTCTCACTATCGCGGCCTCTCTTGTTGTGGAGCACAGGCTCCAGACACGCAGGCTCAGTAGTTGTGGCTCACGGGCCTAGTTGCTCTGTGGCATGTGGGATCTTCCCAGACCAGGGCTCGAACCTGTGTCCTCTGCATTGGCAGGCAGACTCTCAACGACTGCGCCACCAGGGAAGCCCTTGAATATATTTTTTATGGGCCTTAATACATTTTGAAATAGCTGGCATCATAAGCACACATTTTGTATACACTTCTGGACTTAATAACTACGAATGTAATGATGGCACTACTATAATGATATTGAGTATTATTGATGCATGTTTTAGTAAGAGTGATAATTTAGAGACATATTAATAGTATTCAAATATTATTAAAGTATTATTTGAAATCATTTGCATTATATGTGCCTACTAAATACTTGTGGAAGGCAGGCAGGCAAGAAGGAAGGAAAGAAAGAAGACAGCTGGCAAGCAGTCATCTTCGTCTTCCCTCCCTCCCTCCCTCCCTCTCTTGCTTTACAAGGAATCTGGCCAAGCATAAGGACACCTTGCCAAGATCATAACTGCACTGGGATATAGCAGACTAACGTTTGGAGCACATGAAGAGCCCCCCCCACACACACATACAATCCATTTTCAGAAAGGTTAACGTGGTGGTATCAGCTTTGAATTTGAAACCAACCTAATATGCCATTTGTTAAGGCTGGCTGCTAGTTAACAGTTAAAACCTGAAACTGGACTATCTGAGGACACCAACAGACAAATATACAGTGAAGAACAATAAGAAATAACATTACAAACTCACCACCACAATTGCTCAAGCCGTCTATGAGCAAACATCCCTTCACTGCCCATCACCATCAGCAGAGCAGACACAAGTGGAGAATGAGCGGTGGGATAGACAAGAGTAAACCTCAGGTTGCATTGTTCTCCACCGCAAGTGGCTCCTGGTTGCAGCAAGCAAGTCTAGGCTTGAGATTTTAATTTGAAATTGAGATTTTAAGTTGGACTGAACTAAGTTTTAAGCTGAGGAAGTGGAAACATGGAGTCCAGAAGTGATAATTTTAACTTTGATCAGATAAGATAATGTCTGCCATTTTCTCTGCTATAAACTACTACAGTACCCTTTGGAATAAGTAATATGTGGGGTTATATTTTGAGATTATTTAAACATAGGTAAATATCCTGTTCCTTATCAAGGCTTTATCCCTTTGTTTTAGCAGTCATTTATAATTTGCTAACCTCATTTCCTCTATATTTATTAGTTGACATTCAACTAGAGAGAAGGAAGACTTTCCCTTCTCCCCATTTATTTATTTATTCATTCATTTGTATAAGGTTTTTTATTTTAATGTATGAATTATAGTACACTATAATACTTACAATTTTTGTTTGCTTTTCTTTCCTTTAGCAGGGAATCAGCCTGTTTAGGGTGGACCCCAGTGAGTAATTCAGTTCCATACATGTACAGCTCAGGAGCAAGCCCAAGACTTTGTACACAAGTATAGGAGCCCTCTCTGTCCATCTCCAGTCTCTCTTTAGGTTTCCTTACCTCCTATGGTTCCTACGACTCCTTTTTTCATGGTTCCCTGGCTAAAAATATGGTGTTTTAACTTCCCTGTGTTGTCACACATTTCCTTTAAATGGGTCTGCTTTGTGGGTCAAGCAAAGAGAAAAAGATAACAGGAATTCCCCACACAAACTTTAGGACATATGAACATCCATTTTCCAGTTCCTCTGGCCGCATATAAAGATTTTCTCTCCTAATTTTCAGTACCTTTTTGGCTTCTGCTGATATCAGAGCCAAGCCTCATTGCTGTAACGTGCCTCGGGCCAGGAGGGTAAAAACAAAAAATTACTCCCACAATCTCCCTTCTAGGACTTCCGTTAAGAAAGAGAGGATTCTTCTTGAAGGCTCGTCTGTGTTCGCTGCATGGTTCTGGGATAGCAGCCATCATAGAGTCTAAAACTGAATGTATGAAAGATATCCTCAGCTTAAAAGATACCATCCATATCAGCCATTATTTGGGTTTTGATTTCCCTCTCAATCCACCTCCTATTATGTGTTTTTCAGAGTCTAAACAGAGAGCTCTTTCCTTCTTTCCAGGATTTTACTTGTAATCAGTAGAAGAATTGAGCTAGAGAAGAATGATTATTCCATTTTAGCCAGACTTGGAAACTGTCCTTCAATTTTTAAAATTATTTTGCTGGGTATAGTATTTTAGCTTGACAGTTGTGTATGTGTGTGTGTGTGTGAATGTACGTGTGTGTATTTGTGTTTTAACATTTTAAGTCATCACTATGTCTTCAGGCTCACCTGGTTTCTGATGAAAAATCTGTAGTTCACATCTTTGTTTTTATGTAGTGTGTCATTTTTCTTGGGCTGCTTTTAAGATTTTCTGTTTATAATTTTTGCAACATTTTGAGTATGATATGCCAAAGTGTTGTTTGGTTTGAAAAAACTTTTTTATTTTAGAACATTTTTAAGTTTACAGAAAAATTATAAGAATAATAGAGACTTTCCATATATCCCACACCCAATTTTCCCTATTATGAATACACTGCATTAATACGCTACATGTGTTATAGTCAGTAAACAAATATTAATACATTATCATTGACTGAGGTCCACACTTTATTCAGATTTCCTTAGTTTTTACATGATGTCGTTTTTCCCTTACAGGATCCCATCCAGCAGATCACGTTACATTTACCTGTCTTGTCTTCTTAGGCTCCTCTCAAGTCGGCTCTGAAGATCTGAATTTCTGATCTATATCCTTTTTTCTCCTGCTCAAAGGACTTCTTTTATCATTTCTTGCAGGTCAGGTCTACTGGTCACAAATTTGTTCTCTCTCTTTTTTTAGTCTGAGAAAGTCCTTATATCGTCTTCATTTAAAAAAATTTTATTTATGTATTTGGTTACGCTGGGTCTTAGTTGCGGCAGGTGGGCTCTTTAGTTTGTGGCTCCAGGACTCCTTAGTTGCGGTTCGCCGGCTCCTTGGTTGTGGCGTGTGAACTCTTACTTTGGCATGCATGTGGGATCTAGTTCCCTAACCAGGGATCCAACCCGGGTCCCCTGCATTGGGAGCACGGAGTCTTATCCACTGTGCCACCAGGGAAGTCCGTATCACCTTCATTTTTTTTTTTTTAATTAAAAAATTTTATTTATTTATTTATTTATTTTTGGCTGCATTGGGTCGTCATTGCTGCGTGCGGACTTTCTCTAGTTGTGGCAAACAGGGGCTACTCTTCATTGCGGTGTGCGGGCTTCTCATTGCGGTGGCTTCTCTTGTTGCAGAGCATGGGCTCTAGGTGTGCGGGCTCAGTAGTTGTGGCTTGTGGGTGCTAGAGCACAGGCTCAGCAGTTGTGGCGCACAGGCTTAGTTGCTCCACAGCCTGTGGGATCTTCCCAGACCAGGGCTCGAACCCATGTCCCCTGAATTGGCAGGCGGATGCTTAACCACTGTGCCACCAGGGAAGCCCCTACCTTCATTTTTTAAAGGATAATTTCTCTAGACATAGAATTCTAAGTTAGTGGTTATTATTTTTTTTTAACACTTTAAATATTTCACTTCATTTTCTTCTTGCTTGCGTGGATTCTGATGAGAAGTCTGTTGTAAATCTTATTTTTCTTCTGTAAGTAAGATGTTTTGTTTCCTCCTCTGGCTTATTTCATGATTTCCTGTTTGTCTTTGGTTTTGTCCTGTTTAAATATGATATACCTGAATGTAGATTTTTAAAGAAATCCTGCTTGGTGTTCTTATTCTCTGAGCTTTCTAAATCTGTGGTTTACTATCTCTGTCATTAATTTTGGAAAGTCTTGGTCACTCTTACCTCATATATTTCTTCTGCTTCATTATTTTATTCTTCTGGTTTTCCAGTTTCATTTACGTTATACCTTTTAAATTTGTCCCATGTTTCTTTGATATTTTTTTCTGGGCTGTTTGTGGGTGTGTGTGTTTAATTCTTTTTTTTTTTTTTCTGTTTCCATTTCAGTTTGAGAAGTTTCTATTGACTCATCTTCAAGCTCATAGATTCTTGGTTTAGCTATGTCCAGTCTACTGATGAACTCAGTGTTTTTTATTTCTAGCATTTTATTTTAATCCTTAGAGGTTCTGTCTCTCTGCTTATATGTTGTTTAGTTTTTCCCATGGTAGTTCATAACATACTAATCACAGGTGCTCTAAATTTCCAACATATGTGATATAGCTGAGTCTGGTTTTAATGCTTGATTTACATCTTTAGACTGTATTTTTACTTGCCTTTTGGCATGCCTTTTCACGTTTAATTGGAAGCCAGATATGTAGTATCAGGTAATGTTAATCTGACTAGAAGTTGGCTGCATTTAGTGTTTGCTCTAGGTATAGACACCGGAGGCTTCAAATTCATCTAGTGTTTTGCTTTGGTCTCCTCTCAAGTTTGGGCCTCTCTAAGTAAGTATCGGGTAAGGAAAGCATTCTATGATATATTATGACTAAATTTCAGTCTTTTAATGAACAAGTGACTTGGGGCTGTGACCTTCACAAGTATTTCCCAATGGCACAGCCTCCCACTTGCACACACTTAATGTGAGACAAGAGTGCTAGAAGGAGCTGGAGTGAGGTGAATGTCCTTGCAGTTGGATAAGGCTCTGATAAACTGTTTTTCCCCGGGGAGCAGGTCTTTGTTCTAAGATGTACTTCACAATTATCACTCTTCCCCTCCTACTGCCAGAGGCACGTGACGATCTTTCTTGAATTCTCACCTTCAGAACCTTCAGGGTGGATCTGGGAGGTAAGAACCCATGAAAACTTTACTTAAGTTTACCCCTAAGAACATGACCCCCAGGAGTTTCTCATTCTCACACTAGTACACAGCCTTCCACAGTTCATCAGAATTACCATTGACATATTTTTACCAGTTTATGGCTGCTGCAGCTTCTTCTCCAAGTAAGTAAATGTTGACTGTAATTCTCTGGATTGATCTGCCTTTCCAGATGTCAGGGTGATAATTTGCCCTGCAACCTTACTTCCTTGATGTACCTAAGAAAAGTTATTGATTTTCAGTTCTTTGAGCATTTTCTTGTTGTAAGAATGGGAGTGACAATTTCTAAGCTCTGCAGATGTCAGAGCTGAAACTGCAAGTCACAAATGTTATTTTTTTAAATTATTTATTCTTCATGTTTTCTGAGCATTTTGGATCTGTATTTGGTGTCTGTTATTAATTTAAAAGATTCTAAGCCACTATTTCTTAAAATATTTTTGTAAGGTAAAGAAGTATTGTTCTTTCCTGTTCTCTACATTCCAAGCAGAATGCAAAAGTTGATTCATTTTTGATTACTTAATCTAATTCATTGAGTTTGTACTGTCTTTAAGAGCCTACTGATTATTCACTTTCATGGCATCGTTTACATTTTAAAAAATCCTCTAAGTCTTCATGGAACTAAAGTTTTTTTGTTGTAAAGCTGAGCTAAAAGCATTTTTAAAAAGCAGAGTAGGAGCAGAGAAGAATGAAAAGACAAGAGAGTTTTGTGTTCCCATGAGATTTACAAACACTTGGAAACTAGATGAGACTGAGAGATAAAGAATTACCTTTAATCAAAGGTTTCCCTTTCACTTTTATTCAAAGTCCCATGATGAATGTTATGGCTGTTTCTCTATTACCAAAATCTAGTTTACAGGTTCACATATCACAGTCTGCCTTGTTTTCACTAGACGCTGCTTAAATAACTCCCATATTTGTTCTCTCTTAGACTTCCACATAAATCATTTTCCTTGTCTTTCAAGATGCTTTAGCTACTAAAATTACTTTCTGTGTGAGTTAAAAGCCCAATTCATAACCTCCTTTACTTTCAATACTGATTAAAGCCAATGTACTATCTTCCCTTTTCAGTTATTGCAACTTTTATTGCCCCATGGCACTTTGCTTTAGAAATAGTTTCTTTTGCTTCATCACAGGAAATGACGTTAATCCAAGCTGATCTAATATCTTTCTTCTGTATTCATTTTAACTTATGTTTGTATTACAACTAGTTTTTCCACACGCATTTTTATGAAATAAAAAATCCAGATGATTTATGGAATGCATATTGAACGCCAATATGTCTTATTAGCTGATTTAGTAACCTAGGATTGGTCCTCAACTTTCATCAACTTCCTTGAATACATTACCCCTTGTTTTGTAGCTATCTTTATTTTGGGCTGACTGATCAATCTAAGTATACAATTATAACTGGGTATTTTTACAAAGAAAGCAAAATCACCTGGTGTGGTGATTTGTTTAGAACTAATTTTATGAATGTTTATTTTTTAATTTTATTTTTAACTTATGTTCGATCAAACCTGACAGCTTGAAGCTGTTTGGTTTTACATATTGATGTTTGTGTCCCCAGAAGCACTGAGCTACTACTTAGGGACAGGACTAAGCTACTACTTAGGGAAAGGACTATTTTGCATAGACTTGAAGCCTTATTCCTGTACTGAAGGTCAACAGTGACCTTCCAGGGAAGGTGGACTCATTGTTCTACAGCCCAGCAACTCCCAAATTTAACTCCCTTAAGTTCAAGGACCTCTGGACATAAAATGTGGGATAGAGAACCTCTGGTACCTAATTTCTAGGGAACAAATGAGGTGTCTCTGTACACACTGAATCTCTCTAAAGGAGATGATGTACCTATTATAAAATTATATAAAGAGTTTTTAAAATGGACTAGTCAACAGTATGTGATATTTTTCTGATGTACATAGGAATGAGTAAAATGGCATTCTATATGCGATTATTTGTTATTGAGGGTCTCACTTTTTAAAATCTCTTAAGAAAGATCAGATCAAAAAAGAATCATTGACCAAGACCAAATTCAGGTGGCCTTGATTCTTTATCATTTTGTCATTTGCAAAACTACTAAATTCTGCTATAAATTTTTCATGTAAATTTTTAAAAAATTGCAGCATTTAAAAAAATTTTTAGAATTTTTTGAATTTAAAGTATTAATTCTTTATCTGATTAATATAGCTACATTCTCATAAAGTCCCCAGTGTGACACATTCCTTGGAAAACCACACTATCAAATTTTTTCTCATGTATATTTCACTCAGTCTTTCTCTATTTCAGTTTTCTAATACTTTTAGCAGATTTTATATAATGTGATGCAACATATTTACTCAACTATACACCTGATTTTTCCTTGTGTAGTATGTATTCTCCATGTGTGTTTCCTTTAGTAATGTTTCAATACTATTTTTTCTCCCAACACCATACATGCTTGTTACTAGAGAGCAAACACAGCTCTCGAAGTTATAATTTCAGTGAGGGCATTCTGTATTGTATTGCCAATGGCTTTATTTTCTATTCAGAAATAAGGGAATATTCTACTTGTCTTAAAAATAGTAATTTATATTTCTCAATATTAAACTAAACTATTCATTGTATTTAAATACCCATTTACCTTACTCAAAGACATATTATATGCAAAATCAATTTCACTGTAATAAATTTTCTTTGAACAAACACTTAATGCCTAGCTTGTGTTAGGTATTGAGAAATTCAAAAATATATATTCCACAGGCAGTGATCTCAGATAGTTTGACAATATATACATTACCACTGTGAATCTAGATCAGCAGATCAGTATTTTTTGGATTAGGATAAATTATGTAGCTATGTGTGTATATATAGATATTTAAGTCTGTATATACATCTATATAGCATATGCATTCTCACAAAACATTCAACCAACTGAAAGCAGAATACGTAAATCTTTTCAAAATGTTGAAAGGTTTTTAATATTGCTTTTAAAAGTATGACTTAAACTACCCTGAAACTGTGTGTATATACTCCAGTTCTGAACCAGTGGCAGTTATGAATAATTAAAATTTTTCAAAACATGCATTATTTGTCTCTAAAATTAGAACTTCATGAAGATAGCTCCTTAATTCTGTTTTTTATTATTGAAGGACACTTGGATTACAATGCTCTGTGGCTTACAAAATAGTTTACACTTATTTATCACACATTCTCTTTCAAAATCTACTATTGCTACATATACTCAGCTGCATTCTTTTTGTTACTTGTTATGATTATTTAATGATTGCCTTAATTAAAAAAATTGTGTTGATGGGGATTTAAATTTAAGGTGCAAAATAATTGTTCATTTATCTGGGTAGTTATGTGATCCTAAATCTACCATACTCGTGCAGCTTACACATGCTTTACAAATATCTAAACAGAGTCCTTTGATTAGGTAAAGTGAATCGAGTAGATTACACACCTAAGTAAAGGAAGTGTATATTCAATTTTTGATTCAGTAATTACCTTTGAGAAGTTCGCCTTTTTTTTTTTTTTTTTGATATCTCACCTTGGCAGATTCTTGATCAGAAGTGACTTTCACTAAGCTAGATTTGCTGATGTTTTGGAGAAGAATATCATGTGAATATAAATTTTTGTAAATATGTCTTTAACATATCTTATAACCAGAAGCCAGAATAAAACAGGCATAGTGTCTTCTGAGAGAACAAAAAAATAGATCAATCCTTGTCTAGGTACTGTAGTAATTATCTGTCCACAGAGCTCTTACTGTACCTTCCTTTAGGAGAAAAGTAAGTACAATTTAGACCAAACAATGACAAAAATTAGTTTTTTTTTGTTTTTTTGTTTTAACATCTTTATTGGAGTATAATTGCTTTACAGTGGTGTGTTAGTTTCTGCTTTATAACAAAGTGAATCAGTTATACTTATACATATGTCCCCATATCTCTTCCCTTTTTCATCTCCCTCCCTCCCACCCTATCCCACCCCTCTAGGTGGTCACAAAGCACCGAGCTGATCTCCCTGTGCTATGCGGCTACTTCCCACTAGCTATCTATTTTACATTTGGTAGTGTATATATGTCCATGCCACTCTCTCACTTTGTCCCAGCTTACCCTTCCCCCTCCCTGTATCCTCAAGTCTATTCTCTAGTAGGTCTGCATCTTTATTCCCATCTTGCCCCAGGTTCTTCTGACCATTTTTTTTCTTTCTTTTTTTTTAGATTCCATATATATGTGTTAGCATACTGTATTTGTTTTTCTCTATATGACTTACTTCACCCTGCAGGACAGTCTCTAGGTCCATCCACCTCACTACAAATAAGTCAGTTTCGTTCCTTTTTATGGCTGAGTAATATTCCACTGTATATATGTGCTACATCTTCTTTATCCCTTCATCTGTTGATGGACACTTAGGTTGCTTCCATGTCCTAACTATTGTAAATAGAGCTGCAATGAACATTTTGGTACATGTCTCTTTTTGAATTATGGTTTTCTCAGGGTATATGCCCAGTAGTGGGATTGCTGGGTCATATGGTAGTTCTATTTTTAGTTTTTTAAGGAACCTCCATACTGTTCTCCGTAGCGGCTGTATCAATTTACATTCCCACCAACAGTGCAAGAGGGTTCCCTTTTCTCCACACCCTCTCCAGCATTTATTGTTTCTAGATTTTTTGATGATGGCCATTCTGACCAGTGTGAGATGGTATCTCATTGTAGTTTTGATTTGCATTTCTCTAATGATTAATGATGTTGAGCATTGTTTCATGTGTTTGTTGGCAATCTGTATATCTTCTTTGGAGAAATGTCTATTTAGGTCTTCTGCCCATGTTTGAATTGGGTTGTTTGTTTTTTTGATATTGAGCTGCATGAGCTGCTTGTAAATTTTGGAGATTAATCCTTTGTCAGTGGCTTTGTTTGCAAATATTTTCTCCCATTCTGAGGGTTGTCTTTTCGTCTTGTTTATGGTTTCCTTTGCTGTGCAAAAGCTTTTAAGTTTCATTAGGTCCCATTTGTTTATTTTTGTTTTTATTTCCATTTCTCTAGGAGGTGGGTCAAAAAGGATCTTGCTCTGATATATGTCATAGAGTGTTCTGCTTATGTTTTTCTCTAAGAGTTTAATAGTGTCTGGCCTTACATTTAGGTCTTTAATCAATTTTGAGTTTATTTTTGTGTATGGTGTTAGGGAGTGTTCTAATTTCATTCTTTTACATGTAGCTGTCCAGTTTTCCCAGCACCACTTATTGAAGAGGCTTTCTTTTCTCCACTGTATATTCTTCCCTCCTTTAAGCAAAGATAAGGTGACCATATGTGCGTGGGTTTATCTCTGGGCTTTCTATCCTGTTCCATTGATCTATATTTCTGTTTTTGTGCCAGTACCATACTGTCTTGATTACTGTAGCTTTGTAGTATAGTCTGAAGTCAAGGAGCCTGATTCCTCTGGCTCCGTTTTTCTTTCTCAGAGTGCTTTGGCTATTCGGGGTCTTTTGTGTTTCCATACAAATTGTGAAACTTTTTGTTCTAGTTCTGTGAAAAATGCCAGTGGCAGTTTGATAGGGATTGCATTGAATCTGTAGATTGCTTTGGGTTGTATAGTCATTTTCACACCTATCCTTCTCAAACTCTTCCAAAATATAGCAGAGGGAGGAACACTCTCAAACTCATTCTATGAGGCCACCATCACCCTGATACCAAAGCCAGACAAAGATGTCACAAAGAAAGAAAACTACAGGCCAATATCACTGATGAACATAGATGCAAAAATCTTCAACAAAATACAGGCAAACAGAATCCAACAGCACATTTAAAGGCTCATACACCATGATCAAGTGGGGTTTATCCCAGGAATGCAAGGATTCTTCAATATACACAAGTCAATCAATGTGATACACCATATTAACAAATTGAAGGAGAAAAACCATATGATCATCTCAGTAGATGCAGAGAAAGCTTTTGACAAAATTCAACACCGATTTATGATAAAAGCCCTGCAGAAAGTAGGCAAAGAGGGAACTTTCCTCAACATAATAAAGGCCATATATGACAAACTCACAGCCAACATCGTCCTCAGTGGTGAAAAACTGAAACCATTTCCACTAAGATCAGGAACAAGACAAGGTTGCCCACTCTCACCACTATTATTCAACATAGTTTTGGAAGTTTTAGCCACAGCAATCAAAGAAAATGAAATACACGGAATCCAAATCAGAAAAGAAGAAGTAAAGCTGTCACTGTTTGCAGGTGACATGATACTATACATAGAGAATCCTAAAGATGCTCCCAGAAAACTACTAGAGCTAATCAATGAATTTGGTAAAGTAGCAGGATACAAAATTAATGCACAGATAGACTCTTAGCACAGTTTAGTGGAGCTACAAACTAATGAAAAAAAAGAAAAAAGGTCAGTTAAATGATCTAAATACTGCTTGTTTCAACCACTGAATTAAGTTGAATTTAAAAGCATTCCACTTTTTGAGGTAGGGGTTCTGGCTAAGGTGTGGCCTGTGTACAACCTACATGTCCTAAATTTCCTCAAGTTTTGACCTTAGAGTTGAACCAAAACTAAAATGCTGGAGTTTCACAAAGTAGTTGGATTTGCTAACCACTCTTGTTAGGTAATAGAAGCTGAAAGCTTATCTTGAAACCAGCAAAGCTATAGCTGGTTTTATCCCTAAGTGCCTTATGTGAATTTAACCCTTGGCACGTAATAGTTCTTGGCCTATTTTGTCGGTTTTTTAAAAGGAAGAGAATTCATAGGGTAAGTAATGAAACTGCCAATCTCCATTTTCTGCAGCTGAACAGTAAGGGACTTCTGCCTTTTAAGAGGTGAATCATTCTGTCTTTATTAACCCTGATGTTTTGCATCGTTAGAACTCACACATCAGCACCCATGGACAAAAAAAAAGCAAATTATCATATTACATGTCAGATTTTGAGTACATCATCGGAGAAAACAAATAGCAGCATTTTGTTCTGAATGGGTTAGGTAGAGGGATGATTTTGGTATTGATCTCACTTTTATGAGTTCAAAGGAATCCTCCAGTAAGGCTTATGGGAAAGGTAATAAGACAGGCCATGCTCAGTATGAAACTTGCACACATCTTGCACCCTACAATCTAATTCAAATTAGCCTGTTCATGTTATTTCATTATCTCATTCTAATTTCAGTGCCACAGATGTTACCTTATATTATAGTACCATGCATGAATCTTTTTTGGGAGGAGGTGGGAGTAGTTCTCATATAAAGTGAGCTTTCGTGTTTGTTGTTTGTGTTTCTCTCCATTCTCACAATAAAGGAATTTGGATTTGTCTCTAACAGAATTATACATAGATTCCTAAAACTGCTGCCAACAGAATATATTCCACCTGGCAGTTTAAATAATATTAAGCGACCAGGGTATGAACTCTTTATACTATTGCCACTATCTGATTGAATGTCTATATGATTTTTGTTGGTCTTGCTTTATACTCATGCTGTTGTCTGAATATTTGTATCCTCCCCAAACTCATAGGTTAAAACTCCTAACTCTGAAGATGATAATATTAGGATATGGGGCTTTTGGGAGATGCTAAGTCATGAGTGTGGAACCTCATGAATGGGTGTCTTATAAAAGAGGCTCCAGAGAGTTCTCTAGTTCCTTGTGCCTCTTGAGGATACAGTGAGAAGTCTAAGACCTGAAAGAGGGCCCTCAGTCAGCCATGCTGGCACCCCTGATCTCAGATTTACATCCTTTAAACTCTGAGCAGTAAGTTTCTGTTCTTTATAAGCTGCCTAGTCGATGGTATTTTGTTATAGCAGCCCAAAGGGACTAAGGTAACCCATTTATGGAAATGCAGCTAGTCAACCTGACATCCTATCATATTCATGAGATGTGTCAAGTAGAATGTGCTAGGGCACTGAGTGCGTGCTGAATTCCACGTCTAATAAAATTGAATTCCATCAATTCTGTCTCTGTTAAAAAGCGTAAATAACAGTCTCTACCATGCCTCTCTTAACTTTATGGAGAAGGAATTCCTTTTGAATCTGGGGGTAAATTATTTTTTTGTTTCGGAGTAAAACTAGGTTTAAGGACAGAATCGAAGAGGTTTTGAGAGTGAGTATAATCCTGTCCAGCTTCTACTTTGATATGTGGATTTGGGTAACCAACCTCAAAGGAAAGACTGAAAACATATGGTTGTATTTAATTACGCTTTACAACTACATGACATTTCCTATTTATTTTACGTAGTGTTTAATTCCTGATCAACACTCTGTGAATCTCAGAGAGAACGGCTGTTTGGTCACGGGCTTATTAATCAGTGACTGGATAAGACCCTGACTAGAGAAAAGTCATGGACTTCCTCAGGAGCTCTTCTGCTACACTACCCTGTTTCTGTTGCATTCAGGAGTGGGTATAATCCCCTGTGACTTTGCTCAAAGAAACCAGACCTGTTTCTAGTAATCAGGTAGCAGCCAGGTCCGCTCTGGTAGACATAAAACTGTTTCCACTGCACAATGTATTTTCAGAATATTTGACTCTCTAAAATCACTAAATTCACATAAATTTACATTCCAAGTGTGCCATTTCCATGTATGTATTCATTCATCTATTTTGGGGGCTTTAACATATAATCGCATATGATCAGAAAAAGTAATCCTAAAACTTGAATGATTTTAGTTATAAGCCCATGACCCATTTTATCCTCTTCAATTGACATACAGAAAATGTCCCTTTACTTTACCAATATAAAATGTTAAATAGTCCAAATATAAAATGATATAGAACTTTTAAGTTTTTAAAATATTTTTATAAATTTTTTAATGTAAAGTGATCCAATTTTGGGGGTTTCTTTCTTCTTTTACTACTGAATGGATTGAAATAATCATTCATGTTTTATTTTTTTCAATTGTTTCAGAGTTACCATATATGGAGTTTGAGATAAAGTGAATCTATTGTTATTTAATTATTTTAGCGTACATTTTTCAGTGGTAAACAAGATATTTATAGCTTTCTTTCCTCCCCAAAAAGATTTTGGGGTTAAGGAAAAGAGCTCTGCCCCTGAAACAGTTTTATCAGTGTTACCTATGTTGTAACAGTGTCTTGGAATTGAAAGAAAGGTATTGCCCCTTCAAGTATTGAATCTTTTTCAGTCTCTCTCTTTCTTTCCATGGAGTGTTGGTCCAGGTTACTGTGACAATGTCCCAAAGTAGGAAAAGGAAAAAAAAAAAAAGTATCATCAGTAACAAATCCTGTAGATTTACAGCATAATCTCAAACAGGAAAGGACTGTATAGAGAAAATTGGCTCTACTTCAAAAGGGCCTCTTAGAAGCACAATAATAGATCCATTATCATTAGAAAACAGAGGAGCAGGCTGTCTATACTATACAGTGTTACTTAAGAATTTAAACACCTTCCTGTTCTCAAATAACTTTAAGAATAGGTTTGCCAGCCCAATTCATCTTTGGGATAGGGCAATGAATTCCACCATCCAAATTCCAGTAGTTTCCTGGGAAAGCTAATGAATCCATTCCTCTCTCTATATATATGTTTAACTTGCTTCATTATAAAATATTTCAACTTATAGAAAATTATAGATTTTAATACTTATATATATGTGAACAAATATTAATATTCAGCAACTAATTATTGGTACATGCTATGTACCAGGCAGTTTGTTAGCAACTGCACTTTTAGGGTTTAAAGAGCAACAGAACACAGTGTTTGCCTTTAAAGGCCTTTAATTCTTACAGTAGAAACGTGTACATTGAAGGTAGCAAATGCTATGGGATAAATATGCACACAGTAGCCCAGGAAAATGAAAATATACAATAATGTGAGAAGAAAAGGATGAAGACTTTAGATCCAGATCTACTGAGAAAATTGTTTAACGCTAGTGAGTAGAAGAGGGTTTAGTAGAGGTTACAAGAGAGGGGGTGACTCAATCTGCACTTGACAATTTTGCCCTCACACATGTCAGGTGTCATCTTAGTGCTGGGGGAAATACAAGGAAATATAAGTGCTAGCAAATAACAAATAAATGAGATGGGGAAGTTCTTAAAATGAAGGAGAAGGTGCTATTTATATAGGGTAGTCAGGTAAAACCTCTTTGAAAAAAATTACATATGAGAGGGAACCAAACGGAAGGGAAAGAGCTCTATGAATAGGTATCTGGGGTGGGGTGGGGGGACGGTTGAATCTTCTAGGCAGAGAAAAAAGCAGTTTATCTATTTATTATTTATCCATTTGATAAATAAATTCTAAGACTTGAAAATCATTGTACTATATGGACGGAGGCCTGTATCTTTTTTTTTTTTTTTTTTTTTTAAAGATTTATTTATTGATTGATTGCTGTGTTGGGTCTTCGTTTCTGTGCTAGGGCTTTCTCTAGTTGTGGCAAGCGGGGGCCACTCTTCATCGCGGTGCGCGGGCCTCTCACTGTCGCGGCCTCTCTTGTTGCGGAGCACAGGCTCCAGACGCGCAGGCTCAGTAGTTGTGGCACACGGGCCTAGTTGCTCCGCGGCACGTGGGATCTTCCCAGACCAGGGCTCGAACCCGTGTTCCCTGCATTGGCAGGCAGATTCTCAACCACTGCGCCACCAGGGAAGCCCCGGAGGCCTGTATCTTAACCGTAGTCTGATTTAGGTTGTGTTACCAATTAATTGCTATAAGTGGAAAGACACTGGAAACTCCATTGAAAAACAGATGGTGCTGTTTTCTTTCCTTTTCCTTTTCTACCCTCGGACATTGTCACAGTACCCTAGTCCAACACTTTTCTCTCCAACAAACTGATCAAAACAGATTCAGCATTTAAAGAGGTAATATCTTTTTTTTTTTTTTTTCTTTTCAGTTCCAAGGAACCGTAACAATATAGATAACATTGATAACATTTCTTTTTGGGCAGCAGAACTTTTTTTCTTAACTCAGAGCTCTTCTCTAGGAGGGGAGGAGGAAGCTATAACTCTCTTGTGTACTACAGGGAAAAAAAAAAAAGCTAAAAGAATGAAATAGGTAACAAAAGATTTGTTTTACCATAAACTTCAAAGAAAGTGTTTTTTTAATTTCACTGGACTTGCTGGATATTAGATGTCTGCAACTTGCCCAGAGAAAGGAAAGATAGCAATGGAGATTATTAGCAAAGTGTAATGCTACTATTTTCTAGTAACACAGGGAGGAGATTGTAAGGACAAATACAAAATAAAAATAAGAAGCTTAATTCTCCCTGTTGAAAATAAGAGAAAAGGCTTATCCCCCTCACTTTTCTTAAAGCATTTACTTTAGAAAACTTGTAATTTTAAGTTCTTTTTATCTCTTTGAAATGTATATAAATTTGTTAAAAAGAAAGATAGCCTCTTGCCAACTTGAAAGACCAAGGAATGTCTTTCTCAAGGATTTGGGAGCTATCTCTGGTATGTAATCTTCAAGGAAGAATAGCTTCCCAGTTTCTGTGGAAGGCTATGATCACGAGCACCTCCTCCAAGTTGCAAAACTACCTCTTGTTATAAAGATATGAGACGTTTATTTTTCCTTTGATAAAGCCAATTAGCAAATTGAGATGACCACCCCAGTTACCAAGTGAATTTAGGATGAGCTATATATGACAGGTGGCGCAGTGCAGTACTCTTACCTGAGTTCCAGTTGTTGTTTATCTTGAGAACATGTGTGTAGTGGGTTGTGTCTGCTTGTCTCATAAAAGGGTAGAGATTTCTTTCTGTCTTTGCAATGTTTTAGCATATCACTGTGATACACAACATATTCTGGTTTAATGTTTATTCAGTAACGACACTGTTTTCTTTCTCTTCTACCTTTGTGAGAAGTTTTCTGGGTTAGAAGATTTTTTAAATTATATTTTCCCATTGCACGTGACGTATTTATTTAGCATGCCTCCTCTTGCTAGACTCTAAGCTCCGTGAGGGCAGGACTTTGTTTTATTCTGTGTCTCCAGTATCTAGAATTCTGCCTAGCATGTAGAGATACTAAGTAATTATTGTGAATAAATAAATATATGAATCAATCAATCAGTGAACTAAACTTTATCACCTGATTTTGCCACCAAAAATTTCTTCCATAAAATGTCATTCCAACTTCTGGTGGCTCCAAAGCCCTAATTCCATATTGTAAACTAGTGTCTAAGGTATATAAACACCCAGACGTCTTTAATCTGAGCATGCCCAGTTATGGGACATCCAAATACTCAAACATCATTAAATCTCATTCAGGATAATAAGGATGTAAGTGTAAAACAGAAACTCCCTTAGTCCCCTTACCTGTCCCATGCCTTTTTCATGGTGTAAGGGAACAGGTCATTAAACCTTGATATCAGAACTTACGTTCTGATATCAAAATTGCAATACATATGGAGATTTAGTCAGTGTTCTTTTGCAAGTCATAAAAGACTTTTTCTGTGGCTTATACAGATCATTAGGAACCTCAAATAGGTGTCTTCTCTTCTTAGAAGAGTAAAGTAAATATTGTTTCATTGTGCAAGAAGGCAATCCAAGACTTTCACATAGCTATGTTCAGGAGAACTGGAGACCTGAAATATACTGAGATCCCAGTTTGTCTGAAGGAGAAAGGATTTGTAACAGCTGCTATCCACAGGTTTCTGCACCCAGTGATATTGATCTAATAGAGAGGAAAGTTTCAGAATTTAAATTAGACATAATAGATACATTTTAGAGGATATTATAGTGAGCAACCCAGCACTGGTAAGATAATATATATGAATCCTTAATATTTTACCCTGCAGAATGAGTTTTGCATATTTTATGCCAGGGAAACAATAATTAGATGCTCTAAAAATAAGCTCCCAACAGATTTCCCCATAAGCTCCATGGCTCTAAGAAATATTTATTATTGTTTCTCTGGTGCAGATTAAGAAAGTAGGGAAAAAGAAGGAAAATGTGATCATTTTAATATATTGATGATAGCTTTAGTTTCAGGATATCCTTCTGAAAATGGAAATATGTAAAGCTTTCAGTGAGCCTTCAGGCAATTCAGCAGCTCTTTTCTCCTGCTGCTTCAAAAACTATTTATACCACAAATACTGTTGGACTTTCTGACATCCCGCTTCCAGGAATCCACATTCAAATTTGATTATACCTCGGATGCCTCAGACCTAAATTTCACTTGGGCAAACATTCGAAAAACCCCATTGAAGCCAAGCAATGTCATTTGCATAGTTATGTCTGCACAGGCAAAGTGCCTCCCAATTCCAGAAATAAAAGGAAGAATTATAATAAAGGACTCCAAATATTACAAAAAGTTCACTCTGCTATTTTTGTTATCATGAATTATGATGCCAACATATTACATATAATTCCATGTTGTAATCAAATGGACATCTTTGCAAAAAGTGAAAAGAATTATCAGCTTAAGTATAAGAAAGAAAAGTGATCCTATTGGAATTGTCTTATATGTTGAAATGCTCAGATTTCTCAGATCTTTATGATGATGGCACTTTTTGCAGCTAGAGTGTAATTTCATTTAGCATGGAATTTTTCTTGCATAATGTTTACAACAGAGGGAGGTTTCCTTAACAATCTACAGACCTACAGGAAGGCTTTAGAAGAAATGGATCCATTTGCTGGGGGAAAAAAAATCTGTTGTTAATACTGACTGCCAGCAAGAGAGTAATTTTGCTGCTAGTGTAAAGAGCTTTATCATCACAAATAAACAGACATGTGCCTTTAGCATCAAAATTCACTATCTTTCATTTTGTGCTGTTCATGATGTTATTGACTGAAATGTGTCTCCCCTCCCCCAATTAATATGTTGAAGCTGTAACCCACAATAAGACTGTATTTGGAGATGAGGCCTTTAAGGAGGGAGTTAAGGTTAAATGAGGTCAGAAGGGTGGGGCCCTAATCCAGGAGGCCTGGTGGCCTTATAAGGAGAGATACCAGGAGTGCACACACACAGAGGAAAGGCCATGTGAAGACACAACAAGAAGGCAGCCATCTGCAAGCCAGGAAGAGAGGTCTCACCAGAAACCAACTCTGTTGGCAGCTTGATCTTGGACATCCAGCCTTGAGAACTGTGAAAAAGTAAACTTGTGTTGTGTAAGCCTGTGGAATTCTGTTATGCCAGCCCAAGTGGACTAATACACATACTAATTCCAATTTCTTTTAAATATGGAATTCCAGGGATGGAAAAGGTAACTCAACTAAGGCTACCCTCCCTTGTGCCTTACTGTTCTTGAGGTGATAAATACGATGTTAAATTATGTTTGGGACATATCCAAACCAGGCTCTAATTATAGTAACAGACAGTGTTGGACTGAGTAAAATGGTTGAATATTACGGGTAAGTCTTTCTTGTTGTTGAACATAGGGCATTTAATTCAGTAATTGTCAACTGCAATAATGGACTGAATGATTGCAGATACACTTTATTTTCATTTCAATATAAAATTATGTTTATGGATTAATGTGTCATTATGGGCTTTGATTTAATAAGTCCGTGTCACAGACAAACTTTCGGAAACAGACTTAACAGTTTTTCATACTCTTAACTTTATAGCTGGCCAGTTTTGACAGGGCAGGTCATAGGAATGGCCATTTTGGTCATAGGAATCTCCTCAGGGGCTGCAGCTCAAAACACTTTATACTGATTGCAAGGTAAATAATATAGTGACTTTAGGGGTCTTTCCTCACCTGATTCTTTCAGCTCACTTATTTTGTATTTCTCTCCTGCAAGTTTCCATTAACTTCCTATTGTTCCTCCCCAGCCAATTCACTCTCCCAAAAATTTAGCAGCTACTCTGTCCAATCACCTTCTACCTCTGTACTGAATTCACTCTTTTCCTCTTTTAGATAACTGCTCCTTTCCTTTGTATGGTGTTTTTCTCTCAATTGGTTCTACTTTTAAATAATCTCATGTTCCCAATATATCACTTCCCTAATAGTCTTACTGGAACTTACAGTGAATTTCAACTTCTATTTAGTTTCTCTTCTTTTGTGTTTAAATTTATTCATTATACAGACTTTATTCACCCTTTGAACTTTTGTTCTACCCTCTCTACTTAATATATGCTATGTTTATCAAAGAAAGTCACATGTTCTTTTAAGTATTCTCAAGAACATTACTCTATTAGCTTGAAGTTAGAAGGATTCTTTTTGGTAATTGCTAATTTTATGATTAAAATTGGTTGCAAATCACGCCCACCGTTTATTAATTTATTGTTCATGTCAATAGATAGGTAATAGCAAGTGTCACAGATGCAGACTCAGAGGCCACTCTGGGGCAAATGCAACCCAAAGGCAGGACCTCCAGGACCTCCACAGGCCCAGGGGGCAGATAAAGCCATAGAGAATTATATTCAGGCCTTGAAACCTATTGGAAATTGTCCTGCCTATTTGTGAACTTGCTTTAGATCAGGAACCCCTTTATTCCTTCCCACATCCTTCAGGGAGCATGGCCTTGCCAGCACATCCGTTTCAGACTTCTAGGAGGCCTCCGGAAACGTGACAGAATAAGCTTCTATTGTTTTAAGCCATCCAGTTTGTGGTAATTTGTTGTGACATCCCTAGGAGACTAGAGCTTACTGGAACAGTTAACACCTAGATATTTATTTAATCATAGTATTTGTAATTTAAACTTCCTCTAATGCTAATACAGCTTATAAGTCAAGGTGTATGTGGACTTCAGACCCTGACTTGTTTAGTATATCAGGCTCTAAATGAAGTGAGTTATGCCTAAAAGTCATAACCTGTTTCAAAGTAAAGTAATAAATGCAGCATTTATCTTGAGAAAAATATCAGAACTGTTAATTATATTGTTAAAAAGTATTAGTACCCGCTGTTATGAATTTAGCATGTCTTGCTGGTCACTACAGTTTTTTCCTCCGCATGTCTTTCCTCCCTTTTCTTCTTCTTTAGTTCTTCCCAATTTGATACCTCCTTTAACAGTAAGTTGTCAGAAATTTCCTTGAAAGTAATTGAAATGTATTTAAAGTCTCTTTAATGTATGAGATTGAAAAAATATGAAGTCTAGTTCTGGACCAAAGAGAAACTTGATTTCAGTGGGTTAGTGCTTACAATTCTGTATTATTCTTAAAAACACATATATTTTGGGGCAAGTTTATAAGATATACATATAGAGGAGAGAGTTTCCAACCTCCTTAGGATTTTTAACAGCCCATTGGTAAAAATAATTATAGTAGTTTGAAATAAATTCACATGATTTACTTAGGAGATCCTAATAGCTTTAATGATGTGTTTACATAACATTTGAAAAAAATATTGTAATTTCAGTTCATCAGAACAATTGTCTTAATCTATAAGTTACAGACGTATTCACTGTTTAAATGAAAGAAAAATCATCAATCAATTACTTACCATGCACTTTTTATTCTTATGAAAAATTGATAGGATAAAAGCTCTGCTGCAAGTAATTAGAGCACATTATAATCACTTGCCAAATTCCATGTTTTAAATCAATCATTTTTTGTGTTCATATGTTTGAAGTAATTTCAGAAGTAAATAATCACAGGGCCCAACAAATGAGATAAAATGGTAAAACAAATACGGCAAAGTATATTAAGAAAGCAATGGAATGAAGCAGAATCTCTTCTTTGAGCAACGAGGCATCATTACACTAGCTGGAGGTATTGGGAAAACAGCATTTTAACAAGCACATGATAGTTGAGGATCCTAGAAAATAATATACATATTTTTAAAAGCAGTCTATATTCATTGCCTTTTTAAAAACAAAGTTTGAGAGATAGTTGTTCGTAATTAATTTCATTCCACCTTGATTATACCTTCACTTTTTTTCCTGTGGTGTTGGCGTAAGCTGTTAGATACATTTATTTTCAATATGCATCTTTTGATATATGACCTTGTAGTATTTCTTTAGACATAACTAATGCATAACACTAAATAGATTATGAACTATAGTATAGTTGGTATCTGTGTTTCATTCCAGTTTACCTGGTATAGTCTATACATAGAGTTCAATAAACATTTATTTTGAACATAGATGCAAGGAGAGCATCGATAAATCAGTCAGAGAACAGAGAGACATGCTAAATCGCCCTTTGTGAGAATAATGACCACTGGGAATTGGAATATCAGCTTTACACCTAAGCAGGTTTGGGCTGTAAAGAAGCACTTTCTCATATATGAGACACTCAAGGATACTGCACTCTCTTATTGAGAGACTATGTGTGGGAGAATCTGCCTTCCTGCAAAGATCTCAAATGAAGAAATCTGTTTCTTTACCTGCTCATTGAAAGCAATAATAGAATCCTCTGAGAATTTGTAACCAATGAACTATTCTTGCTGATTTAGCTGGTTTATTCTCTTGAAAGAAAAAAATCCAGCCCAAAAAGTTAATGTGATTCAAGGTTGGTATTGTCCTTTGGTGCCTGGAAGATACAAATAAAATTTTGTTCTAGATTTATCATCCTTTCTCCATTTCCCTCAGAATTCCCAGAGGTTTAATTTAGCCAAATATGAGCCAGCGCTCAGGTCATCAAAAACATACAGAGATAAGGCAGATCTTCTGTAATGACTTTAATAAAGTTTTGAACTTTCCTCAGTAGTAATCTTGCGTAGCTTTTGTTAGATATTTTTTTTCCTTAAAGTACTACTGTACATTTATCATAGTTTTGGCCTTAATTGTTCAATCTACCTTATATTCATGATATTTATGTAATAACAGAAGTCAAGAGAAAAAAATTAAATCATCAAAGACTTTAGTTAGTGGATAGTGGAACCTGTTTCTTTGTAATTAAGAACAAGATAAATATGCCATTATTATTAATTCTGATCAATATAGTGACCATAAAATGTATTTTATACCGTGCAATAAAATTAAAACAAAAAATAAGAGTTAAAGGATTAGAAAAGAAATTGTAATACAATCATTTTTCACAGGTGAAGTGCAGGAAATACAGGAAGTGCAGGAATACAAGGAAAAGCACCATTTTTAGGTAGCTTAGCAATTTGGCTGGATATAGAATCAGTACACAAAAGTCAAAAGCCGATTTCATTTGCAGGACAGCATTAGTTAAAAATAATTGTTTAATATCATATACTATTTATAATAGCAACATAAGTATAATTCTATCGGTTATTTACTATTACAGAATAAATTAATTTTGCATAAAAGCAAAACAAATAAATTTAAAAATGTAAAAAAGTTATATAGCATAATAAAGTGGGATTTGTTTGAAGTATGCAAGGCTGATTCAATTTCAAAAATCAATTGGTGTAATCCATATCAACAGAATAAAGAGGAAAAGTGACATAATCATCTTAAATTGATGGAGAAAAAGCATTTGACAAAATTCAGCACCCATTAATGATACAAGCTCTCAGAAAACCAGGAATAGAAGAAACTGCCTTATCTGGATAAAAAATATCTGCAAAAAAACGTATAGCTTTTACCATGCTTAATGGTGAGATACTGGATTATCTCCCCCTAAGAATGAAAATAGGCAGGGATGTCCTCTGTCACTACTCCTACTCTGCATCATCCTAGAAGTCTTAGTGCAATAAGACAATAAGGAGAAATAAAACTTTTTACAGATGACATGTTTGCCTATGTAGAAATACTCCCCAAATAAACATTTTATGGGTATAGTAAACATAGATGTGTAATTATTTATGTACATACTTATTTGATGTTATCATTTTCAACATGTATGATCTTGGAGAACTTAGAAGTAGTGATAATTTTTTTTTTTCAGTTTAAACATGCCATTCCTTCCCCTGATAATTTGAAATTTCAGAAATTATTTGGGGTTTCTGTTCTTAGCTTCTCTTCTCCATTTTTTTCTAATTCTATAAACACTATGTTGAGAGGAGTTATCTTTACATTTTGGCAAGCCAAGGGCTTTATCCAGCCCACAAAGATTTTATTAGTCATTCATTGTGAAATCCAACTATTAGGTCAGCTATTTCATTTTTGTTTTAAACCCTTTTATTCGTAGGAATAATCCCTAACATGTTTCAGTAGCCTGTCATGTGCCCAATACAGTATGTGCCTTATCTCTAATATGTATAACGATACTAAACCCTAGAGGAAAGATAATTCCCCATTTTATAGGTTCTCTCAATTTTCCATTCATCAAAAAAAAAAAAAATTTTCTGCACATACTGTGTGATGAGCAATGATCTTTATACTTTGCTCACCTGTGATCACAATGTATAAGAATAAAAACATTTGTTAGATTCTCATGATGGTGGATCACAACACAATGCCTACTTGAATAAATGAAAAACACTCTATCACCTAGAGCTTTGAATAAGAGAAGAGTCCCAGGCAGAGCCACACAAGGGGTTATACCTGGGAAAAGGGTGGTAAACACTAGCTGGAACTGTAGGAAGTGGCTTATGTATGGCAAGTAAGGTAGGGTTAACTAGATTTGGAGGGCTTCTTGTGGATTGGGTATTTTGAATGATTCCACAGACCCAAAGAAGAGTGGGGTGTTCGTAGATGTTTGGCATTGAGGCCTCTGGAAGTTGGGTATGAGTGTTGTAACCCAGGATTTGTTAGAGCCTGATAAAATGGTTGGGATGTGCATTTAGCAAACTTCTGTAAAGGGGAATTGAGAGTTTTTTAGATATGATCTCAAAACTGGGATAAGAGAGCACTTTTGAAATATTATATTACAGATGGTATATACAAGGAAACTATATTCTAGGTTAGTGAGACATGCACGAAAAAGAGGGTCATGAAATGCTTCTTGTATGGATAATCATTTATCTTTCCCCCACTGTTACTGTTTTATAATCTCTTGACTGTATTATTGAGAGAGTCTTATTTTCCCTATTTCCTCTTATTCTGTCTCACAATCAATTACCAGTGGCAAAATCAGAAGATTCTTTCCAATACACATATCTGATCACTTCAATTTCCTGCTCGCAACCATTTTTTCCATTGTTTAAGTCTAGTTCAAAAACCTAGCCAATAAATGTCTGAGAAGCTTTGATAAAATACGGATTCGTATGATTAAACATGTCTGGGGTGAGGCATGGGAATCTGTATTTTATAAAACTTCTAGGCAGGTATAAGAACACATGCCCCAAAGGATAATGTGTAAATTATTCAACTTGACATTGAAGGCCTTGCACATTCCACACCTTACCCACATTTCTAGACCATTTCCTGTCAGTTCTAGCCATGCTTGCTAGGTGTTAGTTAGACTAGATTTTCCACCATTCTCTGAACACAATGCTTTCTTAATGAATTTTAGTCCTTTCTGCCATGGAAATATCTTTTTCTCTTGACTGAAAAGACATGGCTTATTGGTCTGAGTTCAGTTGAAGACAAACATGCACATTGTGGCTAGTTTATAGAGAAATTTATTTATTTCAGGTTATTAAATGGCTTACAGAATTATTTGAAAACCTATATAAACCTAAAGGAACTTTCCAGAAGATTTCTCAAAGCTACACCTCAAAAGTGGCCACCAGGTAGCTGTTCCCTCTTTTAAAATTAGGAAGTCATCTTCTGTAATGGAAAGCTTTTGGTCTCCTTTCTAGTCTCAAAATTATCAAGTACTTCAAGGAGGTTTTGTTTGTGTAGCAGTATCTATCAGTAGTTATCATATTAGAAATTAAAAAGGAAAACAAAATTAAGGCATGAGATTTCAGAGGCACTGATTACATTAGCCATCAAAGCAATAATGTTATCAAATGTGATACAGCCTCTAGAGACATTCATGAGAGAATGAGAGTAAAAATGGCATAAATATCTTAGTAGTATGAAAATAGCTTTGACCACACTTGACCCAGTGAAATGACTCCAGAACTCCCAGGGGTCTGGGAATCATTCTGAGAACCACTGTTTTAGGGCAGTAGTCTTTTACAGGGATTTGAACTCTCCCTTCACTGTCTTAAGCTCAGACTATGAGATGTTCATATAAATGAGATACATAGTCGTTAGTGTTTTGGGAACCAAGTTTGGGAATTAGTGCTGAAGCTCTGAATTTAAGACTTTATTTTCAGGAGAAAATAAACTATTTATATGATTGTATTTCTGTCTATTCATATATAAGTTGGAATCATATGAAATTATGAACATTGAGCATAAGAAGTATGGGCCAAACTAAATAGGATCTGCTTTAATTACATGAAAATGTGAAGATATAATATAGATATACTTATAGTACACTTTACTTTTACCCAAATTGGATACACCATGGATCACATGTTGCATTTAAATCTATTTCTACCATGATAAAAATTTAGGTATCATGTTTATTCCTAAGTAGAGGTTTGTCTTATTTCCACACCAATGTTATAAATAGATTCATGTTTGTTTTGGAGTTTGCAAAGCTAACAAAACCTCTAGTCAAATATGGGGGAAGTTCTGCCAACATTCCGTCCTGGAAATCATGGACAGTGAATTCTAATCCTGATTTTTCCAGTGACTCATTCGGTGGCATTGAACACGTTATTTTACTTTTCTGTCTCAGTTCTTTCATCTGTGAAGTGGAGATAATATTGTTCAGTTGAGCGCATTGTTCTAGCCTATATCCTCTGGATGACTTCACAAAAGAAATTCTGCATGTGAATTTGAGTATATGCCAACAAAGTTAGAACAAGTTATCTACCTCAAAAGCATGCAAGAAAAAAACCAATGGAAATAATTTTGAAAATGCACCGTATGCATTTTAAAGTTGGAGCAAATATCATTCTAGGAAATCCATCTTCACATTTGTAAAAACTTAAGAGATATTTTTTTTTCTCATAGGAGAAAGTCAAACATCAAAGTACAATTTGTCTCTTCTCCTTTGGAAAGGTTATGATTTCATCTCAATCATTTATATTTCTGTTAACCAGCATTGGTGCTAGCTGATTTACTGGAAAACCTGTGTTCAAAGAAAGAGAAAATAGAGAAGAATGAATATTTTTTGCTCTTTGTTCAGTTATTAAGTAGCCAATTTTTCAACTTCACAAAATTTCTATATTGCTAACTTAAAAAACAAAGTTCCTGAATTCTCCAGAGGTAACAGTGTCCATTTTTCTTGGAAGTAGTAACCAAGACAGAGAAAAGAAGAATGTTTAAAAAATAAGAGAACTTATGTACATGAGTCTATTTTTACATAAGTAAAAATAAATTACTTCCACTTTACTTTTGGCCACCCCTGATATTTACATTACTGGTAATAATTGTCTCATTTGCTGCTAATCTCAGGATCATGAATAGTATCTTCCAGGTACAGTTTAGTTAGAGGAAAGTACAGAATAATGATTATGATCACAGGACCTGGAATCAAAGAGATTTGGGTATGAATTCATTTTTTCCATTTATAAGCTATATAGATTTTTTTTAATTTCAAAAGTTACTTATTGGAATGAATGTATAATTGTACTGAACGTTAAACAATGTGCTTGATTATAAATGGATAAACATTTGTATTAGAAAAAGGAAAATCTATTATGTGAGAAACATTCTTTGAATAGCATGAACTCTGATTTATATTATAAATGTTAAGAGTTGCATTATCTTGCAGATACATAAATTCAATTCAACTATATTTTAAAGAAATTTGGAAGAAAACATAAATAATAGTGGTATTTACTTCAGGGGGTAGAACTGAGTATTTTATTTATTTATTTATGGCTGTGTTGGGTCTTCGTTTCTGTGCGAGGGCTTTCTCTAGTTGCGGCGAGCGGGGGCCACTCTTCATCGCGGTGCGCGGGCCTCTCACTGTCGCGGCCTCTCTTGTTGCGGAGCACAGGCTCCAGACGCGCAGGCTCAGTAATTGCGGCTCACGGGCCCAGCTGCTCCGCGGCATGTGGGATCTTCCCAGAGCAGGGATCGAACCCGTGTCCCCTGCATTGGCAGGCAGACTCTCAACCACTGTGCCACCAGGGAAGCCCCTGAGTATTTTAAATATTTCTTTTGACTATTCTGCATTTTCTGAATGTTCTGTGCTTAGTATATCTAACTTCAACAATGTTTTCTGTTTATCTTCTTGGCAAATTTTGTTACACTCCTGGGTTTAGTTTCCTTATTGTTACCAAACCAAACTTGGTTCTGCTTGCCTGCCACAGTAAAGCCAATTTACTGACACGGAGTTTTGGTGAAGGAAAGTGCAGCGATTATTGTAAGGCACCAGACAAGGAGTCTGGGGCAACTAATGCTCAAAAGACCTGAACTCTTCGATGGGTTTCAGGAAAGCATTTTTAAAGGCAAGATGATAGTACTACCTTATTAGACTCTTATAGAAATAATGAAATATAAACACAGAATTGATGGAAAAATATGCCATTTCTCAAATCCATTGAAACACTATCTCCAAGCCCTCTCCTACACAACTTATTCCATTTCAGATTTTTATCTTTAATTCTTAACTATGAGAGGAGAATTCAGCAACTTTAAGACAAATCTAGATATTTTAGTGATACTAGTCTGGGGCTGATTAGCATAGAGGATAAAGGCTGTGGGTTCAATTCCCACAGTTGTCAGTTCCCATTGTTTCAGATGAGAAGTCATTATTCTTATCTTTCTTCCCATTCATAATGACATTTTCCTTATTATGGCTTTCCACAATTTGATTATAATGTGCCTTGGTGTGGCTTGTTTTTTCTCCTTGGGGTTCTTTGAGCTTCTTGACTGTTTCATCATAAAGTGATTCTTTGCTGTATCTCCCAGGAATATGGATGTAAACTAAGATTCCTCTTTTTTAAAAATACATTGGCTCTCACCCTCACCTCATTTCTTCTCAGTTAAGACTCTTTATTTTATTTTGAAACCTTTTTTAATTCCTCCTGGCATGTAGAAGGTAATTGGGTACCATAACAGAGTACTACAAAGTTGTAAATCATTAGGGTAATACAAATGACCGCTTAAAAACCACTCATAGTTACTACTTTTCGCCTCCAAAATTAGGTTTTTTACAGTACGGCTGAATTTATGCTTAATAAAAGTAGTATTTTAAATGATGACCTACTAGCTTCCTTAAAGGCAATGAAGAGTTAAAATGAACCAGTGGGGTTTATCCTATGGAATACATTCATTTCTGAAAATTTATGATCAGGAGGGTGAAGATGAAGTTGGGGGATCATTCTCTGTGGGGAATAAACATGGTCCCAGTTTGGGGTAGGAAGAGTGGGAAGAGTGCAGGCCTAAGAAGAATGAAGGCAGCAGGAGGGTTGAGACTGAGCTTGTCTTCATCTCCCAAGCTGTGTACCTTTGGGCGAATTACTTAACACCTTGAAATCTCAGTTATTTCTCGTATAAAATGATACCTCAGAGTATTGTTATAGGAATTAAATGAGAACAGATTACTAGTGTGTTAGATAGTACACAGTACACACAGAAATTTCAAGAAATTGTAGTTCTTACAGTTTTACTCACTCCCAGGATCAGAATCTCACAGGTCCCCTGAATAAAATGACAAAGTAGTGAGATAATTTTCTCAGCTAGTAACGCTGAATTTTGAAAAAATGTATACTTGCATTTTAACTTTCAAATATGGCAGGTTATAATAAGAAACATCAGAAAACATTTAACTATGGGTTAGCTGTCCAGTAGGTCTAATTAAGAAACGTGATCATTGGAGTTCTATGTTATTTTCACACTGCTGTTTAGACTAAACAGTAAAATTGTAAAGGCATTTTGTATGGCTCTCAACTATATGCATTTCTCCTTTCTATGGGTGCTTGTATAATTTAAATGCTTTCACATATTCAGGCTAATTACTTGTATTTGGATCATGGAACCAAATAAAAAGAACAATTGAGAAAAATAGAGTAAGGAAAGCTTTGCATATGGTAAGTTTCAGGCATGTAAAGTTTTTTCTTGTCATATGTGGCAAACAATTATTTTGAGGAAATAAATCAAATCTTAATATATACAAAGTAAAAATAAGACTTTTAAAGCAAAAAATGGTAACTTGAACACACATTCGAAAACTATTGTTTTTATTTGATGGTCTTGCTCTCTCTAGATTTTTTATGAAGATCGAATTTAGCTGAGCTTGACATTCATGATCTTGTTTAAAGAAGGACAACTTAACATTGTTCTGATGTGCTGACTTTGGCATGACTTACCATTCTCAGTGCAAAATGCTTCTCTCTGCTGTGCACCCAAACTTGTTTCAGTGCTTCTCTTTTTACTTTTCCCATCAGAAATTCTTTTCTCATGATCTGGACCAAAAAAAAAAAAAATCCAAATGTATTCTAGAGCAGTGCTTTTCTCTTTTTTACTCTTTTTTAAACCGCACCCACAATAAGAGTATTTATTAAAATTCAGTAAATAAAGATTATATATATATATATTTGCTCATGTGTAAGCGTATGCACATACCATCTACTTTATGTGTGAATGCAATCCAATCTATTTCTATTCTGTTCCATCTTGTTTTATTTCACTATTTCATTTAAAAGTAAGTGTTAGAGGATTCTGTTTATGAAGGAAAATGGATGCCCCCTAAATCCAAGTCTTTTCACATGTAGTGCAAAAAGCAGACAGATTAACAAGTTGAACAATTAAAACCATGCATAATTCATGCTAGGAGAACTAATATTTCTCTCTCTCTCTCCCCCTCCCCTTCTCCAGTTTACATGTAAGTAGAGAAATAAATATCCACAACTGGAAAAGCTAACTTGTGAGAGAGGGTTGTAGTACAAAATGTTTTTGGACAGAGATAAATATATCATCAGAAAGTAGGGACTTGTTGAAAAGAGGTTTCAGTCCTGAAATCAAAAAAAAATCTTGGACCAGATGGCGAAGTTAGAAATTCATCACTTTCAGGGCAAAAAAGAGAGAACTTCAGAGACATTCCTTAGATGGTTGGTGGTGAATGTAAGGGAAGGAAGCAAGAGGAAAAATAAGTCTTCTAGAGAAAAAAGGGGAGGGAGGAGGAGGAGAAGAAGAACCACAGAAGTAGAAGACACAGTGAGTCTCCAAAATGCATACAATACGTAGATATATATGTGTACAGAATCTTCATTTTGTAAGCTTTTTTGCAGTATTATTGGCATAAAATAAATTTTACACATCTAAAGTATGCACGGTGATTCATTTTGACAAATGTATATACCATGAAACCCTCACAAAAATAAAAAGCTCTTTCCCAATACATTTCAAAACATTTATAGGTAAAATGATGGTATCTGAAATATTGCTTTGAAATACTTAGAAAAAATAGGTTAGCATGGGGCTATAAATAAAGAGCAGTGGAATGTTGATAAGTGCAGATACTCCGTATGGATGCATGAGTATTCCTTTTATCATTTTCTCTATTCCTCTGTCTCATTGAACTTTTTTGTTTTTTAAAGGAGGGAAGGCAGAGGGAGGAAGTTGAAAATGATCAAACCAAATGACCAGTAAGGCATTCAAAACACTGAGTATACGTAATAAGTAAGATTTTAAGAGTAAATGCCTAGACAGAAACTGACAGTTTTCAAAATTTGTATTCCCTCAATTAGCTATTACAACACTCACAATTTTCTCACAAATTTGAGAAAATAATTTTTTTAAAAATTCACCATCAAAACTCACCTGAGTCAGATATCCTTCTCCAGCATACCCAGATTCTGAAACTTCAGGCATCTTTGTAATAGAAAGACCCTCAAATGATCTGACTAGTCAAGTGATACTCTTCTGGTTGCTATGGGCTTTCTTTTCTCAGCTTGACTTTTTTTTTTTTTGTATTATATGTATTATGTTATTTTTCTGGCTATTTTCTGAATGCCATGAAAGAAAAACTGCCAAGTTGAAGCTAAAGATATATTTCCTCTCTATTTTCTAGTTATACCCTCTGCCTCTTTCTGTGTTGTTTTGTGATAATTCTGTGTGTAAGAAGTATAATGCTCTGCAATAGTTTTCCAATTGAAACAGAATTTTTTTCTCTGAAAAACTAGGCATATGTACTAAAATATATATTTCTAGATTTTAGCTCTTGTTATTGAAATATAAAAGCAATGTCTACTCTAGCAATTGTCTAAATAAGTATTTAAAATTGCCTCTAATAATCTTTTTGAAATACCATATACTTCTGCTACAAAATATTAAATTTTGAATATATTAAAACAATTGAGTATTTAAATTATTCTAGTACTTGGTGACTATTTAATATATTTTTATTAACAAAATAATGAACTTGAGTTTACGTGGTCAAATGCTCAAATATAGAGAATTTGTTATATAATGCATTTATATAAAGAACAGAGAAAACTGATCTGTGGGATAAAAATCAAAATAGTGATTATTTCTGGGTAGAGTAGGGAGCATAGTCATGAAAGATTCACAAAGAAACTTTGTATATCGTGATTGGTGTTTTGATTACACAGGTATATACATTTGTCAAAGCTCATCAGAGTATATAATTAAGAACTCTGCACTTTACTGAATATATATGTATCTCAATAAAAATTAAATTAATATAAAATGCCAAATAACAGACCAGTCTCATTCATAAATTTAGATTTTAAAAACACAATTTGATTTTTTTGTAAATTGTACTTATCTATATATAAGATGAATAATTACTATCAAGCTGGCTTTTTTCAAGGAATAGAATGCTTATTTAATATTTGAAAAAAAATCAATTGAATTCACTACATTAAATGATAAGAGGGATGGCTATTTTAATAAACCAAGAAAACTGCTTAATCAAGTTAAGGGCCATCTGGGATAAAAGTCTTTAGCAAATCAAGTAGAAGGGAAATGTGTTAATCTGGTGAAAGGTGCCATTACAAGGTATCATAGTTAATTTTAAAATGTTGAAAGCTACGATATGGAACAAGATACAGGGTATCTACTGTCATCACTTACATTTAACATTGTACCATTCCTAGCTAATGCAATAAAGCAAGAAAAATATATAATGACAATTGTTAAATAGGAAGAATAGATCTGCTATCATCTCTCATCACTAGATGATTTGCCTGTGGATTTGGAAAAGTACAAAAAGAGTCTTCAGATAAACTGTTAAGTTGATTAAATAGGCTGCCACATTAAATTGTATTTCTATACAAAAAAAAATCTCAGATTTTAAATATGAAAGATTATAAATTAAAATAAGAATAACAAAAATATAAAATATATGTATATACAAAATTACATAATTTGAGAGAAATCAAAGGAGGGAATATCATGTTCATTAATTAGAAGCTTATTGGTCTCTCCAAATTGACCAATATTTTCAGAATTCCTGATTAAAATTCAAGTTTTTAAAAATTTTAACATTAGCGATCAGATTTTAAAATGTATATGAGTGAGAAAGTGCAAATATATCCAATGCAAGCTTGAATAAGAACAAGTTTATAAGAATTATTCTACCAGCTGTCAAGATGGTGTCTTATCAATTTATTGTCTTTCAGCTCCAAATTCACCCATCTTTTCCCTGATTTGTGATACTGCAGCTGGATCCTGTAAATATTTTTCCTTTGCCAGCTGACTTGATAGCAGACTTTGATGCTATTAGGTGCGGAGGGGACACTGCTAGGACAGATCAGAAGAAAGTGCTTTCCTGTCTGGTGGTGGTGGTGGTGGTTTTTTGTTTTCTTTTTCCCTATATGGCAGCTTATGAATTGGAGTGCAGGAGGCTCATCAGCGCTCAGTGCAGCAGCCCTCAAGGACCAGCAGCGGTCAACTCAAACCTTACATTTTTTTCACACTCCTTTAGCCTACAAGTTGTAGCTGCTTTCTACATTTGATACTTTTGAGACCCATGGAATCCTGTTCATCCCCTTTATTTGTAACAATTCTTCATAATAAACTTGTACTGTTTCCTGAATGGAGGATCTATATAAAAACAAGTCATAAATATACAATAATTAAGAGTCTTACTGGCTCAAATATAAGCAAATAAATCCATTGAAGAGCATAGAGAATCCTAAATTAGATACTTGTGTAAAAGGATGCCAGTTTAAAGCAGAGGTGACATTTCTGAGCAGTGGAACATACAGTCTTAAATAATTTGCTCTGGGGCTATTTGGAAACAAACATTAAATTTGACCCCTAACTAAAATTGTTCTCAAAAATCAACTTCAAGAGGATTGTTGATAAAAATGTGAAAGCAAATCAATATACCTTCTAGAAGATAATATAGGACAATATCCTTGAGAGCCCAGGAGAATATTTCTTATACAGGGCCCAGAATGCACATTCTAAAATCAAATACAAAAAGGAACCAATGAAACTAACTGTAAGTCAAACTGATGACATAACTAAACAACAGCAAGACAAAAATATTTTTTTTCAAGTAAATTTTGAATGCAGTGTCCTAATTGTGCATCCTTATGGGATTTTTTTTTATAAAACATAGACATGAACATAAATTATCTTTAATAATTGAAGCAGAACACATAAAAATCAACAGTTTTAATATTGTTCTAATGTTGCTGCTAAATCATAACTAGAAATTTTCTTCCAGAAGAACATGCACTGATAATCTGGAATTTTCATGTAATATTTTAGTTCATTCATTCACATTTATTCAACAAATACTTCATAAATGCAAACTAGATGTTAGGATTATAGCTACTGAAGTAATAAATGGGAATCATGGAAAGGCAGTGTATCAATTATCTATTGTCACAATAATGTCCCAATGTAAATTACAAAATCTCAGCCACAAATATTCATTTGGCTTATGAGTTTGTGGATTAGCAGGGATCAGCTGGACGTGGCTAGATGGCTCTGCTTCAAGGAGTGGATCTGGGTGGGCCTTCTCTGAAGTTGGGGCTCTTTATACATGTTCTTTATACATGTTCTACGTGTGATCACTCTGTGGTCCTGCCTGAGGAGCAGAAGCTATCCAGGTCTTGTGAAGACGTCAGAATTGCAAGGGACATAAGACCAATTGTACACATATTTTTGCTACCTGATAACATTCTACTGGCCACAGCAAGTCACAAGGTTGGATTCAAAGTAAAGGTATGGGGAAACATATTCCATCTACTTAGTGAGAGGGACATGAAAGGCACATGAGAAAGGATATAGAAAAGGGAATAGTTAAAGAATTGGGGCCACCTAGGCAATCTCCTACAGGCAGTGTGACCACATAATACTGCATGCAATTGCATAATTCTAATACTAACCATAGTATGGCAACAGGACTTCAGTATCTGTAGAGCCAAAAACGTATTTAAGTGTTTATAGGAATAAGAATTTGTTAGCCAGTGAATTAGAGTACTTGTGCTTTTTATTCTAAAGATTATGATATAGTTTGACTAAATATATCTATCCTATTAGAACGCAAGGAAAAATTGTACTGTATAGTACTTTTCACAGTTATGTTTAAAATTAATTGATGTAGAAAACAAACTTATGGTTGCCAAGGGGTAAGAGGTGGGGAGGGACAAATTGGGAGATTGGGATTGACATATACACACTACTATATTATAAAATAGGTAACTAATACTGTAAGGACCTACTGTATAGCACAAGGAACTCTACTCAATGCTCTGTAATGACCTATATGGGAAAAGAACCTAAAAAAGAGTGGATATTTGTATATCTATAACTGATTCACTTTGCTGTACACCTGAAACTAACACAACATTGTAAATCAACTATACTCCAGTAAAAATTAAAAATATATAAATAAAACTGATGTTTGGCGTTGGCAACTCAGATTCATCCATTTCCTTTCCAGCTGTCTATGATGAAGCACAATATGTTTTTTAAGCTGTCACATGATTTGACTTTACAACCATATAGTAACCTAGTTGTCTTCACAGTTGTGCTAATTAGCTCCTTTTAGATGTAATTTATCTTTCTCATCCTGCCTATTTCTGTCACACTGGCAACAAGCCAATACAAATAAATATTTACTAATGTCATAAAATAATCAAAACAACGAAATTGCCATATGGCATTTAAAAGAATGCCAAACATCTCAGTCTTTCCCTAGGGCTTTTGAAATAGTTTAAATATCCAATAGATCTTGGGCTGCTTTTTTTTTTTTTTTAATATAATCCTGCCTGAAGGCTGGAGAATGGATTAGATGAGGTCCATGGCTGGAGTGGTTCATGATAATACAGTGATGGATGAGAACTGACAGTTTACAACTTATTTTTTTCAGTTGTCATAAAAAAAAAAAAAGAACTGGAAGTCAGTGTCTAGCATGGCTGCCAACCCAGTAAAAGCAGCAGGCAAAACAGTAACAAAAACAGATGACAAATTCCCTGTGGAAATGCACTTTCTTGGCAGCCACTATAGGTAATGTCAGTGAACAGGCAGAGTGGGAGTAGGAGTCTGCAGGAGGCAATGCACATAAGAGGATTCCCTCACTTTCTGTAATCTGATGTGCTTCTATTCAATCATAATATAGATAGCTTCCATCATAAATTATATCATAAATCAATCATAAAATAATAGCAATTTACTGTGATTTAAATAAACCTTGTCTTAAAGTAGTTTTTTGTTTATTCTTACTTTGAAAGAAGTATATTTAAATAATGTGTTTCTCTCCCCTTTCCCCTAGGCTATGCCAATTTCATCTCTACCACATTCTGTTAAATGCCATTTACTGGCAATAAAGAACATGATATATTCTGTTAAATTGAAAACAAACTTGTCATTAGGAATGAAAGAGATAGTTAAAATAGACAATTACTGCATAGACAATTAAATACTTCTCAACCCATTACTTTAAAAAATGATAATTTTAAATTAACAGCTTTCAGTTTTGGTTAAGGGTTAGATATATAAATAGTCTTTCAGAAATAAAATAAGCGGCCTACGAACATATTTGTGACAATTAAATTTTCATCTGTGTAGCAAGGACATTCAAAATTTAAATGAATTTGACTTTAGGTGAGTTACTGTGCTTCAGTTCTTTTATAAAAGTCACTAATAGTACCTATCTCATACAATTGTAGTGAGCGTTACATGAGATAACATGTGACAACCACTGGCATAAAGTGTGTACTCAGTATTTATTATTAAATGCTATTATCAGTACAATTAGTATTGAATATATTGTTATATACTGTAATAAACATCATGTTTATCTTTTAGACTCAGAATTTTATCATCATGGTAATCAACTTTCACAATGCATTAATCAACAATGGGATCACAGCTGCTTCTGTAGAGCACATCTAAATCAGAGCATATGACTAATGATTATGCCTTTTAAGGAAAGGTTGGTTGGTACATGTACCACCTGCCCTGTCAAATTTCAGTCAAAGTTATGGAACACACACACTTTTGCTATTTTATATATTTTTACAATTTCTTTTTAGTCTTTATCTTGTTAGTAATCTTTTGCATTCTTTTTGGCATTTCTCAACTCTCCACCATTTGTAAGTATAAAGGAAATTGCAGGGTTGGATAAACTTCTTGGTCACTGAAAAATATGATTCTTTGAGATGTCAATGACTGGGGAGATAGAGAAGTGGGAACATACTAAATGTATGGAAAATATGCATGTGATTACAATAAGCAAAGGCAAAAAGGGAGGTGAGAAAGTAGTCAGTAGGAATGTGTTCAGTGCCCATATACGTCTGTATTAGTTTCCTATTGCTGCTGTAACACGTTACTGCAACCTTATGGCATAAAACAATGCAAATTTATTCTCTTACAGTTCTGGAGGTTAAATGTCTAAAATGGATCCTCAAGACTGTATTCCTCCTGGAAGCTCTAGGGGAGAATCTGTTTCCTTGCCTTTTCCAGCTTCTAGAGGCCACCTACATTCCTTGGCTTCCTCTATCTTCAAAGCTGGCGCCATAGCATCTTCTCTCCTCTTGGACATTTGCTTCTATCATTACATCTTCTCTTGTGATTCTGATTCTCCTACATCCTTTTTATAAGGACATTTATGATTACATTGGACCCATGCAGATAATCCAGGATAATCTTCCCATCTCAAGATCCTTAATTTAACCACACCTTGAAAAGTCTCTTTTACAAGTAGGGGAACGACATGTTTACAAGTTCTGGGGTTTCAGATATGGACATCTTTTGGGGGGTGTTATTCATTTTTCACAGTGTTACATGTTTTGTGAGCCACTATGGAAAGCAAAAAAATTAAAGATAAAAGCATTAAAGATGCTCTATTTAATCAAGCTCTGACTTGGTGGGGATTAAAAACTAAATGCAGTGTGAGGTTCGAGATGTGGCGAATGTGAGCAGGAGTAGAGATGTGTCCTTTGCCAATGGAAAAGCATTCTGAAGACAATCTGGGAAACAAACGCTGAATAAAGCCCAGTTTTTTGTTTTGTTTTGTTTTTAAGAAAGGAAGAAAGGGAAGGGAAAGGAAAGAGAGAAATAAATGTTATAAATCTCTGCCATGCGAAAATTAGTAACAAGATAAATTGAGAAAAACTGTAGTATGTGGGGAATTTTTAAGAATTTTAGCAATTTTTTGAGAACTTGCTATAGATACTTGGTTTAGAGAAAATGGGCAATATTAGAAAACTTGCTATGGTATATCTATTTGTATTATTAACCATTTCATGTTTTCCTTGCTTATAATATACTTACAAGTATGACAATATAAAGACATAGCACCTTTCTTTTTTAGAAAGTTTGCCACTCTCAAAATGGGCAATTTGAAGACCTGGAGTGGATTAGTTAACGTTTAACTGCTTTGTGTCATACCATCATCCCAATGGTAGAATGTCAAAGTGATGCACTAGAAGTGTCTACACACACACGTATAGCTAGCCACAACTCTTATATGCACAAGGAAATGTAGATAGCCAAAATGAAGCTTTATTAAGGAGCCATTATTCAACATAATGGCTTATCTTGCTAATCTAAAAATAAATGTCCAATGTAAAGATGGCAGTACAATTCTGTTTTCTGAAATTGATATTTTCAAGTGAATGATATTCACTAAGAGGTTTTAAATGGTGAAGTTAATCCAGTTGCCATATGAAGGTTAGAGGACAGCCAAATGTGAGTCTCTTTATTACTCTACATTTGAATATTGACAGAAGAAATGGCCTCATTAATGAGATAAATTATTTTCCAGAAAAATAGCTGAAATCCAGTATCACTTGTTTGCCACCCCCATTAGAACAGACTAAACACAATCCAGGAAATTCTAAATATATAAAAACAAAACCTTGTACACCCAAATTAGTAGATGTTCAACATCTTTGAGAAATAGTGATCACATATAGTGATTTACTTGTGTTTATTCTTCTCAAGAAACTGCTGAATTTTAAGCTATTGAGCATATTCATGAATAAAATAAACTTTTTTCTATGTTTATATCACTATATCCACACCATACCAAAAAAAAAAACTAATGTGAATCAGTAATTATTGGATATCCTTAGGACTGTGGATTTCATAAAAAGGTGACAGCACCTAGCTTTTCCCTATACCTAATTTGTCATCTAAAATAAAGTTTGGTTTCAATGAATCAGAGAAGATACATATGGAATAAGTCATTCCCTAGAGGACTATAAAAACCTAGTATATGTAATATTTCTTTTTCTAGGGCATACACATCATAATATACCAAATAATTGGTAACTCTATAGTAAAATAAAACAAATGACACCAAAACTTATTGATGATTCATGAATATATTGAAAAAATTATTGATGTATAATTGCCATAATATTATATTAGTTTTGGGTGTACAATGTAATGATTCAATATTTGTATATATTGCAAAACGATCACCACAATAAGTTCAGTTAACATCCATCATTATACATATTTACAATTTTTTTTCCTTGTAATGAGTGCTTTCAAGATTCATTCCCCTAGCTACTTTCAAATATGCAATACAGTATTATTAACTACTGTATATTACATTATGCTGTGCATTACATGCCTGTGACTTACTCAATTTATAACTGGAAATTTGTACACTTTGACCCTCTCAGTCATTTTGCCCACCCTCTGCCCATTGCCTCAGGCAACCACCAATCTCTTCTCTGTATCCTTATTCACATGAACATTTAACAGCACATCAGGTGCCTCATGCATACAGATGGATTTGCCATCAAAGGTACTGCTTTCTGCTGAACAACACAAGCAAACCTTAGGCATGTAGTTTACCAGACTCATGGAAGAGAAAAAGTAATGCTTATAACACTTAATGTTCTTATTATGTTCAGTAAGTATGTCACTATCCCCCCTTCGTGTATGAGAAAAATAAAGTAAATAGAGGATAAATAACTTGCTCAAAGTCATATAAGTAGTAGTTGAATTCAGGTAGTCTTTTCCCATGAGCCATGCAATTAGCTATTTTTCTACATAACCTGTCCAGGATAGTACACATTTACATAGTGGAAAAGTTTTATTTACTTACCATTATTATCATTATATTAATTTAATAGTAGTTACTTTTGGATCACATTTAAGAATATACGAAGAAATAAAAATTACCTGATGTCAGTGCTGCCTTTACCAATGCTATCTGAATAGGGAGGCTATAGAGAATTTTCTAGTCAGATATTGCATTATGTATCATACATTTGTTTTCTATTTATGCTTTTCCTATCTTGGATTCTGTCAGGTCAGTTGTGGCATTTAAGCAATTTCAGGGTGTAGTGAACCACAAACTAAACTTCCATAAATATTCCAGATGGGAGACAGGTAAAATAAAGATGTCTACAGAAGTGAATGCATATGAACATATTCATTTTAAAGTCTCTCTCTGTAACTATGCTACCTTTTGGATATAAACCATATATTAGTTATCAGGCTATCATAGCATAGTATTTTCATCACTGGTTGTTTATCAGTAAACCACATAATTTAAAGCACTATGGTAGGTCGGAATAAAAATGATAGTTCTGATGTGTGGGCTCCTAATTTGTTTTTCATCATAAACAATATTCTTTTTTTCCCCATTCCAGTGGTGAAAGGAAATAAAATTCCCTATTCTAATACTCTTAGTAGAAGCTTCCCTCTCTCCAGACACCTCAGATATATGTACTAAAATGATTGAGCATACTTGGATCATGATGAGAAAGCACTTTCTATTAAAAATTTTTTTTTCAGTATGGGTTTATTCACACTCTGGATTAGAAAGGGTTATTTCAAGATTTGACACCTGGCTTTACAATCAATTTATATTTGGAAAAAATACACTGTGTTTATAATATGTTTGTGGGTACCAGTAAGAAGGAGCCATCAGTTTTAAAGTTTAAAACTGTTTCTTTAAATATCCAGCATACCTTGTGATATGCTGTGAATGATGTCTCATCTAATATATAAGCTTTTGTGTCACCATTAGAGTAGATGTAAAACACTTCTCACTTTACCCCCAACCTTGAATTTCTTTACAAAGCTCTGTCACATCCTGTTGACTGGAGGAAGTGAATTAACATGTTTACTAATGCCATTAATGAAAATGAGGTTGTGATAAATGGAGATGTTTGTGACATGGATCATTGTGCTAATGATCAATATCCATAGGTTCGTAGAAGTTACAGCTCTTACAGAAGAAAATTAGCTAATGCCGATTACAGTTTATCAAGGTGCCATTGCTAGCTAGTGTGCTGTAAATGCATTAATAATAGCTTACAACAGGTTTGAATGTAAAAAGGTCCAAATAGCCAATTTCGCAAATGGGGTGCTAAATTGGAATTTAAAGTAGTATGCAAATAACTGGGACACGTGAAAGAGCAGTGTGAGATGAATAGTTTATATATATTTTTTCTTTCCATTTGTCAACTGACATCAGTTTTTTCACAGTTATTTGGTCAGAGAAAGTCAAATTCTGTAGCTTTGGAGGTTGATTCAAAGCTAAATATATACTGATATTTAGGAATAGAGATCTCTAAGGAAGAAACCTGATGTTAAAAGTAAATGTTTTCCTATGGAATTACTTAGAAATCAAGCTTTTTAAGCTATTGCTTTATGAGACAAAGCATAAAAATCTATAAAATATTGAAATATCATCAAATCCACTTAAATTATTCTAATAAGTAAGCCTGCATAGTATTCCTGCAAGGATAAAAAATGTAAGTTCAACGATAGGTCAGATAATTGGATTTATCGATGGATATACTCATATGTCCCCTGCTTGGCTTCTCAGTGGTCCCATAGATTAAATCCCTAGATTAAACTGAGTCTATTTTAATCCTCAAGTGGTTTCTGTTTTCCAGTTAGACTCTGACTTGCTATCAAGTTCTTGCTATCAAGAGTAGTCCCAGGGAACAGGTAACACATGCTGGGATTTTTGCATTGGGTTACTCACAGTGTATAAAGAGCACAACGATGGCCTCCTTGATAGTGAAAAAAAGGCATGGGCATGTGTCTCGGTCTCCCACAATGCTTATTGCTGCTGTATTTCTAACTATCCTTCAGTCTACACTATGTCATCATGAGATGTCCTATAACAGGTTGACAAGGAAAGATAGGCCAAACCTGGCTTACAGTGGGTGTCCATGATTTTTTAGCATCAGACAGAAAAGTACTGCTGCAGTTTGGATCCATTCAGAATGTGGCTCTGAAGGAAGGAAATTCTTCTATTGGGAAGGACCTCAGGCAGTAAACCTTACTTTGGAGGGGAGATAGCTGGAGTTATAAACCTACACTGATTAATTAGCAGAGGTTTGGTGTGTGCATCAGGACTTGAGAAAAACAAGATTGTGAAAACAGGTGGGAGAGGCTGGTTTCAGCATCACTAAAATGTTCCCTGTTGGCTTTTCTTTGTAATTCAGGGCTGATGGTAACAGAGGCCGTGATGTAACTAGGTTCACTGAAAGTAACGAGAATCATAGAACTTGAAACCTATAGAGGCCGGGAGTCAGTGCTTAATTGACTGAAGCTTTGTGGACACAATTATTGTAGAGAAGGAAAGAATCAGAGTGCCAGCCAAGGGACCTGGATTACAGAGACTTACAAAGATGATTGATGGAACACAGTAGTCAAGGGGAAAAAGAGATGGCCAGCCAACAGGAATACACCTAAGCTTGTTCTACAGGAAGATATCAATGATGGAGTATCAGGAGCCTGAGGGGAGTCACCCAATAAAGTGTCACCATCTCTTTCCCAGTTTCCTTTCCTGAGATAGTGTTAAAACTTGGAACCCACTGAATGAAGAGGAAGCCTCATCTCCAGGAAAAAGGAACCTGCAATGCCAGTGTAACTATAAATGATAATGATCCCCTTAGTCCTTCCCGAAAAGTATCTGTAGCTGGTAACTTGAGTAACTATATCCTGGGGAAAGAGAAATACCCAAACATTCCAAGGACCACTAGACACAGGTGCAGGTTGATACCCAGAGAACCAAAGTGTCATCATGGCTGCCTATTAGATTGGAGGCATGTGAGTCCAGCTAATATCAATAAATGGAATCCTAGCCTATGTTAAGCTTATAGAGTGTCCACTGGGCCTGTACACCCACATGGTGGTATTTACCCAGGCTCAGAATGTATAATTGGGATTGATACACTTCGTATCTGTGGTAACCCTAAGTTGTGGGATACAGGCTGTTATGAAGGCCAGAAACCTCTGAAACTGTCCCTCTTCCCTATACAAGATAATAAAAAATAATATTGTAGGGGGAAGAATGGAGGAGATAGTGCTCTCTTTAAGGCTCTGTAGAGTGCAGGGATGGTAGTCTCCATCATACCTCCAATTATATCACCATTTAATACATCATTCCGGCCCCTGCAGAAATCAGATGGATCTGAGAGAACCAAGGTAGAC